>NW_006159456.1:348161-377241 GCF_000334495.1 Tupaia belangeri chinensis | reverse complement strand
AAGAGGGAGGAAATGGAAGTGTGCAGTGAGTTGTACTGACTAAAATTCTCAAAAGAAAAAAGGAACTAACAGTATAGCAAGATGAATAATAGCTCTCTATGTGAATATCCATATCTGTATCTATCATCTATCCATCCATCTAATCTACCAGAAGAACTTTATTTCAAGGAATTGGTTCATATAACTATGGGAGTGGCAGGCCAGCAGGTGGAAAATCAGGCAAAGTTTCTATGTGAACAGTGTTGAGGCAGAATTCTTTCTTCTTCAGAGAACCTCAGTGCTTACTCTTAAGGTTTCATCTGCTTAGATGAGGCTGATCTTATTATAGAGGGTAATCTCTCTCACTAATATCAATCGACTGAACTGATCATAAATACTAATTACATTTACACAACGCTGTCACCACAACATCTAGACTAGAGTTTGACCAACCAACTGGGCACCATAGCCTGCCCCAGTTGACAAGTTGACACATTAAAATTAATCGCCATGTGAGTATTACATGGGCTTTGTAAATGAAGGTCAACTTGTAGAAATCATGTGAAAGGAGTCCAAGAAATCCCTGCCCTTCCTTCACAATGAAAGAGTGACAAGATTCAGAGAAGTTAGTCAGCTATGTGGTAACCTTTACAGTCACCCTGATTCTGGACTTAAAAGGAAACAGATTTGAATTCAAATTAAGATTTTGCTCCAGGAAATACTCAGCCAAGAACTGTGGGTTTAGGCAATCACTCTTCTTATTTTCATCAATCTCAGAGAAAGGTTCTCTTTCTTGTACTTAAGCCACTGAGAGAATTCTCCAAGGTGTATTGATGGCCTCTGACCAACGCTTCCCTCGCTGCATCTGAAAGCCGGAACTGCAGCACTGTGGCCTTCCCCAAATCCACACACATTAATCATTTCAATGAAGTGCAGCCAGTCATCATGGTCAAATTAATGGTCAGTCAACTTTAAAATATCAGAACAAGGTGTTGGATGAAGTTGATCGTATTTTGGTGAACAAACTTATTTGACTAATTCACTTAGGGAAGAAGTTTGAAATGAGCTCCATCTCATTCCTGGACTGCCTTTTAAACTGCTCCTCAGAGGGGACACCCTATTTCCCCAAATGCAGGAGACACATGGGTAAAATGACACTGGTCCCTGAATAAATTGCGACATTCAGTTTTTTCTTTGAGTAAAATATTATAAATTCAAATAACCTCTTCAGAGCTTGTAAGGTACAGGAAGTGAATCATAAAAAGAAACTGCAGCCCCTGGATTTTGGAGAAAAAAATTTTAAACACTCATTAATTAATGGGAAGGTAAATATAAAAAATCTGACTTAATATTATTTTGAAAAGAAATACTGTTTATGATTTTCAAGTTGTCTCAAGTATAATGGTTTCAAAGTATTGCTTAATCCAATTTTTCTTGAATGTGATTTTTTTTCTTATTTTTTTAAAACCACATGAGAATAAAGTGAAATCATGTGTATGAAGAGAAACGTTGCTATGACAAAGCGATGCTTTGTAATTTAATTACTTCATGTTTTGCTGATGTTTGTTCACTTATTAGCAAAATAACTCACTAGGAAATTTTCTACTAAAGGAATCTAAAGCAAATATTAATATTTTAGGTGGTTGTTTGTTATTCTCTCTCCTTTGTGCATGCTAGAGCTTACATCATAATTTGAAATTAAGTTAAAATTTGAAATTAACTTTCCTCACCAGGATAGCTCGGTGTTTGGGGCTCTGGAATTTTATCCCCCGGGGAGAACTTGATTGACTTTTTAGTTTCATCTGAGCAGAGCCCAACTCTAAAAAACCCCGTCACCACCACTATCAACATACATACATACACACACACACACACACACACACACACACAACCTGGCAAAGTAGCGAAGTTGAAGGTGGTGCTGAGGCAAGTGACCCTGCCCTTTATAAGGGCCTTTCTCCTAAGAGGTGATAGCTTAGCAGAGAGTGGGGAGAAATTGGAACATTTAGTTATTACATCATATGTAACCTCACTGGCACTCACCATTCTACCCAAGAAAACTTCAGATGATCAAAGGTTCCATGAGTCCAGTGGGTCTGGAAATGAAGGTTTTTTGTACCCCAGGAGCTATAATAAGCTCAGAGGCAGCACCACTCTAAGCCTTCCCACCCTGACCAAATTTGGAGAACCGATACACTACAGTGACATTACATGGTAGAAGGACCAACAGATGACCTAGATTATGTAAACCATGGGTTTTAGTACACTCTATGGAGAAGAGAGAAAACCATAAATGACTTCTTTAAAAGGTTGTTAGACTTCTCAGCAAATAATAGACACTTTGAAGGGTGCGTTTTAATTCAGAAAATGAAAAGGACATTTTGATACTGATAAAGCTACCTTTATATATATTTTTTAAGTTTGGCCTAAAGTTTCCTCCTTACATAATGAACTCCAACCTAACTTGATGTGTTAGGTTAGACTGTAGCTACTCTTGTAACAAGTAACTGAGTCTCAGCCAATCACAGTATCTTCAACCACAGGTAGCAAACTATTCAGTGATTACATAAGGCAAATATTAAGTTGTAACCAATCATAACCAATCAAGTTGTCTCTATATCTTACTTCCATTTTCTGTAGATAGCGCCCTGGCTATAAATGTAATTAACACATTCAATGAGGAAAAGCATTCTGAATCACTTTTGGTTTGAACTGTTGTCCAATTCTAGAATCCCACTTAAAATCTGCATAACTAAAGTTGTTATAATTTTGTCATTTAACAGTTTTGGCAACCATGAAGGGACCCAAAAAGCTTGGCAGCTCCCAAGACCCCTTGAGGAATGCAGAAAAGAAGACACCACTGACCCCTTGTGAGACTTCCTGTCTTCTTCATCGAGCCCTGGTGGTTGTGAGTACATTTCTTTAGTGTCAGACTCCACTCCTTTTGCACTGGGCCCTTAATCTGTTTGGCTTTCATATTCAACATTAATTGTGCTTTGAGAGAACATACGATCTTTTACAGTTACAACAGAAACAGGACTGAGTCCTATAAGTGAGGTCTCAGTTGTAATAGGTTGACAGAATTGAACTGGGTTAAGTAGATGGTTAAGGTTACTAAATAGGTGAGCCTTTATGAAGGTAATAGAGCAATGTGGCCATAATAGGAAAGTCTGAACATAGATAAAATGGTTTGCTCAAGGGTACATTGAAGGACTTGATTAAAAGAGCTTCTGGATAGCCAAACGTGTAGATAGTACACCCTAAAAGGCATGAAAACTCTAAGCCTTTTCCTACATGCCATGCTCTACACAGTTTTTCATTTGTATTATTTGATCTATTCTTTATAGATAACATAAGTAAAGTATTTTCCTGAGTTCTGTGAGCCAGGCTAGTAATTTAATTACACCCAATAAGCAGTGATGGAAACCCCAGTCTATACCTGGTGAGTCAGAAGCACAAGTAAAACAAGTTGGAGGGTGAGATGGGCTCTGGAATTAGGAGGGTTTCTTGTGGGACTGAGCCCTCAATGTGTGGGATCTGATGCTATCTTGAGGTAAATAATAATGGAAACTCAAGCATCTCTCACTTTCCTAAACTCCGATGTGACTACATAGTGTAAAATCTTAATACATTGTGCCTAAGTGTATTTTCACCAGGGAACAGAAGCTTTCCATGATCCACTGACTGAGGACAATCCAACCCATCACCATTTAGAACCATACCAAGTTCTTCTCACAACTCACAGTAGCTAAACATTGGGATCTGGAACCCTAAGTCCCTAATTTGAAACTCAAAATGACCGTGTCAGATCCTTAGAACTGTATACCCATTGGACACTGTAAATTAAGCTAAGTAGGAAAATTTCTCCCCAGAAGCAGACAGCATCCTGGACAGGAATGATTTTTCCAGGATCACAGGTTCAGACTTCTCTGCCATTGTAAAGCGTGGGCCTCTTTTAATATTTTTATCTTGTTTATGCCTACCTCTTTCACTTGGCAGAATAACACTGTAAATTTGAATATTATGATCAGTGCTTCTGCAGGTGACTTGATGTAATTGGATCTACCATGTCAATCCCAACTCTTTACATGACCTGAGGAATCCTTTAACCCACCCAGTGTCTAACTTTAGCAATATCCCTAATGCAACTATTATTCAAATTGTACCATTGGTCCCTTTCTGGGAGTTAGGGACCAGTTCCCCTTGTTCTTACTCCCCGATTCAACTTAACCTAATCATAAGATTCGAGTATATCCAAGACAGGTTTGTACCAAAAGCCCAAATGGGGTTTCCTGCAAGTTTACATAGGTGCTAGGGTACTAAGTACTCTTTTAACATGCAGTGACTCCACCTCATGTCCTTGGCTAGAAACTGAATTCCACCATTCTAAGTAGTGTATCCATGAGCAATAGAACTGGAAATGAGATTTTGTATGAGCCCATGGGTTATACTTATGATTGTGATGGATTTTGTGGCCAGTCTTATACATGGGAAAGCTCATGCCTTGTTGGCTAGAAAACGAAAAGATAATATGGGTTATACATTTTAATGGTACCTTTATTATTTGACAATCAGTCCAAACTAGAACTTTGGTCCATCCCTTTTAAACTATATCATAAGTTAAAGGAAATAGTGCAAGGTAACAACCCTTATCTACCGGCATTATTTGTTTGGTTCTTCTTTCTATGACTTGGAGTAAATATAAATGAGACAATAATTAGAAATGTATCCCGCACAATAAGCTCTACAGCAGATTCTACTGTGAAGGCTAGAATCAGCTACAATCTTGACAGATTCTGCACAGGATATGATATTACTGGTCAGTAACTTTACATTTTTGGTTGAGCTATTGTCTGCTAGGTAACTATTTTTCACACTGTAATTAACCAATATCATGGGGAAAATATTTTGAGGCTAGACAAGTATTTGACTTCCTCAAACATCTCACCATTAATTTTATGATCTATTAACGATGCTTGCCTGCAACTATTATTCCTATAATGTTCACCTAATGTCTATTTCCCTTATTTCTTCAATGTTTACTAGTAAAAATCTTCTGTAAGGAAGAGTTGTGTCCTCTCTTCATGTATATATTTATTAAATTAATTTATATCACTATGGATTTGTATTTCTCTTATCTTTTGGGCTATAATTTGATAGTGTTTATTTATTTATTTGGCTGCAAAAATGATTCTACCTTTGGTCATTTGCATCTCCTTCAGTTGACCTCTGTGCCCCTTCAAATCTGAATCCATTATCTTTAACAGCACTTTCTTGCATTCATAATTTATAATATGTTTAAGGCTCATTTTATATTTTCCTGTTCCAATCCTGTAATCAACCACTTCTCAAAAACACCCAGTTTCCTTTTACTGGAAAATGTATTTAGAAAGTCAGAATTGAGCACAGGTAATCCTTTCTTAATAGGAAATACAGAAAATTACTCTTCAGCATTTAAGTATTATCATTTGGTAGATTTACTATATTGTGAAGTTCCTCATTTTCTCCTCGCACTAGAATTATATGCTTTATTCAGTTAATCAAGAAGTGTGCGTGTGTGTATATGTGTGTGTGTGGGGGGGTGATTAAATTCCTTGTCTAAAATAAATTTTTGCTAGAGGATATGTGTGCTTGCCAGAGAGATAGTGAAGGAGAGAGAAAAAACACCCACCCTCCAAAAAACCATGCTCCCAGTAAAGGGCATGCTTTTACTCCCTTCTCCAGAAACCCTTCTCTTCCAATTCTCCATCCTGTTGGGATCTGGAATATGCACAAACATGTGCCTGGCATGTTTCTCAAGCTACTGGATCTAGGACTTCAACCATATGGTTGGCCATGAGAGCTCTAGCTTCATTAACCAGCAGACCACAAGGCTGGCTCAAGGCTGATGGAACTTGCACTATGTCCCAGACATTGTGGTGGGAACAAGTGACAAAAAAGATTTAGCGCCTGCCTCTGTGAGGCTTACAGATTCTCAAACGAGCTAGATTTTTAAACAAGAGATTACAATGCAGTATAATAAAAAGTGAGATGGGGTATATGAGAATCACACAGAAGGAGTAACTTAGACTTGAGTGGAGTAGAGGCGGAGGTACAAGAAACATTTTCAGAAGTAAATCCTATATAAGCTAAAACTTGAAGTATGAATGAGAGTTTATTTCAAAAGAAGAGTAGTGGAGCAAGAAATGCAGAAAGAGAAAAAATTCTAGGCATGGATAAAAACCTGCGGAAAGCAGAATATACCTCATCTGGACACAGAGATAAGTGGCAAATTATAAGAATATTATAAGAAAACAGTGTTGGCAGTAGTGGAATATCAAAGGATACAGCTAGAAGGCAAAGCAAGGGCCAGAGCAGAGGTGCTTTGTTAAACAGATTTGTGTCTGTATTTATCCTAAAAGCCACTGAAAGCCACAGAAACCTCTTAGTTTTATTTTTTATTTCAATTTTTTTATAAGGCACAGAAACCTTTTTAAGCAGGAAAATAGCATGTCTAGATTTATACTATAGACAGATCACTCAGGCTAACCTGTGAACCAAGGATTCAAGAAAAACACAGTCAGCAACTGTTTTAGCAATTAGGGGACATGATGTAACTGAGAGAGTGGAGAGCAGTCAATGGATTCTAGCAATATTTAGGAGATGAAATCAGCAGAAGCAGATGACTTATTGGATGGGAAAGATGAGGGGGAAGCAGAATTCACAGGAGAGTACAATCTAATTGTGCTGTTGAATGTCCCTTCATTTGCCTTCGTTTGATTGTTTCTTCTTGACGGATTTCACATTATGTATTTTTTTTTCAAGAGTGTGGCATAAGTCATGATGGTATACTTAGAAGACGCAAAAGTTTCCATGAAAAAACTTCTCAAAGTAATAAGTGAATGCAGTAAAGTGGCAGGATACAAAATCGACATCCAAAAATCTATAGCATTTCTGTATGTGAACAACAAGTTGAATGAAGTAGAGCTGAAGAAAAGAATCCCTTTCACCATAGCCACAAAATGTGTAAGATACTTAGGGACAAACCTAACTAAGGAAGTCAAAGACGTTTACAAAGAAAACTATGAAAATCTTTAAAAAGATATTGATAAGGACATAAAAAAGTGGAAGGACATCCCATGTTCCTGGATTGGAAAAATTAACATAATCAAAATGGCAATTATACTCAAATTAATATACATATTTAATGCAATTCCAATCAAAATACCAGAGATAGTCTTCACAGATCTAGAAAAGACAATCATAGAATTTGTCTGGAATCATAAAAGACCTCATATTGCCAAAGCAATCCTGCGTGAGAAGAGTGGAGTGGGAGTCATATCACTCCCTGAACCCAAGATATATTATAAAGTTGTGATTATCAAAACAGCATGGTATTGGTACAAAAACAGAAAGATGAATGAATAGAATAGACTAGAGACCCCAGAAATAAACCCCAAAGCTTACAGTCAACTGATTTTTGACAAAGGATATCAGTCAATCCATTGGGAAAAGGAAAACCTCTTTAGTAAATGATGCTGGAAAAACTGGGTATCTACCTGCAGAAAGATAAAAATTAACCCCATCTTTCACCATTAACAAAAGTCTACTCAGGGGACAAGCATAATGGCTATGTAGCTGGACTCCCATGTAGTCGACCGCGGTTTGAGTCCCGGACCTGGAGACTTAAACTCACGCTGAGCGTGTGTGCGTGTGGGCCCAAGATCCCTAGAGGAGAATGGAGGAGAAGGGTTTGTGGTGTGGCCATCCCCCCAAGGGGGTGATTTCTCGCTTTCTATCTCTCTGTCTCTCTCTGTCTGGTGAGCACACGCACCCTATAGCAAAAACCTCTCAAAAAAAAAAAAAGTCTACTCAGAATGGATCAAAGATCTGAACCTAAGACCTCAAAGTATAAAACTACTGATGGAAAATACTGGGAAAACTCTGGGAGACATTGGAGTAGGCAGGCAAAGACTTCTTAAATAAGACTCCCAAAGCACAGTCTTAAATAAGACTCCCAAATAGACAAGTGGGACTATATCAGACTAAGAGGTTTCTGCACAGCAAAGGACACAGTAACAAGTGTGAATAGACAACCCTCAGAATGGGAGAATATTTTTGTAAAATATGCCTCAGACAAGGGACTGATAACCAGAATACATAAGGAACTCAAATGCCTTAAGCAAAAAAAAAAAATTAACCCAACTAAAAGATGGGAAAATGAGCTGAACAAAATCTCTCTAAGGAAGACATATGAACAGCCAAAAAAGCATACGAGGAAATGCTCAACATCCCTCATCAAAAGGGAGATGCAGATAAAAACCACAATGAGATACCACCTCACCCCACATATACTCTATGGAATACTACTCAGCCATAAAGAACAAGAAGACTCTGGCATTTGATAGAAAGTGGTCAGATATGGAGGATCTATTGCTGAGTGAAGCAAGGCAGTATATCAAAGAAAAATATTGTATGTATCCACTTAATATATACAGGCTATCCACACTTTATGATAGAGATTAAAATATTGGAGGACATAAAAGCAGTGAAAATAGTTAGCGATGATGAAGACAGTGTGGAACGGGGTGAGAGAAGAGTATGGAGAAGCGTAGCAAGAGAACAAATAGAGATAAATGACATTAATGGGTCACAGAAATGGTTTATTACCTGTTGATGATGATGCGTATCATATTCTCAACTGGACTGGTCTGAGAAATATTTCATGTTGGGTAAAGTCATTTTACAAGCAAAAGGATAAAGAGTGATTGAATATTTAAAAAATAATTGGAATAATAATAATAAAAACAAAGTTATATGTGATTCAATGTAATATAGACAAGAATATAATAATAATAAATTTTTAAAAAGAAAAAAAAAAGAGTACGACATAAGTGAATTGTGTCCTTTACCAATCACATGAGTTCACTTGGTCCCATTTTTATTGTTATAAACTTTAATCACTTGGTTAAGTGGTGTTTGGGAATTTTCTCCAACCTACAAGGACCATTTGTAACTTTCTAATTAATGAATAATCTGGGGACCAGAAGAAGACATAGCAGTATGTCACTGGACTCCCACATGACCAACCATGGTTTGAGTTCTGGACCCGCTGGCCTGAAAATCACACCGGAGGGTATGTGTGCGTGGGCACTTGAGATCTTGGAAGGAGATTGGAGAAGAGATTGTGGCATGGTTATTCCCCCTGGAGAGTGAATTCTTACTTTCCCTCTCACTGTCTCTGTCTCTGTCTCTGTCTCTCTCTCTCCATGTAAGCATATATGCCCTAAGGAAAAATCCTCTACAAATAAATAAATAAATAATCTGTAGGAAGATGCTCTGGGACTAAGAGTCTGATTACGTAACAGACATTCAGTAGTTTAGTTTCCATTGATGATTCTTGCCCAAATTAATTATTTTTATGATGTTGGGAAAATGGCAGTTTTCTAATTGTGTTATTTCTCCCATATTACTAATTTTTATCTGGCATGTGACATAATATAAAAAAATAAACCAAACTAAAGGCTTCTTTCTCACTTTATTAACTAATTTATATTTTTTCAGTATCATCACAGACTCCTTTTTTTTAATGTATTATAATTTATTACTGTCAGTAATCATTTTCATACTCAAAATTTTCCCAATTTAAACTGGCAGAAAGCCTTTTAGGATGACTTCTCTGTTCTTTTTTCATAAACTTTTTGAAATACTCTTGTATTTAGAAACCTGGATCTGAACACTAGACATGCTTTGTCATTGATTATGAGACGCCCAGTCTCTTTGAAAAATTACTTTTGGGAATCCATTGAGGCCAGGGAAAAGGTACATACTTCCAGAGAGAATCTGCATTGGCCTTTGTCAAGAATTTGGAAAAATTACCAATCAAAAATATTTTAGACTAAATTCACTGCTTGAATATTTGAAACTCCCAAAGGACTCTGGGACTGTCTCTTTCTCTGATCTATTGTCATTGATCTCATGTAGTATCACACAAATCTCTAGGCTTCAGTAATTACTTACTGATTTTTTTTTTTTTACACAGTCTGTACCATTTAAATTTAGGGAAGAGAAGTTTTTGAGGACAGTCTTTGAGATTTCTTCTGAGCCTAAGAACACTGTTCTTGGCTCTCTCCCTCCTGGTCTTCTCTGGTGAACTAGGTGATCTGTGATTTCACTTATTGTTTTTAACTAAGGGGAGCTATTTTATCAAAAGTGTCCATAGGCTTGAACTTCAAGACACTCTGTCTTACATAAAATTGATTCCTTTAGGGACAGCTCAAAGCTCTCTACGGACTGCTTCTTTCTGAGCACTCGATGGATGGTAGGCTCTAGTCTTGTTGACTTGCCTCTCTTGTCTTGTTTCCCTGTCCAAAAAGTGAGCTGGAGTCAGGGAAGTTGGGCCCCCTGGATTTTCTGCTTGCCACACTAGGGAGTTTCTATCCTATGCATAGGGAAGTGACCTCTAACCTCTTAGCTTCTTCAGCTCATAGAATAAGAAATGCTTGTGGCCTATGCTTCCCGGTAAAATGCTATGCCACTGGGGGACCTGAGAGGACAGGGGGCTTTGTCTTTGAGTGCGTCTACCCAGAGTAAGGCTTCCATCAAGTTGATTGGTGGCAGGGAGCAGGTCATGGTTAAATGCCATAGACTTTCACTGTTTTCACTGAGTTCAATAGATCTTTTAAAATAAATATTTATTTTCTATATGTCTTAGAAAATTGTCTGAAACTATAAATAGGTGGGTTTTTAACATAATTTTCAACAGTTATGCTGCTTTCTCTAAAGAACATCCATAGAGATGTTTAGACTGCTCTTTCAGAATTGGGACTCCCATTTACCTTATAATTTTGGTTTTTTTGTTTGACTTGGAAAAGTTATGAAGTTTTGGGCCAGGTAGGTGGTATGGTGGATATGGCAGCAGGATTCTACATTGGCCAATTGAATGGTTCAAGTCCTGGACCTGGTGGCTTGGAAAACATGTTGGGCACATGTATGTGCTAGCCCCAAATCCTGAGAGGTACATGGAGGAGAAGGGATTGCAATACGATCATCCTCTCTAGGGATGCTTTCTCACTTTCTCTCTCTCCCTCTTTGTCTCTCTCCAGTGATCTCATGTGCCCTATAACAAATCGGAAACAAAACAAAATAAAACAAACAAAACAAAAAAGTTATACATTTTTATAAAATCATATCTATTCATCCTTTTCTGTCATTTGTCTTTATGCTTGTATTCTTGGAAATTCATTCCCATCTAGAAACTTGACATAGGTAACTTATTTTGGGTTTTTATTTTTCATTTTACACCAAATTTTCAGTACACCCAGTATTTATTGTGATACAAGATATACAAGAGCTAGCTTCAAATACTGAATATTCTAACACAATTTATTGAATAATATATTACTTCTATTTTTTGTTATCTCTTTATCACTTATTGAATACAACATAATAAGGTCTATTGGGGCCAGTAGACGATGTAGTGGTTATGCTGCTAAACTCCCACATGGCTGATCACGTTTCAAACTCCCGCACTCAGTGTCTTGAAAATCACGCTGGGTGTCTATGTGTATGTGCCCAAAATCTCAGGAGGAGAATGGAGGAGAAAGGATTGAGGCATGGCCATCTCGCCTAGAGGGTGATTTCTCACTTTCCCTCTCACTGTCTCTCTTTTTCTCTCCAGTGAGCACATATGATCTAAAGCAAAAATCTATATTAAAAAAGGTCTAACAACCTGTCTATACTTTTATATGTACCACACTGTTTTTATTATTTTCTTTCCATAATGTGCTTTAAAATCTGAATTATGAATTTTCAAAGTTATCAGTTAATTTTATTAATCTATTCTTCTAAGTAGACTTTAAAATTATCTTGCTAACGCCAATAAAATTCCAATAAAATTTTGGTCAGAATGACATAATCAATAAATTAATTTGGCAAAGTAAACACTTTACAATATTCACTCATCCCATAGAAGAACATAATGTGCCTTTCCATTAATTTAAATGAACCTTTAAAGCTCTCAGAAAATTCCAAAATTTCTTCTCTAAAAGTCCAGTATAGTTAAAGTTACTCTGAAAATTTTTCTAAAAATTGTTTTGTTTTGCTTTGTAAGACTTATTAATTAATTATTATTATCATTTTCACATGAGTTTTTGCCAGTGAGAGAGAGAGAGGGAGAGTAAGAAAGCAAGACACCAGGCCTGGGACTCAAACTGAGGTTGGCCATGTGGGAATTCTAGCGCCTTAACCACCATGTGACGAGCCACCTATTGGTCTCTTGTTTTGCTTTATTTTTGATTGCTAACATGAATGACATTTTCCACTACTTTATAGGACAATGCCTACTATTTAGAAAACTATCAATATTTATAATTATCCTATCTGTTTTGTGGACTGGTATGAATTTAAAAGGTTTTTAATTTGTTCTCTTAAGATGTTGATTTGTGAACTCAATTATCTACAAATAATGATCATTGTTAGCCCTGATACCATCATCTTCAAGGGCAAAGTACAGTTCATTGTTATCTTATTTGTAATATTAAATGTAGCTTTGAGGTATTATGTAGATAATTGAGGTCCACAATCCACTTATTTAAAATAACCCAAGAAATGTTACATGGTTTTATTTGAATTATGTAGGTAGGGTCACATGGCCTCCAGCAATACAATTTTTGTGTGCAGATGCAGAACCTAGGATGTCATAGAGCAAGTCCTTCAGGCACATTTCTCCTAATGTAAATCAAAGAGGCAGCTGGAAATCATTTTCATGCAAATCTAATTTTTTAAGGTCTTTGATGTACATTATCTATGTTGTCCAAGCATCTGCAACAAAAATTTAAGGTCAAACTGACCTTCATGGGACTGTTCCTCTTGCCAACAACTGTGCATGGGCTTGGACTATAGACTCCAATTTAAGGTCAGCCAGAGTCAAACATAATTAGAAGGACAGACTAACTGGAAACAAAATACCAAGTGTATTCCAGGATCAAGTAGACTTATTTTAAACATCAAATATTGCAGAGTGAGGAGCCTTTATTCCTAGAGTTAGTATAACCCTGTGGCAATGCACTATGCTCACTCTGATCAGGCAGCCAGAATTTGAACCTCAGCCACTCACTAGCTGTGTGACTTTGACTAATACACTCATGTCGATTAAGAATGATCCATCCTTGGGGATAACCAGGTGGCGTGGTGGCTAAGGTTCTGGACACTCCCACATGGCTGACCATCATTCGAGTCCTGGACCTGGTGGCTTGCTTTCTCACTTTCTCACACTCTGTATTTTTCTGTTCAAATTAAAATAAATAAAATTAAATAAATAATTCTTAAAAAAAAAAAAAGAGTATCTGTGTGATAAACTAGATCACTTTATCTCTTGCTCATAATAAATTCTGGGCTTACTAGGAGAGAGGCATAGGGGCCAGCCCCCATGGCCTGATGGTTAAAAGAGCTGGATATCACATGGCAGACCACACAATTTAAATCTTGGCCCCAGCAGCTTGAATATCACGCAGGGAGCATGTGTGTACATGTAAGCCCCAAATCATAATGAGATGAAATAAAGGAGAAGGAATTGCACGGTGGCCACACCCCATTGGAGGGCACTTTCTCACTCTTTCGCTCATCTCTCTTTTACTGAATTAAAAGAGAGAGAGAAAGAGACATAACAACTCAGCCTTATAGTGGTCCTAAGGAAGTCTTTTCCATCTTGAGCATGTGGCTGGCCTCATTATGGTTCAAGATGGCATCTAGGACCTCAATATCTTATCTGTATTTCAGGGAGGATAAAGGAAAAAGAAAAGAAAGAGAGAAAGGAAAAGCACACAGTAAGCAGAATACTGTCTTCTAAGGAAGGTCCCTCACAGTTACCACAGGACAGTTCCCTCTATCCGCCCACTGACCAGAGTATAGCCATATGACAACACCTAACTGCAAGGGCAGCTGGGAAGGGAAGTCTCAGCAGATAGCTGAAAAGCAGAGACTCTATCTGGACCAAAGGAAATGATGGATACTGGTAGACCTCTATTTCTTTGTGTCATTATATTTAACTTCTATTTGCCTTTATCTCTTGTCTGTAAAATGAGCATAATGGTGGCCCAGCATTTGTGGTGTACAGGTAGCACCACTGCTTAGGAGGCTGGGAGCTGCATGGGAAGCTGGGGTTTGACTCCCAGATCAACCTGAACACACTGGTGTGATTGTGCTTGCCCATAATCTGGCTAATTAGGATGCTAGGGCAGGATGATCCGATGAAGCCAAGACCCTATCAAAAAAACTTATCTCTGTCTTTCCCCTTTCTCTCTTGTTAAAAAGAAACCAACATTATGATAATAATCATCTCAAAGTATTGTTGTTAGAATTAATTTAACCATGGGACCAGCAGGTGGCGTGGTGGTTAAGGCGCTGGACACTCCCATATGGCTGACTACGGTTCGAGTCCTGGACCTCGTGACCTGGTGACTTACTTCCTCACTTTCCTCTCTCTCTCTCTCTCTCTCTCTCTCTCTCTCTCTTTCACTCTGTGTCTCTCTCTGGTCAAATTAAAATAAAGGAATGAATGAATAAGTAAATAAATAAATCTTTTTTAAAAATAATTAATTTAACCAAGGTAATATTTGCATGATGCTTTCCCTAATACCTTACACAGTAAGCATTCAATAAACTTTAATTATAATTGCCCCAAGTAAAAATTATCTCAGTAGTAAACTCCTATTGTTCTCCACTACAAATGCAACATTTTCATAGTAGGTACAAAACATCTGAGGAAGCACTGTGAATATCACAATGCTACAGCTGGAAGTGACGATTTGTGTTGTACAATCTCACAATGTCATACAGTGAGCAAACTCAAATCTGGGAAGGTAGAGCCTTTGCCTTTCTTTGGTCACACAGATTTGCCCAGTGACAAACTGCAGCCAAAACTCTGGGCCTCCTACTTCATATTCCAAACCTCTTGATCCTTGACCCTGCTCCTTTTCCTTCCATTGTGGCAGATATTTGAGTGTCCGCCAAAAAACTGGAACACACTAAAATCTGAAAATTTCCCACTGAAATACTAAATTCAGCAAGGCTATCAGGAAATTCTGCATTTGTACTACACATCTCCAACTGTGGATTAGGCTATTCTTGAAGTTTAATTCAAATGTAGGAAGAGAAATGGATTTACTGGGTTTAAACTTAAAAGTTTGTATTATCTTCATTTTATCATAGGTTATGCATTCAGTCTTCACACTAGTTTCAGTAAAAAAAAAAAATCTGTAAGAAAACCAGTGTGATCAAGTTAAATGAATACATTCTTCATTTGACCATTCTATGGTAGGAAAAAAGGCTACTTTATTGACCAAGAGAAAGGGGTTTTAAATATAACCATTTTATTAAATATAAAATATACTGAACAAATAGTAGGTGGTAGGTAGAAGAGAGTCAGGGAAGGAATACTTAACAGGCATAAGAATGTATAATTCTCTGTTGAAAAATGATGTATATGATAATATGCTTGATTTGGTTACCACATACTGCATAGATACTTAGAAAAACCACATTGTGTGCTATAGAGATGTATGATAATTAAATGTGAATAAGAAATCATAAAATAAAATGAAATTTAAAAAACAGGAAAAAGTGTGTGTGTATGTATGCATATATATGTATGTGTGTATATATGTGTGTGTATATATATATATGTACACATACACACACACACACACACACACACACATACATATGAAGACCTTCAAATATGAGTTTCTATAACAGATGCAATCCTTTTATAGAATCATGGGGTTAAATTCTCTCCTAAAAAAGGAAATGAGCGCTACCACAGAGGTCATAGTTTGGGTGAGAATCTCACATTCTCATCCAATAGCAACTACTTGTTGACCAGATCTCCCATGACAGAGAGGACCTACAGGTTCTCAGAATAGCATGGTATTGGTTATAAATGGAGATATTTAAGAATGATGGACATGAGGAAGAAGGACATGAGGAATGATGGACATGAGGGAAAAATGTAGCATTCTCTTTGGAGTTCTCAGACTCTAAGACTGAGAACTTGCTTCTGAGTCTTTGTCAGAGATTAGATTAAAAACTGCAGGTTGAGCAGTTGATGTGGTGATTAAGGTGCTAGATCACACATAGCTGACTTAGTGATTCTAGTCCCAGACATGGCAGCTTGAAAATCACCCTGGGTGTGTGCACTTACACGCCCAAAATCCCAAGAGGAGAATAGAGAAGGGATTACAGTGTGTCAATCCCCTTGGGGTGATTTCTCACTTTCCCTCTCTTTCTGTCTCTCTCTATCCCTCTCTACCAGGTGCAAGCTCCCCACAGCAAAAACCAAGAAGAGAAAGAAACTGCATTCATGTCATTCTTGTAACCCATCTGTATCTAATCGTAGCAGTAGTAGTAGAAGTATATCTACTATCTGAATGTTATTTTATAGGAGGGTGAGGTCTTCAAGAAGTTCATGGAAAACGCCTATATGAAAAAACTAAGCATGGATTTCAAAAATGTTTCACACCAAAATAAACTTGTACTTTAATTTTATTCTCTTCAGAAACTTACAAAGTCTCCTCACCTATTCCTGATATTTCCAGGTACTATTCACCTACTATCTTACTCATTTCTTTCTTAGAATAACTCTATAGCAAAAGTCTTATTAGATATCCATTTTGCAGTTGCAAAACTTGAGGCTCAGGAATAATAGATGAGTTGATCAATGCTAAACAGAAGATTAATGGCAGATCTAGAATTTAATCCTGGCTGATTCTGGCTGTTCTCAACCATTATATTAAATTATCTTCCTTTATTGGGACCAGCAGTTAGCATAATGGCTATGTTGCTGGACTCTTATGTAGCCAACTGCAGTTCTAGTCCCAGACCCAGGGGCTTAAACTCTCACCCGGTGCGTATGCGTGCATGCCCAGGATCCTGAGAGGATAATGGAGGAGAAGGGATTGCGGCGTGGCCATCCCCCCCTGGGGAGTGATTTCTCGCTTTCTATCTCTCTATGTCTCTCTATCTTTCTGGCAAGTGCGTGTGTTCTATAGCAAAAACCTCTCCAAAAACAAAATAACAAAAATAATAATTATCTTCCTATTTTTTTACGTTCATCTCTTTTTTCCCCCCAATTAAATGTACTTTTCTGGTATAAAATGTTCACTTGCTGAGGATTTGCTCCTGTTTTTAATGCATATTTCTAGAATTCATTCTGTCTTTGTACTTTGTTGATGGAAGAGAAAAGACTAACAACAATAACACCTAGTATAATCCATTGTTGTATACATAGTAAATATCCAAAGTATTTGGTTAAATGACACAACATCTGAAACAAAACTTTTCCCCTTTGAATTTTCTGCCTAGGAAGAAACAGGATAGAAAGACGTTTACTCATTTAGGAATATTTAGGAGGTTTTCCTTGGTTAACCGGCATTAGATTTAAGTGGCCTACAACTCATATTCATGGTAAACAGATAAAACTTTGGTTCTTTCTCTATGATTTATAGACACCCTCAAGCAATGAAAGTAAATTTGTATCCAGAAAATCAGTTCTTTGTTCAGTTTGCATCTCTGTTACTTGTGCTAAAGAATTTGTTGGACCACTTAATTCTGGTTCCCATGAACATAAACATAGGGCTTTTGGAAAGACATTTGATAAACAGTATATACAAACACACACAACTACCATGGGACCTTGGAAAGTTCATGGGAAATGCATATTATGAAAACACTATGGATGATGCATCTCAAACCTTTTTGCTCTAAAACAAACTACTTTAATTTCATGAACATTTCAAGGTCTCCTTCTATGTTTTTATTTTATGCACACACATACGTACATGTGTGTATGTGGTCTAAAGAAAACATTTCTGAAAGAAAATTAGCATTGTATAGACAATTAGTTAATTAGCAACCTATAGCAAAGATCTCTAAATCCTGGCCTGTTGACCTCCCTACACTGATACACAGCAGGGGTGAAGGGTGGGACAGCTGGTAAACAAGAGAGCTTCATCTGTGTTTATAGCCACTCCCCATCAAGGTCTTGCAGCCTACATTCACCCTCCTGTCAGATAAGCAGCAGTATTGGCTTCTCATGGGGATGGGAACCCTATTGTTTTGTGATTATTTCACTGTGTATTGCAATGTGGTAGTGGTGGAAATGGGAAACCATGGTTGTGATGAAGTTGAGTCATCCCAGGACCAATCCTCACCCCCTCACACTTACATCCATAAAGGGATTGTCTTCCATGAAGTAGTTCCCTGGTGCCTGGAAGGTTGGGGACCACTGGCTTATAGAATAGCAAGGATATGGGACCGGCAGATAGTGTGATGGTTACATAGTTGGACTTCCTTGTCGAGTCATGGACCTGGCAGCTTGAACTCATGCTGGGCACGTGTGTGTGAGTGCCCAAAAATCCCAAGAGGAGAATTGAGGAAGGGATTGCAGTTTGGCCATCCCCCCAGGGGGTGATTTCTTGCTCTCTGTTTCTGTTTTTCTCTATTTCTCTGGCAAGTGCATGCATCCTATAGCAAAAATATCTCTCAAAAAAAAAAAAAAAGGAATATCAAAGATAAAATTAACATATATATGGGTATTTTATTGTTTTAAAAAAATAAAATTAAGAGAGATTTCACAGATACATGCTGTGCCAGAATGTTGACTCTGTTTATTCAAGAATACAGTGCCCAAAATATAACTGCATTATTCTCCTTAGCTCAGTCTGGAGGAAATAATATAAAGGGATGCCAATTGGCTGTGAGCCAGCATGTAGCTAGAGCTGTGAGCATTTAGTCTGGACCCAGTCAAGTACACACAACTGGGTCTCCTGTAGGTTCCTTCTCCATGACTTTGTCTTACCCTGTGGTCATTGGTAAGCTTCTTGCATCTGCCCTCCTAGTGTTTCAATCTACTCTTTCACAGAGCCCTGTCTATAGTAGCATCCTTACTTCCTCACTGGTACTGCTGTCCACAAATGTTTCTGTATGTATAGCGAATGATCATATATATACACACACACAATGGAGTAGGTTTCAGTCCCTTAGTAGAACAGATTGATAAAACCTTAAAACTACAACTCATGGAACTGGCATAAAAATATGTTTTTCTGCTGCCTCTTTTAAGCCTTACAGGTGTCCAGTGTTGGACGTCTGAAGACTTGCAGAAATTCCATAGCAAGCCAAAGAGGAAATCTGATTGTTCTAGGGGTACCTGCACAGCCTGCCTTAGCTAGAGTCCTCCAAATCATAGACCTCCAGAGAACTTTGCATGGACCACAGAGCAAAAAGTCTATAACATAAAAGTCGAGGACTTGGAAGCATAGTTAATAAAACTCTGTTTTCAGTAATATACCTTTTAGTTATAAATCACAACATAGAATGGGAATAGTAGTTGTCTATTAAAAAAAAACAGACATAGTATATAACCCTCTCAAAATTCTTTAGATGGCCAAGTTCCTCAATAAATAAATGTTTAATGATGATGGTTATTAGGCAAACGCCTATTTGCCCAATGTACATAGACGTTATTCCATAGATATACATACTTTGTGTGTCTATGGCTTCAAATATGGTTCTTTCACACCAAATGGAACAGCCAGAAGATATACTGACCCATGAGTTTGTCCTGGAGAAATGACCTTTTTGATGGCTCTGTGCCAGAAAACTAGTTCTTCTTTTCAAAATCCATGGACTCTCTGATGAAAAACAAATTATTTCCATTCTTAAGTTAGTTAAGCACTCTGCAACTACCGCTTAAAACCTAAGGCAATTCCTTAGAGAGGAGTCTCAAATTGGAATTAGGGAACGGAGCATGGTCCACTAGGAAATAGTAATGCATAAATTGAGCTCAACTATAAGGAAATGAATAAGAACAAAGTGTACAGAGGAAAAAGTAAGAAGAAAGACAGAAAATCACAATGCCATTAAATGCTTGGACTAAATGTAAAGTAAGTAGTCAGTAGTATACTTACTAGTTTATTCATATGAAGTGCTCCTACAATCTTCCTGTTTCACATAAAACCAGCAAGAAAAATGAGCAACAGGTCAGATGTCTCACTATTAGAAGATAGACTAAAACCCATAAGGAAAATAATGTAGGACAGGGAATCATGTAGTTTATTGAGATTTGCACCTAGGGCAGCAAAATTCTAGAAAGAAACCTTTACATGAAAGCTGAAGCTTCATGAGAGAATCAGAAAGCCCGATCCAAAAAACTGATAAGAGAACAAAGAGGAGGAAAAAAGATAGAAAAGATGCAGAATGTGGAGTGAATTAACAAATTCATAACCCAAAATGTGGATAAAATCAATAAACAATTCAGCCAATCAACTAGGTGGCCAGTCAGTGAGACATAGACCTTTCTAGCTCCTGGATGAAGGGCCCTTTGCAGTTTCCTGTGTGGTGAGTAACTCGTGGTCAAAGCTAAACCCACCTTTGCAGAGCGTGCTTGAACTTACATATTGCCTTTCTTTTAAGTGGTCATATTTAGTTAATAATTTGTTCTGTGCAACTAAACTATTTTTAATGCCTTGTTATTTGCAAACAATAAGAAATTTAATGTTGGCAGCCCAGAAAGTAGCACAGTAGTAACACAAAATACTGCTAGACTGACCAACATGGGAATGTCTCATGTTCCTATCTGGAAACACTCTTAACATACTAGGTATGCCCATGGTCGGAGCTAGCTGAAGCTGGGGGGTCAATCACTGCATCAGGACCCTGTTAGGGATGCCTATCTCTTGTCCCTCTCTCTCTTTTTCCTTCTTGCTCATGAAGAAAGAAACAAACTTTTTTTAAAAAGTAATTTAATATTGGTTATGTATATAATAAAAAGGACTCCAAAAGCATTAGGAGGAAATGTAGTGTGGGCAAAAACCTATAGTTGGAATTGTTATGTGGATAGAGAGGGTAGGAATAGAGAAATCAGAGGCTTTAGTATAGAAAAAATGTTTTGAGGAATTTGCTTTGAACTGAACAGAGAACTGGAGCTACTGAGGCAGAGGTTTTTATGTTTTTAAGATGAAAGTAAAAGTATGATTTATGCTGAAAAGACGCATGCATAAGAAAGAAGGAAATGAGGCAGGAAGATGGGAAAGAATTGCTAAAGGCCTGGCTTTGAATAGGTGAGAAGGATAGAGTTCTAGGGAGGATAGATATTTGTGAGGGAGGAACTGATGGTAATATTCTCCTGATCATCCCTGTTTTCTCTATAAATAGTAAGTAATGTCATCACCCAAGACTGAAGAGTAGGAAGAAGGTATTGGAAATGTGAGGGGAAAGAAGACACCAAGTTTTGCACCTGGGAAGGTGCAAAAGAGAAAACAGAATAGAGAGGTATGCAGTGTGGTTGCTGAACTATATTCCACATTCACTTGAGCTTCATGCTCATGAATTTAACATGAGACCAGTCAATAGGGCTACACCATCTCCCTCACCCTCACTGAGAAGCAGTTATAGTCGTGCAGTTTGCCAGAGCATCGCAGTGAGCCAAATTTGGGATTTTTGTCAAGTATGATGAAAAAAGAGGACAAGAGAGTTGGTCATACAAGGTAGTGGTTTTATCAACTGCAGAGGAATCTAAGCTGTGGAGTCAACAAAGTGTGAACTTGAATGGGGGTTGGCAAAAAGGTAGCAGGTGGAATGATGACTGTGAGTGGATCAGTGGAGTTTCAGACTGGTTTGTGTTTAGGGACTGGAGGGAGGAAGCAGAAAAGATGAGAGGTGATACTCTGAGAATGAAATGCCAAAAAATGAGATCATGGGGGGACCTGCAGGTGGCATGGTGGTTAAGGGTGCTAGACTCCCACATGGCTGACTGAGGTTCGAGTCCTGGACCTGGTGGCTTGCTCTCACTTTCTGTGTCTTTCTCTCTCTTGCTCTGTTCCTCTCTGGTCAAATTAAAATAAATAAATAAAGTTAAATAAAATGATTCTTTTTAAAAAATACACCTCTAATCACCAAATTTAAGAAAAGAAGAAGATAATAAAAGTGAGATCATGGAAGTGTTGGCTAATTTGAGCATTGACACAGTATAAGGGATGAAACCACAGAGATAGGGACAAGATTACTGGGAAAGGAAGCTAATGACCTGAAATACAAGGTGCTGGAAGGATGGTCTCTATGGTGATTAAAATCCCCAAAATGAAAGCCAGTAGTATGGTTGAAGAGAGCGACAGTGAGCTAGGACTTGACTATTCAAAGAATGGTTCAACAGCCTTAGCCTCATCTGGGTTCTTGTTAGATATGCAGAATCTGAGGGCCCTCCACAGAACTAATGCACCAAAAATAAACTCACACTTTAATTTCATTTTTTTCACAAACTTTAAAAAATTTGTTTTACGTTTATTCATCTATTCAATTAGAGAGAAGAATACACACTCCAGACAGGGGTCTAACACTGAGATCCACCTCTAGTTTCAGCCACCCAGGTAATTGGCACACACTTGCCTGGCCTCTTCAGGGAAGTCTCTAGACATAAAGCCTTAACCTTCCTATGTGGACCTGCCTTGCAGAGAGTTGAGTATTACTACTGTGTCACACTGTCTGGTCCCTCCATGAAATTTTTCAAGTATCATTGTATACATGAAGGGATAACAAATACATACCTTTTTTAAAAACCTGACAATGTGAGACTACAGATGGCATAATGGTTATGTCGCCAGACTCCCATGTGGCCAACTGCAGTTCAAGTCCTGGACCCAGAGACTTAAAACACACTGGGCCCATGTGTATGTGTGCCCAAAGTCTCAACAGAAGAATGATAGAGAAGAGACTGCAGTATGGCCATCTTCCCTGGCTAGTGATTTCTTGCTTTCTGTCTCTCTGTCTCTCTCTGCCCCCCAGTAAGCACATCCTGGGAAGGTGCAAAAGAGAAAACAGAATAGAGAGGTATGCAGTGTGGTTGCTGAACTATATTCCACATTCACTTGAGCTTCATGCTCATGAATTTAACATGAGACCAGTCAATAGGGCTACACCATCTCCCTCACCCTCACTGAGAAGCAGTTATAGTCGTGCAGTTTGCCAGAGCATCGCAGTGAGCCAAATTTGGGATTTTTGTCAAGTATGATGAAAAAAGAGGACAAGAGAGTTGGTCATACAAGGTAGTGGTTTTATCAACTGCAGAGGAATCTAAGCTGTGGAGTCAACAAAGTGTGAACTTGAATGGGGGTTGGCAAAAAGGTAGCAGGAAGGATTGATGACTTTGAGTGGATCAGTGGAGTTTCAGACTGGTTTGTGTTTAGGGACTGGAGGGAGGAAGCAGAAAAGATGAGAGGTGATACTCTGAGAATGAAATGCCAAAAAATGAGATCATGGGGGGACCTGCAGGTGGCATGGTGGTTAAGGGTGCTAGACTCCCACATGGCTGACTGAGGTTCGAGTCCTGGACCTGGTGGCTTGCTATCACTCTCTGTGTCTTTCTCTCTCTTGCTCTGTTCCTCTCTGGTCAAATTAAAATAAATAAATAAAGTTAAATAAAATGATTCTTTTTAAAAAATACACCTCTAATCACCAAATTTAAGAAAAGAAGAAGATAATAAAAGTGAGATCATGGAAGTGTTGGCTAATTTGAGCATTGACACAGTATAAGGGATGAAACCACAGAGATAGGGACAAGATTACTGGGAAAGGAAGCTAATGACCTGAAATACAAGGTGCTGGAAGGATGGTCTCTATGGTGATTAAAATCCCCAAAATGAAAGCCAGTAGTATGGTTGAAGAGAGCGACAGTGAGCTAGGACTTGACTATTCAAAGAATGGTTCAACAGCCTTAGCCTCATCTGGGTTCTTGTTAGATATGCAGAATCTGAGGGCCCTCCACAGAACTAATGCACCAAAAATAAACTCACACTTTAATTTCATTTTTTTCACAAACTTTAAAAAATTTGTTTTACGTTTATTCATCTATTCAATTAGAGAGAAGAATACACACTCCAGACAGGGGTCTAACACTGAGATCCACCTCTAGTTTCAGCCACCCAGGTAATTGGCACACACTTGCCTGGCCTCTTCAGGGAAGTCTCTAGACATAAAGCCTTAACCTTCCTATGTGGACCTGCCTTGCAGAGAGTTGAGTATTACTACTGTGTCACACTGTCTGGTCCCTCCATGAAATTTTTCAAGTATCATTGTATACATGAAGGGATAACAAATACATACCTTTTTTAAAAACCTGACAATGTGAGACTACAGATGGCATAATGGTTATGTCGCCAGACTCCCATGTGGCCAACTGCAGTTCAAGTCCTGGACCCAGAGACTTAAAACACACTGGGCCCATGTGTATGTGTGCCCAAAGTCTCAACAGAAGAATGATAGAGAAGAGACTGCAGTATGGCCATCTTCCCTGGCTAGTGATTTCTTGCTTTCTGTCTCTCTGTCTCTCTCTGCCCCCCAGTAAGCACATGTGCTCTAAAAGCAAAATCTAAAAAACAAAAACAAAAAACAAAACAAAACAAAAAACTTGACAATGATATCTACTAATTTTAAGAAATTGGATACTTCTGGAAGAAAAGAGATGAAGACAGAGTTTTAGCTATATTTTTAAGGCTCATTGAATTGAAGCAAATATACAAATTATTAACATCTGCCAGTGTGAACTTTAGTGTTACAATTATTTGAAATGGTTTTTATTTTAAAATTACCTACAAAAATAATACATAATGGAGAAGGGATTTTAATTTACTCCTTGGAAGATGGACACAGAGACTCTTTATAAATAATAGTACAGTTCATCTAGCTATCCCTTATTTCTTTAATACGTAACCACAAAACCCCATCTCAATCCTGGAACATCCTTCCCTCTTCCTGTCTTTCTCTAGAAATGGGGATCAAGGTAAATCCTATTTACTTATCCTTAGCAATTTACCTTTTATGTTGTTTTGCCCGTTCCTTCCAGAGTCTTCCTAATACACATATTTCATAACCAAATGGTGTTTTAGCATGTAAATGATATTTTGCCTTATACAAGTTTCTTCCCTGAAAGGAAGTTGATGCCAATTATTAACCGGTAAAGAGAGGAGAAAGGGAATTCTTAAAAAATCAAAAATGCTCCAGCACAAGTCAAATGTTCCACTCTTTACCTACTAATACTACATCTTCCCTCTTGGTAGCGTATGAGCTTCGAGTTTATTTTCTGGTGACGATGATGATGAAGTTGAGATGGATTTTAGAGACTCTTAAGTGGAAGTAGTAATGGCTAAGAGATGCATTTATTTTTTTCTCATTACAGCATCAGGAATGATTGATTAGCATGATCAAGCACTGCTATTGTCTGAATGTGTCCACCCAAAATCCACATGTTAAAATTCGTTTGCTATTATATTAAGAGGGTTGATAGGCCAGCTCCACAGTGTAGTGGTTAAGAGCAGAACAGAGGAAACCCAATCACATATGGCTAGTCAGGGTTTGAGTTCTGGCTCTGATGACTTGAAGAACACAATGGATGTGGGTATGCATGTGCCCAGACCCTGATGAGATGGAGAATTAGACGACAAAGAACTGTGGGATGATTAGGCTCTACTGGAGGGGGAAGGTCTCTCATTCTCTCTCTCTCTCTAGCGTACACATGCTCTCTAACATTAAGCAAACAAAATAAGAAGAAGATGGTAGAAAGTGAATCAAGGTTGGGCCTTTGGGAGGTAGTTAGAATTAAATCACGTCACCAGGGTGGGGACCTTATAATTGAATACAGGTGGCTTTTTAAGAAGAGGGAGAGAGACCAGAGCTGATACATACTCTTGGCCTCTTGTCGTACGATGCCCTGTGCCACCTCAGGACTCTACAGAATCCCCACCAGCAAGAAGGTCCTCACTAGATGTGGCCCCTCCACCTTGGACCTCCAGAATCATGGGATAAATAAACTTTCATTTCTTATAAATTACTCAGTCTGTGTATTCAGTTATAGTAACACACACACACACACACAAAAAGTAAAACAAGTATTTTAGGTGAAAGACATTTTTGTGTGTGTTTTATTATTAGCCAATAATCAAAACTCTCTCTTTTTATTTATTTTAAAGCAGTTTTATTTCAGTGTGGTAATTTCAATCTCATATCTCTCTTGTATACCTGCCGAGTTTTATTTAAATACAGAGTGCATGCAATGTGACTGTTAAAACAACAAATACAATATAGAATTACATTAATAGGTATCCAAATCAAGAAGCTATGCTGCATGACAGTATTTCTCCTTTTTTTGTTGTTGTTATCACCCTCTAAGGAGTCTTTCTGACATGTTTTCATAATAGCAACTTTCCCCATGAAATTTTAATACCACAGATATATTATACTTCTTTTTATGTATTGTGTGTATGTAAAAGAGAGCTTTATATAAAAAGAGTAATTTTTTTTTTGCTCACCAAGAACCGATTTTGACCCCTTGTGGGTAGTAACTTCCCTGCTGAGAATGTACGCAGGATGGTAAGGTCCTCCATTACTAAACTCACAAACTGATTTTAGAAGCTTTCCTTCTATCTTTTCTTGTTTAATCACCATTGCAACACAGATGTGCTCACAATATATTAAGTCATAGAGATTAGTATTTAATCAGAATGAAGTAATTCTGTAAATAAACAGGGACAATTGAATATTTTTTGCCCATCCCACTTTCATCACTGGGGATTTGATCATTCTCTTAAGACTGACTGTTTCGAATGCATATCGATTTTTCTTTTGTTCCTTTTGTTCCTTCCTTAGTTGATCACAATGGTTCTCAAAGTTTAATTAACAAAATTTCTATACAGAATCGTACACACAACATCATACAAATGGTTTTAAAAAGTTCATGGACAATGCATATTATGAAAAAAGTGATGCATGTATTTCAACAATTATTTAAACCAAAGTTAACTGACATATTAATCCCATTTTTCCATGGTGGTTTTTTTTTTTTTCTTTTGGAGAGGTTTTTCGCTATAGGGCACGTGCGCTCACCAGACAGATAGAGGCAGAGAGACAGAGAGAGGCAGAGAGGCAGAGAGAGGCAGAGAGGCATTCCCCCAGGGGGAAGGCCAGGCTGCAATCCCTTCTCCTCCATTCTCCTCTCGGGGTCTTGGGCACGCATGCACACGTGCCTGGCATGAGTTTTAAACCACCGGGTCCAGGACGTGAACCATGGTCGACTACTTGGGAGTCCAGTGACATAGCCATTAGGCTAACTGCTGGTCCTATTTCCATGATGTTTTTGAAGTTTCCTTCTATGACCTCTCCATTATGAATTAAAGACATTTTTCAGGGTAATTCTGGCTGTACACAATTTTCACCTCACATACTGATTTTGGAACTTATTCATAGGATGATTCCATACAGTTCTGTGACCATTAGTCAGAGTCTGTATTCAATTCTTGGCACTAGTTTTAAGATAGACAATGACAAACTAAACTACACTTTTTTAGCTCATAATTATGAGACGGTGCCAAGAAAGAGTTATGTTAATTAGGGACGTTAGTTCAAGGAAGAGTGCTTAGGGAAGCATTAATAACTGTCTTTAATATTTTAGTAACTAGCAAAAGGATTAATTATTAGAGCAATCCCACAAAGGGTTTAATACTCCACAGTATGCCACTTAGCCATAGGATTATTAAGAGGTGAATAGGAGAAAAGTAAAGACTTTTTCACATGAATGTGTGAAGACATTCCCTCTTCCCTCTCTCCCAGGAAGATAGAAGTTAATCACTGAACTCAACTCTAGAACTTCATCAGTTAGAAGATGGCACCAGAGAAATCCATCCAACAAACCCTGCAAAAGCTATAGCTCTTATTGGGACAGGTGGAGTGTAATGATATGTGAAGCTGACCTGCATGGCAATCTGCTAGGTTCATGTCCAGAGACTTCTTCTTTGAACACATTAGCCTGTCTATGCCTATAATTCTGGGCTAGCCATGGCTAGGGGTCGATCTCAGGACAAAGACCCTATTGGAAGTTCTATATCTCTCTTGCTTGTTTACTCCCTCATGGAAAAAATAAACCTAAAACAAACAAAAAAATCTAGCCTTTATGTACCTTTAGTTTCTCCATATTTAGTTAGTTTCTTCAAATTCTTCCACAATTTGCCACCCTAGAAACTTAACGTCCTTTTTCTTTTTCTGCCTTGTCACTTCTCTATAATTGTGTTGTTTTGTTAAGATGGTACATAATCTGAAGTTCTAACCCCCCATTTGAGTTACTCACCACTGGGTGGTTCCATGTGTTTGCATAATACATGTATTAATAAGCTTTTGTTTGTTTTTCTCTTGTTAATTTGCATTGTATTAGTTAAATTTATAGGACCCCAAACAATGAATCTAAAGTAGGTAAAGATAATACAGTTTATTCTCCCCTACACCAGTTATGACTTCAGACTCTAAAGGAAGACCACCATGGTTTGAACTCTTTGACCCTAGGAAAGTTATATAACCAGTGTAATCCATGCCTTCATTTCCTTACCTAAAGATGTGGATATTAAGGACATTTACTTAATTATGTGGCCTTTTCATTCATGAGGTTAAAGTGAATATTAAATGAGGTAATATATTTATATATGAAGTGCTAAGAACACTGGCTAGCAGATATGCACTCTCCCAGGAAATTGCAACAGCTCTGCAATACGGATTGCTGATATGAGAAAAGATTTCCTCACAATATAGTGAACACCCCTTTGCTAGAAGCTCTTGAGCAGAACCTGGCTGAGGATCTGTCAGTAATACTGCAAAGCAGAATAGATCATAAGCAAGGGGTTTTTGTTCCTTTCTTAGTCAATCACAATGGTCCTCCAATTTTAACAGGAGGACTTCTATACAGAATTGTATACAGTGTCCTGGTTTAGGTAGTCTCTCAGACTCTCTCGAGTCTAGGACTCGGGTGCATGCAAGACTGTGTGTATCCAGAATCACCTCCCTAATTATCTCCAGGTTTAAACTACTTGAATGTTTGGCTTGCAGAAAGTTGTTTGCAAAGTTGACCAATAAACAAAATCCCACACTGCAGTGGCCTGAAAATCTCTATGTGGTTAGTGATGTGTCTCCATTCCTGTTCAACCACAGCACGGAGCACACTGGCTACCTGAATGTTGGGACTGAGTGACCAACCTCCTAGGTCTTTACACTGAATAATCTTTGTTAGCCACCCAATGAATGAACAAATGCC
>NW_006159456.1:338149-348011 GCF_000334495.1 Tupaia belangeri chinensis | reverse complement strand
GCTGAAAATGTGTCCCGACCTTAGATGGACTGTGTTTTCCTTAATGCTAACAATGAATTGCCTTTACAACGAAAAAAGGAACTGTATATCTAAGTTCTTGTTGGGATACAGCTACCCAGAGTCAATAGAATATATTAAAAACTACAAACTAAATTGTTTTATTTTACAATAGATACATAGCTCCAAATAACTAGGTGTGGGCAATTATTTCCATTTAATGTTCTAAAAAAATTTGCTTTAGGGCATTATGTACTTGCCAGAGAGACATGGAGAGAGAAAATGGTGGGGGGGAATTTAGGGCATGCATGCACGTGTACCTGGCCTGGTTTTCAAGCTGCCAATTCCAAGACTTGAATCACAATCATCTGGGATCCAGCAGTCTTAATCACCAATCCGTTGGCTGGCCTTCCACTTAATTTTTAATAACCATATGATTTGCTATCTATATGTCACATACTCATGATCATGGACACAAATTTTTTATATTGACTCTGGTTTCAAACTTATTAACATAATGGAATTTAAAATTTTTCTGCTTCACTGTTTTTTAGTATTTGACAGTTCTTATTACCTCTTCATTAAACCTCTCTTCTCTCTTATCTCAGTTACTCACAAATTTTGTACTCTCAGTCCTTTAAAAGCATCATCCCTGTTTATAACTCACTTGTATTTTCTTTCTGATATGGTCCCTAAGCTACTGCTCTCTACTTTTCTCCTCATTAACTTGTCTCTTTAACTCAACTCCAAAGGCCATTACTCTCAAGATTTCCAAAAAGGTACCCGAGCAGTGATAATGAAAAAAAGATGGAGAAATGCTGCCATATAACATTGCCCCTTGATTTGATTACCATATTAATTTAGTTCAAAATTGCATTTTTTGTCTTAGCAGTCATTTTGCATGCATTCTGAGTTTAAATAGAAACAGAAATTACATGAAAAAATTTGATTACTGGCCCAGCCTACGTGCCACAGTCCATAGAGTGCTGGAAGCCATATGGTCAGCAGTGGGTTTGGATCCCTGGGTAGACCTGTAAACACACTGCAGTGGGGAGAGTGCATGGGCACCCAAGAACGTAATGAGCTGGAGGACTGGGGAATTGAGATGTAACAAGATTCTGTACTAGGTGACTTCTCCCCTCCCCCCACCACCATGCATATGTGCTTTATCATGAATGAATATGTATGAATACATGTGTATAAATATATACATATACATATACATGTGTGCACACATGTACATCTACACACATATATAAAATAAACCTTATTATTGAGTTTCGATGAAACAAACAAGTTTTTAACCTAAATTTGTGACTTGTCTATCTATCTTAATGTCTGTCATGTATACTTTCACTGATGGATGAATTGAGAATTTTTAGATCAGGGTTCTGGTCCAGATATTAGTTAGAGAGTTCTACTTTTGGGATTCCTCCATGCAAAGGTTTCTCCCATAACCACCCCCACTTCTAAAAAGAAATCTGTCTAAAAATAATTCCATTCCTTTTTTTTCTTACCATAGATCAAAATATCCCACTCTCCTCCAGTCTTCCTTTCATCTTAATTGTTTATCTGTAGCTAATGAGCTACAGAGTACCATCAATATTACCCATAAAATGTCTTCTCCTGTCCTTTCCTCTAAATTTCCATTTAAACCTTCACAATCTGAGGTTTTGATTATAACAAAATTTCAAACGTTCTCACTAACTCCAGCCTTCTTCCTCTTGAATCTAACCCATTAGCCTAACACATAAGTTTTCACAAAATTTATTAATTTTTCATCCTAAAATGATTTCTTGTGTCCCCACCTACATGCCAGGAAAACACTCCAGAGTGGTAGTCATACAAGAGTTTCTCAATAAGTCTTTGTGACAAATTTGTGAAATTTTCATATTTAAATGTAGTGACTATTATTTGAGCAACTTGACATTGCTTATTCTTACTAGAGATAGATTGAGTTAAATGATCTGATTTCACACTTTCTTAGTCTAACAGCACAACAGAACCAGGAGGTGCTGCAGTGGTAATGTAACTAGACTCACATAGGCGAGGTCTAGGTTCAAATCCCAAGATGTTCCTGAACACACTAGGTATGCATGCATGCCCATGAAGGCCAACTGAGACTAGAGTTAAATGTCAGTGTAAAGACCCTGCTTAGGATACCTGCCTCTCTGTCTCTCTCTCATGGAAGAAATAAATAAACATTAAAAAAAGAATAACAATGTAACATATTGAAAATTGTTCCTCAAAAACCACTGTGAGAGCCTCATGCAACCATATTAATGTTTCAATGTCCCTTTCCAGTTTGCATGGTACAAAGGACAAAGTCAAGGAACTACGAGAGAAATAAAGACGTTCTTATTCTTGTTATTTATTTGCCTAGCCCATACCTCCACATGGGGTCAGGCTTACAAATGAAAGAAGTATGGAGATGTTGTTTCTTAAGGCTCATCAAAAAAGCCTTTGACCAAAAATATATCACCTTCTGGGCCAACTGCATAGTGAAATTCACAAGTTATTTTTTTGGAATTAAAACATTAAGAGTTCAGCCTAAAATGTTATTAGGGAAATGACATATTAAGCCATGGTTGGCCTTTCATTCCTTTCAACCTATTAAGCTATGTTCAATAACACTTCGATTATGTTTCAGTCTCTCACACATCTTCCCTTCCTTCTCATTCATGCTGCTGTCATGCAAGGTCAGGCCCCATGAGGGCCAGCATGCAAGTTGGTGCAGGTGGAACACTGAAAATCTCCAGGGTGTGCCACCTCCTTAGACAACAAAGCATCTGCATTTCCTAACCAGCCTTTCCTTCTCCTCTCATTCTTTGTAGAAAAAAAAAACAAAAAACAAAAAACAAAAAAAACTGGGACCAGCAGATAGCATAATGGTTACATTGCTGGACTCCCATGTGACTGATTGTGGTTTGAGTCCCAGACAAGCAAGGAGGCTTGAAACTCAAGCAGGGTGCATGTGCATGAGTGCTCAAAATCCCAAAAGAATAGAGGAGAAGGGATTGTGGCATAGCCAACCCCCCGGGTCAGGGGTGATTCTTGCTTTCTGTCTCTCCATCTCTCCAGTGAGTGCACACACACAATGGCAAAAATCTCCCCTTCCAAAAAAAAATTAAAATTCAATCCTCTATTACAATGTGTTTATAGTATAAAAATTCAACCCTCTAGTAAAATGTGTGTATAGTGTATAAACTGTAAGACCCTTCTTTTCCAAACAGAATTTCTGTAGTATAAAATATCAATCCTCTCATTCCACATAGGTCCATTTACTGTTCACCTTCTGGCCTCGCATTAAACACAGTAACACTTGATCACTCTGTCCCTCAATGCAAACTTTCCTCCCTTTTCTTATCTTCTTCCAATTTATATCTATTCTCTAAGTCTCAATCTAAATCTGTCTCTTTCATGAAAACATCCCAGACTACTTCAGCTTAAATATTCTTTCCCCTCTGAATTTCTTCCAAAAATATCCCACAGTCCACACATTTAGCACATCTCTTTTACAGAATGAATATTTTATGTACATACTTCTTTTAAACAGACTGTAATGTTCTCAATGATAGGGGCATACTTACTAGCGTTTGCATGTTTTTTAATCAAACACCAGATGATGCTGATTTTAAGACAATTCAGGAAGTGGCCCACTTATAAGCATCTTTTTGTGAGTATAATTCAATAAATGATTTAACAAAACAGAGTGCATACAACTTATGGTAAGTAATGAAAACATCAGTCCACTCCAATGGAAGAAATATGAAGACACAGAACACAGAGTAGGAAACAAGTGAAGTAGTTATAAGGCTTATGAACCGACTACAGAGACTTTTGAAAGTGAATTGCTGCTAAAAGGACTGTATCACTTGAGCTGTTACATTGGGAAAGTTAGATAGACAATGTGAAGAATTTACTGCAAAACATTTCCTGAGTGTTTACTATGTACAGATACTACTTTAGGTTCTAAACAAGATAGCCAGAATGAATCTCATTTATGGAACTCACAATCGAATGGGGGACCTTGTGGCAATATGTGCTCTAGAGTTTCACAAGCTCTCCAAGAATACCTCTGAGTTTAATCAAGTTGTGTATTCAGACATTCACAATCGTCATGAGAAAGAGAGTTTATGCCAGTTTTATAAAATCCTTAAGGGTTTAGACCAACGTTTGCAATATAATGGTATAAAGAAGCAACTGTAACAAGTTGATTGTTATTCAACACTTTTCTATCCTGTGAGGACTAAAAAAACACATTCGGCTTCAAGAACATACCTGAAGCTTCCCAAAAGACTTTCGTAGGAAAACCTAGATTTTCATCATACATCAACCCACACTGGCCATGACACCCTAAGAGAGTCACGTAATATGTCTGAGTCACATTCTTCTCTCTATATAAAATGAAGACACTGATTAGATCATCTCAAAGACAACTTCTACTTCTTTTTTTTTTAAGAGGTTTTTGCTATAGGGTGCGTGCGCTCTCCAGACAGAGAGAGACAGACAGAAAGACAGAAAGCAAGAAATCACCCCCAGGGGGAATGGCCACACCACAATTGGGCATGCACACACACACACGCCCGGCCTGAGTTTTAAGCCACCAGGTCCGGGATGCGAACCACGGTTGACTACATGGGAGTCCAGCAACATAGCCATTATGCTAACTGCTGGTCCCAAGACAACTTCAACTTTTAACATTCTGAGAATCTACACAGATGATCCCCAATTTACAATAGTTCTATTTACAATATTTCAACTTTACTGTGGTGCAATAGAAATATACAATTCCAGTGCCCATACAATCACTCTGTTTTTCACTTTCAGTATAGTATTTGATAAATGACATAAAATGTCAACTCTTTATTTTAAAATAGGCTTTGTGTGATATTATCTCATCCAACTGTAGGGTAGTATAAGTGCTCTGAGCCGTTTTAGTTAGGCTAAGCTAGACTCTAATGTTTAGTAGGTTGCATATATTAAATGCATTTTCAACTTATAATTTTTTCAATTTATGATGAAGTTTATTGGAATATAACCCCATTGTACTTGAAGGAGCATCTGTAATTTCTATGTACCAGAGTTTAATACAAGGCTGCTTTGTCTGTATCCCACCCATAGGAAGTTAATATGGAGCCATAAGTCCCTCCTGAGGATGAAATTTCCCAGGAAGTCAGGGCAGTGTTCATCTATCAAGAGCAGAAGACTGTACTTTCTTCACTACAATATGTTTCATTCTATCAAGTTTGATAGTTTGGCAGAGACAAAATTTGATAGAGATGGTTTTGAATACCCTGATAAGAATGTGAGTATATCATCTCCTTTCTACAACTTCTTAAAGGGTCCCAAGATGTCCCATGGTACCACTCCAGCAAGAAATTAAAGATCTGAAAGAGCACATAACACTTTATAGCAACCTTTGAAGGTGTTTTTCCTTGAGCTCTCAGCAGCAAAGATCTGGCACAGTGGTCTTCAATTGCAGACATACTAGTATCTAAACTCTCAAATACACCCATGTATACAGTTTGGGGACACAGAGTCAAAGGGAAGTACATGGTCAACAAGGCTATAAGGAATGTCCCCACATAACTTTCCTGCATTTGAAAAACAGCAATGCAAAAACTGAAGCTTCTACTCATGAGCTGGCAGCAGAGTTGTGGGAAAAGTTTTGGATGGAAGGAAAGCCAGTGAATACTGGTCTTTTGGCTCTGCCTTTTCATAAAAGGCAAAGATGACTCTCCCCTTAATGAAAGATGGCTGGGAGAAGCTTAGAAGGTTCACTGATTTGGTTTCATTCTAGTCAGCTTATCTAAACCAGATCCAAATGATCTAAGACTTTCTGGGTTATAAAATGGAACTGGAATTCTTAAGGCAGACATGCAAAATTTCCAAGGCTCCCTATTTCTTGTCATCCTTTCAGCAATGTGGTGCCAGTAAAAACCAGCTAATAGAATCTTATGATCCAAAATTAATTTGGAAAAAAAAAGAACCCGCCAGAATTCTTTAACCTAAAAAACAGGGTGGCAATTTAGGTCAGATTTGCATTTTCGGCAAAGGTTCCCTTCAGTCCTGCTTCTATGTATGTGGATTCACTCTGGTCTAATGTTAATGAGGACCATTTTAGAGCCTGGGCAGATTTTGAATGACCAATGGGCATTGATGAAACTGAAAGAGTGCTAGGGTCCACTGAGTGACCCTGAAGGAACATTTGGATTACTTCCTTAAACATTAAAGTTTCAATATTCAAGCAGGTAAACTTCTTCCTTAATTATTTCCTCTTGAGAAGAAAAGAAACAAACAAACAAAAAGGTAATTTTAAAAAATAAGACTTATTTTTATTAATCCAGGAAAGGCTTAACTTCTACCAGCGATCTTTTCCTGCTTCTAATCGAATATCTTCTAATCTCTTCTTGTGTTGCTCTGAGCTACAATATTTGTCAGAAATTTTACTTTTAAAATTGGCACTATCACTTTTTGCGTTCTTATCATCACATAAGGGAATAGGGTAAAAAAATAAACCAATTCATATTTGGTTTAGGTAGTTAATATCTATGTATTATTTGAAATTCATATTCAATTGACTTACAATGCATTATGTGACACTTACTAACTGTGATTTATTTAACAGTGAATCTGGCTAACTTTAAAATGGTATTACAACCATAATTTATTAATTTAATTGTTAGTATTTTAAAGAGAGGCATGGGTTTATTATATTTTGAAATAACAACAATTCAAAGACCACAATTACATTAAGTTCTCAATTTAGTTTCTTACAAAATATTTCAGTTCTAATTACAAATTAGGACATACAAATTTGGTAAATTTGTGTGAGACTATTTTTAAAAGCTTAAATGTGAAATAGTGGGATTTATGTTATTTGAGAAAAGAGGTACAAAGAAAACGTTTTATTGATTCACATAGTATCTAGTCTATTTGTAATCACACTGAAGCAAAATTTAAGTGATAAGTATTTAAATTAGTATTAAAATAACCATCATTATTTACTTAGGCTCTACCCACATTTGTAGTTATATTTTAATTATCATCCAGATCAAATATATTACTTGCTTTAATGAAATAGATAAAACAATGCTTATCTAGCTCAGAAAAAATTTAATTCTATTGACAAATTCATACTTATGTCTTCAATATACACACATACACAAGTGCACACATGCCCATGCATAGACACAACAAACCAATGGGTAAAATTCAAGCAAAAGAATATTGCTTCCTTAATGGTTTATACTCAATATTCCTCAACTTATAAAGCTATACTATGAAGCAATAATGTCAAAGTATTATTTTGAGTATATTTAGAAAAAAAATAAGAAAATACAAAATTGATATACTGCTCAAATATTGGAATCTCAGAATTTCATGCCATGAAGCACAGAAGTATTTTACCATGTATTTCTTTTTTTTCCAAAGTTATTTTTATTTTACCTTATTTGTTATTATTGTTCTTTTTTTCTTTTCTTTCTTTTTTTTTTTTTTTTAATTAATTAGGTCAGAGACAGACAAAAGGGAAAATGAGAAAGCAAGCCAGCAGGTCCATGATTTGACCAGCAGTTGGCCATGTGGGAGTTCAACACCATAACCACCACACCACCTACTGGCCCCTACCATATATTTCTTGTAATTTCATTTTTATTTTAACTCATCCTTTGATTATCTGGACTATGTTTTTATGCTAGTCAGAGGTTAAATTGTATAAAACTTTGAAAATATAAGAATGTCATTTTGACTATTTGTAAAATTCTTAGGCCAGCTCTTTCTTGAAAGGTTTCTGTAGCTATTGCCCCAAATTTAGCTGCTTCAGAAAAGACGCCAGAAGTCACTCTCTAGTTCATTCAGATTGTTGTAAATAACAAAAGACTTTAGACTGGGAAATTTATGAACAAAAGGCATTCATTGCTTAGAGTTTGGGAGGCTAGAAAGTCAAAGATCAAGGTGTCAACAGATTTGATGTCCGGTGAGGGATCATGCCACATAGAGGGAATCTTCTACGTGTCATTACATGGCAGAAGAGCAAAGGGGCAAATGATCTCCCTCAATCCTCATTTAGAAGGGCACTAAATCCATTCATGAAGGCTCTACTCTCATGACTTCTCAAAAGCCCACCAATATTTTCTTTTTATGTTTTTGTCACAGGGCATGTGCTCTCGCCATAGAGGTAGTGAGACAGAGATAGTGAGAGGGAAAGATATATCACACCCCAGGGGGATGTCCACACTGCAATCCCTTTTTCCCCATTCTCCTCACCTGGTGGCCACAAGGCCCAAGCTCTTAATACCAACACATTGAGAATTTGATGTTAACATATAACATTTTGGAGGGACAAAAACATTAGATGTAACAGCCACTTAAGACCATTGTGAGATGGTGGCAGATGGCATGGTGGTTAAGGATGCTGGACTCTCACATGGCCGACTACAGTTCAAGTCCCGAAACTGGTGGCTTGTTTTCTCCCTTTCTTTCTTTCTCTCTCTCTCTCTCTCTCTGTCCTTCTCTGGTCAAATTAAAATAAATAAATAAATAAGTTAAATAAAATCATTCTTTTTTTTTAAGACCACTGCATTTTGTTTTGTGTTTGATAATAGCTGTTTCCTGTGGGACCAACACGTGGTGTGGTAGGTAATGTACTAGATTCCACATAGCCAACTCCATGGTTCAAGTCCTGTACCCAGTGACTTGAAAATCAGAATGGGCAGATATGCATGCATTCCCAAAATCTCAAGAGGAGAATGGAGGAAAAAGGATTTTGGTGCAGCCATTCTCCAAAGGAGTGATTTTTCACTTTCCTCATCTCTTTGTCACTTCCTCTTTCTGGATAGCACATATATCCTATAGCAAAATAAATAAATAAATAAATAAAACAGACAAAACAAAATAAACAAACAAAACCCATTACGCTAACTGCTGGTCCCTCTTTTTCTTTTTTTTCAAAAGAGATTTTTGCTATAGGGCACGGGTCTCACAGGAGAGTCAGAACAAAACAGAGAAACACAGAGTAAGAAATCACTCCCTAGGGGGGGATGGCCATGCTGCAATCCCTTCTCCTCCATTCTCCTCTCCGGACTTTGGAACACATGCACACATGCCTACCATGAGTTTTGAGCCACTGGGTCTGGGAGTTGAACTGCAGTTGACCCTGTGGGAGTCTAGTACCTTAAACACTACACTACCTGCTGGCCTCAAAATAAACATTCTTTATCAAGAGCAAAAGGCACTATTCAAATGAATTTCTGTCTCCCTTTTATGTTTTCTAGTATGCTACAATAATAATAATACTGTTGACGAAGGGTTTGTGGATAGAATGCCAGCTGTAGGAGTGGCTAACACTCTAACTTTCAAGAAGGAGGTTCTGCTACCCTGAAAACAATGTAGGTCCTAACTAGTATAGAATAAAGACCTGGGAGACTCACTGTTCACACACAGCTGCCATGACCCCTGCTGCAGCCCCTGCCATGGATTACTCTTACTCTGCTCCAGTGTGGTATAACTTAGCAGAACATACAGAGATCTGGCCCTTGGCAAACTTCCATCTTTCTCCTAATCCACAGCATACTCTCCTTTTCATCCTGCAGAAAGGTTCAAAGCAGGGCTTCCTTGCCCAAGTTCAAAGACAGTATACCTCAGTATATCAGGACACAAATTGGCAGGCCTTGATCCGTTGGAGGAAACAGAGCAATCGATGGCAAAAATAAAATAAAAAATAAAAACCACGTTCCATCAGGACCTTGTCCTATTGAAACTACAAAAATAGTGTGGATAGGTGCAAAGACAATGTGTTTGTCAAGTTTAAAGATGGTGAAAGCTTAAGAAGTGTAGAGGGAGCTAATAGAATGTGTATATA
>NW_006159456.1:261855-335409 GCF_000334495.1 Tupaia belangeri chinensis | reverse complement strand
ATATATATTTCAGAAAAATTATTCAGACCGATCTGAAATAGTGAAGGAAAATGATTACATAAAACCAAAAAGGGGCATCATTTAAAGGACACTGGCTTCATCTCAGTGAAAATCCCTTTGGAAGTGTTTGACCATCTTTATCTCTCTCCCTATTCTCATATAAATATGTATCTGTTAGGAAGAGACAAATATGTACACATTTTGACATTTTAGAGAAGAATAATTTACTGCATATTGCTGTGAAATATTTTTCTAATTAATGCCACATCATTAAATATTCATCTCTAATATCATATCCCAAAAACACAGTGGACATTATTAAAATTTTTTAACTATTATAAGATCATTTCCAATTTTGTTGTTTTGCACATTGTGCCATGAACATTCTTAAAACTGAATGTTTGCCCCAAACCATAATTCCTTAATCTTTAAAATGTGATTGTTGACATATATAATGCTAACTTGCTTTCCAAGAAGTTCATATAGATTTAATCTCCCACCCATGGTATGCAAGGGTCCCTGTTTTCTTGTTCTTTCACCAAAATCTCTGGTTTTATCTTTTGGTAATTTATAGATTGCAAGTGATATCTCTTTGTCTTAACTTATCTTTTTTTCCATTGCTATTGAGATTACATTATTTCTTACATTTTATCAGTTATTTGTATTTCTTCTGACAAAATGAAATTTAACACATGTAAATATGAAGTTTTACATTTGTTTTTCAAAATCTCAATAATGCAATTGTAAAACAGGGAAACTTGGCCTGACAGCAGAGTGTATGAAAAGGAAGATGAAAAAATGCAAGGGGAATGTGATAGCTATCTTCAAATATTTGAACAATTACTATATAGAAAAGGAATCATGTTTAGTTTATGTTTTTCCAGAAGGAAAAAAGTAGGGCAAGTAGATGGAAAGTTACAGGTTGGCAGACTTTAGCTTATCTTAAGAAAGAAGTTGTTAACTCTCTTAACTACTCAAAGATAGAAAGGGTTGTCTTAAGGTAGTGAGATCTCCTCCATTGGAAGAGCTCAAGAGTACAAATGGTCAACTGTTTGGAAGTTGTAGAATGAAAGGATTTTGGTCCTGGCTTTTACTGGATGACTCAGAATTACCTCTGAACTGCCATGAATCTTTGCTTTTGTGACCATGGGGTGATAGTCATTTCTTTTAAAAGTAGGTTACCACTCATTTGCTATCAACTACTTTATAAATGAGAATACAAATACCTTTAAAAATAGCATTTTATATCACCTGATCAAGAGATTGCAGCTGTTTGGGTTTTTATTGTTGTTTTTTGGGGCTTTTTTGCTTCTAATTTATTCTTTTGGTTTTTGGGGCTTTTTGTTTTGTTTTACATTTAATCACTGCACACCTTTACAGTGTACAACATGGTTTTTCCCAGTGTGATTACAGTGCATAATAGTCAAGTGAAAGACATTATCATATACTTTATCATCAGCAGATGTCTTTTCATTTTAGTGTCTATTAACTGTGTTTTGTTTTTGTTCCCAATCCCCTCCCTCCCACCTCCTATTACCTAACCCCTATGACACCAGCACTGTCTCTAATATCTACTGTTGCTTCTTTTATTCTAATCTACATATAAAAACTTAAACTCATTTGCTAGATTTCCAAATCAGTCAACCTAGACTATTATATTATAAACAAGATTACTAGGATTCTTAAACTTTAAAGTAAATAATTTTTAAAGCATGAATTGTTTAAACAGAAACCAAATCAAGTGCCTAGTTATCAGGCCTGCTGGAATTGGGGAGCACTTCACTGCCATTTATTGGGTTGTCTGGAAGTCACGGTGCATTTTTGCATAGAAAAATATGTCATGACTTTCCCAATGACCTAATAGCTTAAGTAACATTTTTTTCTGAAAAGTAATAAAATGATTTTATACTCAATGACTCCATATTTCTTACTAAATTAGATGTGTCCCTTAACAGCGAGTTCAAAATTTTCAGTTATGGAGTCCGTATTGAATCTACCAGTGTTTTGATCAGTCATGAAACATTCGAATCTTCTATTTAGGGCTATTCTCAATGCTTTCTTGGTTTACCTGGTAAAGAAGCAACTGTATTTATTTTATTCTCCTTTAAGTTCTAAAGTAGAGAGGTGTTGGCATCTTAGGCTAACCCAGGGTGCTATGCTCATTCCACCGGGAGAGCCCACTATGCCACCCTAAATTGTAGAAATCAGTTCAGTTGGGTTTATGAGTGAGGGCATCACGTTGCAGAGCACAGGATTCTGAGTCAATTAGTCAGATCTACAGCTTTAATTCATCATAATACAGTAATCAGCAAGACATGCTGTGGTAAGCATTAGCGCCCAGCTCTTTCCAATATTCCACCATGGTTTTTTTTTTTTTTAAGTTCAGCTTGTTAAGTGATACCAGCCTACGTTGTGTTATATGATCTTGCTGATACTGCAGATAAAATATAGCTGCTATTTATTTTTGGTAATTTAATATGGGAAAAGGAGTTTGAGAAAATTGTGCTGTTCACATGCTATTTCAGGATAACAGTGACCCACCCTGATCCAGAGAAATCAAGTTAAACTGGGAATGGTGTTTTCCATTCTGTTTTGTAGCAACATGTTTCTGGGCTGTGTTTAACCACAAGAAAGCTGAAAACACTGACCAGGTTAGGGAGGAAAACCCACAGCTTGACTAAAACATAAGAGCAAATCTCATTTCTTGCACTAGTGCAGCATGTATTTTTGGCAAGTCACTTATGGGTTTTCTATTGCCATTTCCAATTTAGGGAACTAATAGTTTCTTTTCAGAATTCTTTCTAAAATAATGAGGGGGGAAGAGATAGTACCAGGCTTCTTCATTTCTCCCAACCAAGTACTAATCAGGCCCAACCCTGCTGATCAGGAGATCAGATGAGATTGGGTGCATTCAGGGTGGGTATGGCCATAGACATTCATTTCTCTTATAATGGAAATGCACCCAACCACTATAAAAAAAAATTCCAGGTGATGGAGAAAACCAGATGCCACCCAGACCTTTTATGCCATATTCTGACAGTCAATCCAATTAAGATGACTAAGAGTTTAGGAGTAAAGAATTGACAAAGAGCCAGGCAAGCCAAAATACTATACTTCACCAAAATGAAGTTTATCAGTTTTCTCAAAATGCTATACTTTTTCCTCTCCCATGCCTATAGACACACTATTCTCCGCACTAGAAATGTTAGTCCAATTCTTCCGAGGATGAGTTTGTGTGTTATGTTGGTTTTCATCTGTATGGAGAAAAGGAAGGATGTATCACAGTCATCTGGAGAATTCTCCAAATATACTGCCACTTTCCCCATCCTTCCTGCTCACTTCCACTGATTTACAAAGCACCAAGAAAGTACTCACTGGGTTGTTTTTACACATTCAATGGAAGGAAAGAAAAGGAAGATAACATTCGGTTGTCAGAAAGGCCATGACATATTTTTCTATGTAAAAATGCACTACGATTTTCTTGCAACCCAATATTTTCAGACACTCAAAGTACATTCCTTTTTTCTTTACATCTACCGTTCTTTTCATTCTGTTATTTTTGAAGGAGTTATATATGTCAAGACCTGTATGGAGTTCGAGAGATGGAGAAAATAAATTAGACTTTGTTCCTGCCACTGGGGTGTGTGTGTGTGTGTGTGTATATATATATATCCATGTATACATATATAGAGAGGGACAAAGAGAGAGAAACAATGCATCACTGGAATGCCCTAATTAAAACTAGAGCCAAAAGATTCAAACAGAAGAGGCAAATTCATACAGAAGGATTTTCATTAATATCTCTCATTTGATACATTGGATACATACCTTATGTATCTTCTGAGCGTCCCTTCACTATTTTGAAAATCATACCTGGTGTGTGTGCATGTGTGCCCAAAACCACAAAAGGAGAATGGAGGAAAAGGGATTATAATGTGGAAAGCCCATCCCTCTAGGAGATCATTTCTCATTTTCCTCTCTTCGTCTCTGTCTCTCTCTGGTGTATACATGCGCCCTACAGAAAAATAAATACATAAATAAATAAATAAATAAATAGAAGAAGAAAGAAAAGAATATTATTTTTTCTTTGAAACCTTGTCCATATTTTAATATATTAAACAAAAATAATTTAAATGATGACAAACTATTTTCTAGTAGTTACACAACTTCAAATGAGCAAAGTCATAGGCTTGTCCTAACTTCACAGATTATATAGAAGCTGTTATCTTCCCCCCACTCCTGTAGTGGACCTTCCTGGGTAGATTCAAGGATTAAGACAAAGAACTTGGAAGGTATTTGGAATGCATCAGGGGACTGTGGACTTCGTGGGAAAGCTCTGCCTGTTGGGTTCATTGCTCTGTCCTCAGTGTCTGTAGTACAATGCATACCTATACGATAAATACCTGTAGTACAATAAATATTTGCTAAATGGATGGAGGAATCAAACATGTGCAGAGTTTTCTTTAAACTTCATGCAAACCTGTCTAAGATTATGTCTCGATCCTGTCAAATTGTAACAGTGTAAGGGGAATGTTATCCCGCTAATGAGACGTTAATGAACTCCACCCCATCTTGAAGTCCTGCCTTTATCCTTTGAACTTCCAGAATGTTTTCTCTGTCCCTATTTTGTGACATTTGTCACTTCTTACCTTTGAATCATTCTTATATTTATACCTACACCTTTGAATTCCAGTTTATCTTCCTATTCTTTACTGAACTTAGCCTAAGGACTTGACACGTCTCATGCTATTACATAGGTTATTGTGTAGGTGTTTGTGTGTGTGTGTGCACATGCACATGAGTGAGGGATGTATTAAGAAAACAGTCCAAACCATTACTTTTGGGAATCTCATAATTATTCAAGTCAAAATAATCTGCATAGGTAACAGGAATTTAATCCTGATAATGCCTTTGTCTAAGCAACTGAACACATTTTTTGCTTCATGCTCAGTAATAGCTCACTAAGTCATGTAATCCTTCCTAAGGGTTTGAAGAGAGGAGGAAAAAAAACACTGGTAAAAATTACATCAGAATCACATTTCTCCAGAACAAGTGCCTTAGGCATTCATTTGCTGATTTATCTTCTACCATTCACCTACTTAAAATAAATTATATTATTATTATTACTTATTAAAGGAAAACACAGGATTTCCCCCTCATACATTTCCTCAGTCAATCCCAAATTCACTTCGAATCCATTGCACTAACACTCACTTTGATTTTCCTCTCAACTTCTGGATCATAATTCATCCAGATCATTAGCAATTTTCTTTCCTTAGTATGTGATTTTTGCTTGCCCCGGGTGGGTTTTTTTTTTTTCTCTTTAATTAGAAAAAAAAATAGGATGGAAAAGTTTCAATAGTAAACACACAGAGGTTCTATTGGCAAATACGAGTTTGGCAAAAGACCCATGGTCAGCTTAGCTGCAGTGTATTGGCTCCAAAACAAGAACAAGTTCGAAGGAAATTAGGAGAGTTTTTTTTTTTTTAAGTGACAATTTTCTCCATCAGCTAGATTACACTATTTCCTGTTATTTTATGATACTGATATTTCACTTAAACATTTTCTCCAGCTCCTATAAAGTTTTCCATGGGGAGTGTGCCTTTCTAATCCCTTTGTAAGCCTTTGGATTCAGTTTCTCCTTTTCATTCTTGGTTTCTTTTTTTTTTTTATTCTCCTGAAACTTTTTTTTAAATTAATTAATTCACATTTGTCCCCTAAGCATCATCACAGCATACAAAATGTGGTTTCCCATCCAGAGCATACTGCACGGTGGCTTTGTTTCTTCATTCTGATCTTTTTTTTTTTCTTTTTCCCTTTATCCCTCCCTTTTATTTTTTCTTCTCTCTTTAAAATTATTTTTTTCTTCTAACATGTCAATCTTCAGCAAATTTTATCAAATACTAGGGAACATAAGCATACATCTTAGCTAAAGAGCTTATCCCCTCACACACACACAAAAACGCCCATGTAGCACTCACTGGAGGACAGAGAGTGGGGGCAGAAATCAAGCTCAGCTACTAAAGTTACCTTTGCCTGAAACTTTAGCTCATGCCTTGAACAGCTTACAACTAAAATCCTTGAAAATTAAGACTCTTAGGGCTTCTAGCCGATAGACATTTTCTACACAGGAGATGAAAGAACAGGTACAGCCAGGGTTTCTTTCAAAGAGGAGGAATAGCAATTGGCAACAGGGTATGAAGATGGGGGAAAGTGGGGAGGGGAAGTAAATGTTCTTTAAAAGCTTTAAGAGCACCAAGCAGATCTTTTTCTCCCCCCTCTCTCCCAGTGGAACCATGAAGTCTTCCCAGGCAAACCCCAGGCAGAGAAAAAGAAAGAGAACAAAGGCTGAAGTATCACATGGATAAAGTAACAGACAGGCTGATCGCAACTCACGTGATGAGATTTTATTACTGATGAAGCAAAACGGGAAGCAGTTCTTTCTTTATGGACATTATTTCTTGTTTCTGGCATACAGTGGGTTGTTTCTCTCGTTTGTCCAACATGGCAGGTCAGTTGCTTCCCACTGTTCACTTCTGTTTATTGCCCAGGCAGTGGTATAGCTTTTCCTGTCCGGATATATCCTCCCTGCTCACCCATTCCTGTTCCAATAGCTTTGCCATTACTGTCAGAATTGTAACAGCATTCCAGGAAAGTTTGTTTAGAGAAAATGTGGGAAGAAGAATAAATACATTTACCAGAATTGTTAAGTAGAAACTCTGAAAAGAAATACTAAATCCTAAAAGGTAAAACCCTTCTCTGTCCAGATGAAGGCAAGGATGGCCAGGCTAGCTATGCGATCACGTTGGTTTGCAGGGAATTTGGCACCCAGGCAGAAAACACATGGAGAGGACTCTAGGGGCCATGCCCATAAATATGCAGTGTAACCAATGCATCTTGACTCTTGTGGGGAGGCTACTGTTGCATGAAGGACCTGTAACATCATTCTTTCTTTGCACTTAAGTATCAGTCCAGAGTAAGGCTGTCTGCTTCACTGTATAGGCAAGGTTAATACAAAAGTCGAAACAATTTTCTAGATAACTCATACCAAATAAAAACTACTAGGGACACAAAAACTTCATAGGATTTCCATTCAAAATATATCTTGATTGCTTAGTTATCAAAGTCAAATTCAACATATGGATTGACATAGTAAAGATTTGGTTCATATTGCCCAGTGAATGAAGAACTAAATTAGTAAACTTTGCTCTTGTCTTCACTTTGCCTAAATCTATAATACCTCAGCATCTGAACTGAGATATTTTAAATTAAACATTTTACATTTCTTCCCCAAATATTATACACAAGAGCCCAGAAGTTGCCAGGTATTTGGAAACTCATGCTTTACACTACTGAGTTCTAGTGAAAGCAAACCGCTTCTTAAAATTATAGTGCTAGCCAAGAAATTCCCTGTCTTTTGTTTGCAAAAACTCTCAACATTTTTCAGGAGGTTAATATGACCTTTTAGAGAAAAATATTAGGTAGGAATTATTTAATGAACAATTTACTAAAGCTTCCTTAAACATACCTTAAACTTTGTTAAGGACAACATTTAAGAAAGTACCCTATTAATCTATAAAAATGATAAGTGATTTATTGATTAATTTTTAATACTGCTTTATCATTGCTTTGAATGAGCATTTCATTTGGAGTCTGATTGTCCTCATTTTTTCTTTTCTCCATTTAGAAGTTAAATAGTCTTGTGGTTTTGTATTGCAAGAACAATACATGTAAATTAAAGCAGGTAATACACAAAAAAGAATACACAAATACATTTTATGCAGCTTTTTCTAAGATAGTGAGTCAAATTTGTTCACCCCAAAGCTGGCAGGAAGCTTTATTCATACATCTCCCTTATTACTCTGATTTTTTCAAAATTATAAGCCCAAAAACTTTTCCTTTTTATATATTTAAATTATCAAAGCAATAGGCTTGCAGTTCCCCTAAAATAAATTGTATTTTTGTATCAGAAATAGAAAATGGGAAATAATTGCGCACACTACATTTTCCACAAAACTCTCTTGTATAATCCAAACAATATATAAATATTTCGACTTTTTGAAATTCAGGTGTATAAATTATCACCCATTTGATGTAAATAAAGTGATTGAAACCCTAAAGATTCATTTTGAGGCCAAACTTAAGGTCCATGCATCTGGAACTTCAGGCTGCAATATTACCCAGAAAGCTTTTGAATGTTAAATTTTAAGGAAAACTTACAAAAGTACATTAACTCAGCCCTGGTCTATCCTTGTATTATACAGAGTGCACTCCCTAATGAAGGTGCCTAAGAAAAGGAGCGATTTTTTTCTTTCACTTGTGTGATCTGTTACACCAGTTACACTGTAAGTGTGATGAAGAGTCCAGAAGTGGAAATATGACTAATTTGGACTCAATACTTACAATGTTACCAGATAAAATACAGGACACTCAGTTAAATTTTAATGTTAGATAACCAAGGAAAATATTTTATTATAAACATGTTCCATATAACATTTGAGACACATTTATGCTAGAGTTGTTTATCTGAAACTCAAATTTAACTGGGCTATTTTTATTTTTATTTGTTAAATCCGACAACCTTGCATGAATCTGTAGAAACTTGAGCCAAAAAGTGACAAGGGTCAATCAACCAACCAGGGTGGAAACACTAGGGGGCGCTATAAGAAACCAAGAGGGAGGATCATGGGAATTAGAAGATCAACTCGCCATGTAGCAAAGAGCAGTAAGGACCACATGAGGACAGGAGAGACACCACTGGGGGAGGAGTAACCATCAGAGCAACATAACCCAGCACGGGACACAGCCAACCAGACCAAGTCACCAGCAACCGGCATTCAGAGAAGCTCCAATCCAGGAGCCAGGGTGACGGGACCAGGTATGGCTACAAAGTGGTTGAACAGACACTGGTCTCAACAACTGCAAAAGAAGTTTTCTTTGTTTTTTTGTTTTGTTTTGTTTTAATTTGCTACAGGGTGCATGCACTCACTGGAGAGAGATGGAGAAAGGAAGAGGACAGGGAAAGTGAGAAAGCACACCCCCACTTCCCCAGGAGTGATGGCCACTGAAATCCCTTCTCCTCCTTCTCTTCTCAGGATTTTGCAAGCACACACTCCTGGCGCATCTCCCAGACCATAGCTCCCAAGCCACCTAGTCAGGGACTCTCACCTCTTTAGGCAGCTTTAACTACCATGCCATGGGCTGACCCCAAAGGAAGAATTCTACTGCTTCCAAGAAGGGCATCTAAGTATCCAAGATATCCTATCATAAAAGGGAGAATGGATATTTGAAATTCTAACAATTCTGATGATAGAGCTCAATGCAAAGACCCTTTTTTAGGTGTGCCTCCTTTGTAGTGCCCACATACAGGCATGCACAAATGTCTAGAGTGTTGTTCACAAATTCCTAAGATAACTGGAAAAAGAAAAGAAAGGAAAAAAAAAAAACAAAAACCTCATTCGTACATACCCTAACTTCCCAAAGTAGCTGACTCCATATTCTGTATTGTTTTACCCAACTTGTCTTCCAGTGTAACTATCTCCCCAAACTGAGACCTCACTGAGCTTCCCCTACCCACTACCAGTCTTCCAGGTATACAGTGAAACAATTCAAAATTAAAGACATTCATGATTCCCCCAATGCTAAAAGTAGTAATGACAAAAATATTGGGTCATCAGAAAAGTCATGATGTACTTTTCTGTTTGTCTATGCAAAAATGCATCATGACTTTTCCAACAACCCAATATATACAGGTAAGTCTTAGCAAATACCCTAGTATCAATTCTGAGCATAATATTTTCTTTTTTGAACCCTTCTTTCTCTGCATCCATAAGAGAAATATGAGAATTTTAAGTAATAGAGTCAAAAAACTAATAATCTCTTCACATCCTCCTCCATTTCAAACTTCACTCCCATTCTTTGTCCAAGAAGCATGACAACCTGGAAACTAGAAACTGACAGTATGAGAAGCCTGCAACACATAGCTTTCTTTAAAAAACAGAGATATCTTTGAAGTCAGAGTGAAATGTTTAGATAGGTTGAACACTTATCTGTTCTGTGTGTCTTTTATCAGAGGAACAAAACATGAAAATAATGAATCATAAGTTTACACAGTGGCCTGAGACACATGATGGGTGCAAAAACCTAGGCTTTGCATTTATCCCAAAGAGGAGAAATACTGGCTGGCTATTCTGAAGATTACTCCCAATGCATTACTAAAATTTATCCTTCTTGGGAACAAAACCAGAAAAAGCTAATCTAATTGAGACTTAAAGAAAAAAATCTTAAGCCTGATTCAACTCTCCACTGAGAGAGCCTAAAATTTATGGTGACAGAGCAGAGAGCTATTGCCCAGGGAAGTTTCAAGACCACCTACCTCTATGTGAAACAATTGCCCACATAATATGATTAGAGGGTTCAGGGAAATCTCTCTTACGTCAGTCAGCCAGGTGTGCCAGACATACCCAATATTAATTAATACAGACATCTATCGTAACTCTGTGGTGCAGAGGTGATGTGCTGCTCAAAAGAAGTCAGATCCCACATGGCAACTGTGGTTACAGTCTCCAGCCAAGTAAGCCTGAAAAATGCCAGGTGCATGCACAGTATTCAAGTCTGATGGGCTGGAGGGCTAGAGAACGGAAGAAGGGGATTGCAGCATGACTGGACTCTATGGAGGGTGACTCTATTTTGCACATAACTCTATCATGGATTAAAAAAAAATCTAAGTACATTTATGAATATATACATGTAAGGATAGGAAATATGCATAAATATTAGAGGACTTCAGAAATATGGGTTTCGTTTGGTGCAAAAAATTGAAATGCATGTATAGATTTTCATAACATGGTTTCCATGAACTTTTGGAAGACCTCTTATATGCTATATCATTGCAATTTATACCTTTGTTCAAAATTCTTGGGCCATTTACATGGCCTAGTACTTGTGGGAGCCAGGTCCCACACAGCTGACCACTCAGTTCAAGTCCTAGACCGGGTGGTTTGAAAAACACACCAGGAGCATGTGCATGCATGTTCAAAAATCTTCATGAGATGGAGAAATGGAGAATGGGATGCAGTGTGACCATGCCCCACTGGGGAGTGGTTTTTGCCTCTCTCTTCTTCTCTCTGGTGAGCACACCTGCACTCTGGCTTATAAACAAACACAAAAACAGAAAATTTCTTTGTTACCTTGAAACTTTGGTCAAAGAGATGACCAGGTAATAGATTATGCATAACAGTTTCTACTCCTGAAAAAGTAAGTCAAAGTCTACAACCAACACACCAGTAATAATACCTTGCCTTCTCACTCTGCTTTCTTGGTTATGAAATTGTTTTGTGCACATTTTTCTCTTTCAGTATGAAGTGGACATTGTTGTCTGTTTTGTGTTTGAAGAAACCAAAGATCACCCACATTACAGACTCATTTCCCATCATAATCATTTAATATCTTCTCCCTAATCTTTTCAAGTTCTGACCAGCCTTCCTCACACTTCATGTTTCAGCAAATTGAAATCCTTTAAATTAAATAAGTGCTATATTAGCAACTCTCCTGTCTCCTTGCTAAAATTCAGTTCCTTCTTTGCAAAACATTTATCCTTCAAATATTCGTTTAACCTTTGGGGCTGGCAGGTGGTGTGGTGGTTAAAGGCACTGGATTCCCATATGGTTGACCACAATTTGAGTCCTAGATCTGGTGGCTTGCTTTCTCCCTTTTCCTTTCTCTCTCTTTCTGGTAAAATTTAAAAAATAATAACAAATGGAATTAAATCAATAAATAATTCTTAAGAAAAAAATTTATTTAACCTTTTAAGTCTCAGGTTAAAGCATGAGAAACCTTTATCTAACCCTTTAGAATAGGTACATCTCTTTTTCTCCATTACCACAGGCTCCTTTCTGCATGTCATCAACAATAACACTTATTGCACTTGGTCATAATGACTTCTCCAATGGTCTGTCTTCTCCATTCAGTTTTATATGCCATGAGGCAGAAATTAGGCATGCGCTAAAAAGATGTAGGTTCAAAAAAAAAAAAGTTGAAATAATAAACAAAGTGACTTTCCCAGGCTCACAGAAAGGCGAACGTCAGTCTCAAAATCCAGGTTTCTGGTTCCAGTAAATGAACAGTTGTTCATGTGGTTGACTGATTCATGTGCTTTCAAGATTAAAGAGAGTTGTAATCACTTCAAAGGATGTTCTGAACAACATCCTTTATAATTCAGAGTATGTGAAGAATTCAGTAACCATTAATCAATACGCTAAAATTTACTAAAATCTCAGAGATAGCACCAAACTATTCACAATGTCCAAAAGTAGCCCTCTTGAACTTTTCCTAATGGAAACTGCAGCTCCAACATGGAAAACATCATGTTATCTAAATATTTGCCACGATGTGCCTCAAAAAGTGTCAGACTAGGATTGGACCATAATCTCTTCCCTCAATTAGCAACTTCTATGTTAAATGCAAAGACGATGTAGCAGGCTCACACACGAAGTTCTATGAAATCTGAACGTAGGAATTCATCCCTCAGCAAAGTGCCAAGTGTTTCCGATGTGGGCTCGGCATCAAGGACCCAACCTAGTCAGTCAACATTCTCCACCAACATCAGAGTCCTCTATAACTTATGTATTAGTCTGCAGCTGCCATATTGTCTTTTTGATTGATGTCTTTCTCCTTTGTTATCCCTTTGTTTAACCTAAATTAATAATACTCAGATCCTTATCTCAAATGTTCTGATTGATTTGTCTACCTTGGAAAGAGAATTGTAAGATATATCTGAAATCTCTCTTTCTCATTTCCTTTCTCTCTCTCTTTTTTTTTTTCCAATTCATTTGAACAATTATCTTCCCCTCTTTTCTCCACTGACATGACTCGGTTTTTCACTATCTCACCCAAATGGTAGAGTTCTCTCACTTTGGGCTGTTGAGTTAATGTCAATTTTGTAATTCTGAAGTTAATGTGGTGCCTCTGATTACAAAATTTATAGACTTGAAAACCCAGCTCAACCAGAAACAATCTGGAATCTTTCTTTCAAATTCAAAACAGAAACCTCTAAGAAAATAGTTTCATTGCTTTTAGGGGGACACTTAAGCTCCAGCTTTTCAAATTTCCTTGGAAGGAAGGAAAATTCCATTTCACTTCCAAGAGAAAAAAAAATTAGGGAAAATGCTTTTGTCTTTCCTATCCTTCTTTCCCTCCCTGAGAGCAAAAAAGTGAACTATCAGGTTGGAAAGGATGGAAAAAGGAAGTGAACACGTGTAATCCAGCCCATTCTGACAGATTCAAACAATCCCCCATCCCTGTCCCTCTCCTCTTTCTAGCAAGCAAATGTGGGCAGAATTTGCCCTGCCAGGCCCCACCTGTAGCACTTTTACTGTGCTGTGCAGCTCGTTTCATCTCCTAGGGATGCAATTAGGAAACCTGATTACAACTGCTCCTCCAAGCCATGTTTTCCATGGCTATTTCCACTGCAATAAACTGATATTCATTTATCTTATCCCATTGTCTATCTGGCTTAGAATTTAGAGAGAGGAAGACATGGGTATGATTAATTATCAAATCTCAACAAGCATCTAATTTCAGTTTGCTCTCAATTCCTTTGGTAATTGCATTGCCTGTATCTCACTGAAACAGAAAAACGAAGGCAAGTTGTCTTACATACCATCCTATGAATCGTGCTGCTTGTGAAGTTCGTGACAGGGAGCTAAACAAGTTAATTTCTTTCTGCTTCAATTCTTTCACTTCAAAACAGGACCAAAAATAGCTACCCTCTTCCATTTCTATGAGTATGTAATGAGTTAATTGTATACAGCTGCTAGCATAGTAGCTGATACAGAGAGGTCTTGGTTTGAATCCTAGCTCTGTCACTTACAAATTTAAAGATGCTTTCCCAAAGTACCCATAAAGATAAAGCTAAGCAGAGAATAGAGGATGTTATCTGCATAAAGCATGTAAAACGTTTTTCTGTTTATCTAAAATAAACACCCTAGATGGTTCAGAGTCACCAAATATGGTGCAGCTGTCTCTGTCTTTCCTCCTGAGGATCTTTCTCCATAATACTGCTGACAAAAGCGTGTCTAAGAAGCCCCTTTTTACAGAAAAGCAAAAAGAAATAACATAGCACCCGATCACCCATCCTAGTGGCAACTGAACAGAAAAGTATGATCTTTCCCTCAAGCCAACAGCAAGGTCTTTTGAAAACCTTGGGAGGAAAGCCTCTGAGATTTTCAGCTCACATGAGCAAATCTCAGCGTTAGATAGCTGAGATAAAGAACTAACATTGGCTCAGTGGGGGCCATTGTGTGTGAACAAACACCTTTGAAAGGTAAGGATATTCTTTGAATTTTTTCCCCTCCTAGAAACTGAAACTAGGGGTATTTAGGATTTCTTTATCCTGCCCTCTTCTGCAATTTCCTTTTCACTCTCAACTTCATTTTGTTCTACTTGTCATCACTTCATATTCTATGGACTGTCTAAGCTCTCCTTTGTTCCTGCTATTTTAAGCTTCCTCCTTATCATGGGACTGATATTTGTTCCTTCTTGCTCAATAGTCTTAGCATCAGGTTCAAAATCCCTAGACATGCTGGAGCCACACTGTTGAATCCCAGGGGAGCTGAAGGGGCCCCACTTCTTTTCTAAGGTGTTTTCAGTTTCTTTTCTGAGGTCCATATCAAGAATCCAAAGGAGTTATTTCCTTTAACAGGGGCTCCAAGAACATTTTTATCCTAACTAAACTCTATGTCCTATTAAAGTAGGCTTTTAGGGGTTGTTCCTGTGGTAGTTTCTCATAATGGGAGAAGTGGGTCTCAAATAGAAGTTGTGTGAGGTGTGTGTGTGTGTGTGTGTTTATTTTTCTGATGCTACATATCAATACTAGGAACTATAAATACTTTTGGTATTAGTCTGAACCCAGAATAGATCTTATCTATACACAGACTGGGTACCTACCCAAGACATTTTGGTCTTACCTGCTCGTTGATATTTGAAGATCAGTCAGTAGAGGAGAGAGCCTTTCAATCTGCGATTGGCAATACGAATTAATACCTTGGCTAAAATAGTGGTTCTCCACCTGGTCTTTTTCCACCTCAGTATAGCTGAAGAGTGTGACATACACCAGCACAACAGAGATTCACAATGGCAGTTATTCTCAAGAAGGTAATGCTAAGGGAACAGAAGGCTTTAAGAATAGCTGATACTGGTGCCTTTTGAGAAAACAGCATTTGCTAGGGGGATGGACATTAGGAGAAAGGAACCCTAGCATGGGGGTGGGGTGGTTAGGAGCACTGAAGACAAATTTAGAGGACTTCCAATTCCTCCCATTGGTGGCCCTGTCAATATCCAGAAGCAAAAACACTTTTCTGGGCAACAGTTCCTGTACCACAGAGATGTAGTACTACTGCGCCTTTAGTAAGGTGTATAATCAAACACTTCAAACTATGAAAAGATCTGCGGATTGCTAAACAACTATGGCAGCCGAAGCCTGGCCTGATGCGAATCCCTTTGAAATGGGGTGATTTTTGGACAGAAACATAAAGAACATAAAATTTAGAATCACAAACAGCTATAGATTCTACCCAGAATTGCTTTTGGCTACAAACCAAAGGCTTGTGTGCTCAGCATGGAAAGTACTTTTGGTCACGCATCAAACCATACTTGTGCCCTCAGATAATGATCTCCACATTAAAGGATTCCAATCACAAGATTTGGACAGATGGCTGTGCAGACTAGCTAGTATAATAGATAAGAAAGTTCTATCTTGGACTTGGCAGAAAAGATTGAAGTGTTACCCTTTGTCAACAGAAAACTGGCTGTCATTCACCATATATTATGTTCCTATAGAACACTGATTGGACATAGGAGGTAGTTGAAACAGCTCACTTTTGAGAAGCCCAAAAATGTCATCCAGATGCCAAAAGCAACAAATAATCAAAAAGCAGAAAAGTCAAAAACCTGTAAATATAGGTTAAACTGTCTTGAGTAGAGCGACTAGAGCCAGATTATGTTAGTGAAGGAAAATACAACTAAAGTATGGAAAACTGAAGGTGAAGACATAATTTTAAGGAAAGAAAAATAGAATGAACAATGGTCATTGGCAAAAAGGACAAAGGATAAGAGGATCAAGCACATCAAGTTGCCTGAAAATGAAAGAAAACATAGACCAAGTTGTAAGGAGATGGAAAAAAGCCTGGGAAGGTAAGTGAGTAGGAGGCTTTGGAATCTATTGCCTAGAAATTTAATTATGTTTCTTTCAAGTAGACAATCAGAAGTCCATACAGAATTCTGGATAAAGTAATGGCATGAGAGAAATTACGTCTGAGGATGACCTCCCATTGCTATAAGAGAAAACAGCCCATTGCTGTAAAGGAATCTGCACTGGAGCTGAAAGCCAGAGTGTCCCCTTGCTTTGGGCTGCTGAAGTAGAGGAAAAAGAGGTTAAGACTGAGGAGCCCATATGGAAAACAGTGAATGAACTGAGTGAAAGAGCAGTGGGCACCAGGGCTTAGTTAGGTTTTCCCACTCTGGCTGAACTACAGAATCGCCAGATAAACAGCCCAGACAAATCGAATTCTAGTAGCTCCAGCTGACAGGATACTGGTGCTTTTAAACAACTCCTCTAACATTTCTATTTTGCAGACAGTTAAGATCTACTAGCCTAGAATATTGAAACCCAGAAAAGTGATAAAGGAACATATTAGGAGTCTCTGATCTCATATGTTTAGTAGGTTGAGGGCAAATTCTTTCCAGATATTTTATCTGTCGGGAGAGGATAATAAAAATGTTCAGGGTGAGAGAGAGAAAGTGGAAATTACTAACTTATAGGGAAATCCTTAAAGCTGTGTAAGCAGGTATTTCTTTTTATTATTATTGTTCATTTTATGTTTATACTCAATCACTGTGTATTATTGTATATTACCAAATGAATTTTTCCCACCATGAATACATAGGCAGCAGGTACACTTCGAAGAAACTGCAGAAAGGACCAAAAAGCCAGCATGGAGATTTGTGAACCATTGCTTCCATGGTTTACAAGAAAAATTGAATAGTTTTGGAGTTACAGAAATGGGAGATCAGAGAACCAAAATCAGGCAGATTGGACCTTGAACCGTGATGTGTGATGAAAAGGCCCCTTGTCAAAACTGGATTCTGGGACCAGCACTTAGTGTAACGGCTATGTCACTGGACTCCCATGTAGTTGACCGTGGTCTGAGTCTCAGACCCAGTGGCTTAAAACTCATGCACGCCAGGCGCGTGTGCGTGCATGCCCAAGATCCTGAGAGGAGAATGGAGGAGAAGGGATTGTGGCGTGACCATCCCCCCTGGGGGGTGATTTCTCGCTTTCTGTCTCTATGTCTCTCTCTGTCTGTCTGGCGAGCGCACGCGCCCTACAGTGAAAATCTCCTCAATAAATAAATAAATAAATAAATAAAAAAAACTCACGCCGGGCATGTGTGCATATGTGCCTAAGATCCCAAGAGGAGAAAGGAGGAGAAGGGATTGTGGCCTGGCCATCCCCCCAGGGGGGTGATTTCTTGTTTTCTGTCTCACTGTCTCTCTCTGTGTGGTGAGCGCACGCACTATAGAAAAAACCTCCCCTCCCCACCCCAAAAAATGGATTCTAATCTTCTGTATTATTCTTTTCCTTCCCCTACTCCATTTAAAAGTTTACTCATTTATTTATTCAGAGAAAGAGAGAGAGAGCCCCAACACGGTATTCATACTATAATCCAAGGAGGCCCCAGAACATGCTCAAGGGACCTCAACCAGGTGGGTCCAGTTGCATTAGTACCGCAGTACCATCTGACCTCTCTTTCTTTCCTTCTAATGAATTTAGGCTTGCCAAGTGGTATCCCAACTCGGTCTTTCAATTTTTCTCAGTGAAAGGCTTCCCAAGAGGAGAAGAAATGCTTTCCTACCTTTTCATCTCTCACCTCACTCCCGAGGGTATATTCCTCAGTCTGGGCTCTGTTTTATGCAGACTGTATTCCTGCCTGAAATGAGCCTGCTGCTAACTGTACAGGTAACTCTGGTATGGCTTACTGAGGAGTAATAGGCCCAAGTATTGAGAATATCTAGGATAATGAATATCCACTGAAGTTAATTCGGTTTGAGTTGAAGAGAATAAACTGACTTGTCGTAGATACTAAAAAATAAGAATAATGTTTCTGATTTTTTTCCCCCTACCTCTCAGCATCAAAACAAAATTTTCAAAACTTGAAAATCTCAAAAAGGGGGACCAGCAGGTGGTGTGGTGGTTAAAGCGCTGGACACTCCCACATGGCTGACCATGGTTCAAGTCCCGGACCTGGTGGCTTGCTTTCTCACTTTCTCTCTCTCTGTTTCTCTGTGTCTCTGGTCAAATTAAAATAAATAAATGAATAACTACAATTATAAATAAATAATTATTTTTTTTAAAAAAAGAAAATCTCAAAAAGAGACCCTCTGGGGCCAGGTGGTGATACAGTGGTAAAAAATGATCCTTTCTCTGTTAGACTAACCAACATGGGAAGGTTCAAGGTTCACATCCAGAGATCTCCTTGAATACACCAAGCACACTTGTGCCCATGATCTAAAACTGGCTAAGTCTATAGATGGATCCCAGTGTGAAGACGCTGCTTGGCTCTCTCTCTCTCTCTTTCTCTCTTTATGTCTTTCCCACTCATGGAAAAAAAGAAATAAATAAACTCTAAAAAAAAAGAGTGAGAACTTCTCAGGTATTCATTTTTAAATTTGTCTTAACTCACATTATTCTTAAATAACTAACTGGTGAAAGGACTGGCACTACTATGACTGGTCTGATTAAGCATTAGTAGTAGAAAAAGTTGATGAGTCTGCCATAGTGATGGCGGTGCTGGCCAAACTTTTGCAGATCCCCACTGTCAATGACCATGCTCAGCAGAGCAATTCACTTTCATTGACTTTATGGAACACTCTATATTTTGCAAAATTTGTAATTTCACTGTTTTGACATGGTATTGTAAACCACCAGCAGTCAGTGAGAAACAGACAGCATGAGATGGACAGTGGTGGGACAGGGTGATAAAGACAGAAGCCAGAGCTACTTTGTGAGAGAAAGAGCATGAAGAGATTTTGTAAGTGGTTAGTTCATTGGTGAATATTTTTATTTGTGATTGTTCTTGCTTCCCAGTGTAATCTTGTAATTTCTGGAAAACATGTAACTCATTTTCTGATGACAGTGTGCTGCTATTGTCCTATACATTGTAGTATTTATATCTATACATATGTACTTCTTAATTCTCCAGTTGCTTCCATAAAGCATATTTTTGAGCCTTTGGAAACAGAGCAATCAACCTTCTTTTGTGGAGCCAGCAGGTGGCATGGTGATTAAGGCACTGGACTCCCACATGGTTGTCCATAGTTCAAGTTCCAGACCTTTTCCTTTTCTCTCTCTTTCTCTGTCTCTCTCTGGTCAAGGTAAAAAATTAATAATAATAAACAAAATTAAACAAATAATTCTAAAACACACATACACACACACAAAAAAAAACGAACATAAAACACTTTACAAGTTTCCCATTGCTTTTAGGATAAAGAACAAAAAATCCCTAACATGACCTACAAAGTTGAGCAGTGTGTGGCCACTGCCTGTTTTGTAACATGCTCTACCTTATTCTTTATATTCCAGAATTTGTAAAATGACTCAATCACAAATTTTCACACTTCAGGGCCAGCAGGTAGTATGGTGGTTAGGATGCTGAACTCCAACACGGCTGACCGTTGTTTGAGTCCCAGACCTGGAGGCTTCCTTTCTCACTCCCTCCCTCCCTCGTCTCTCACTAATGATGATACCAAGTTAAAAATAATGTTCATAATAAACTAAATTAAATAAATAATTTTTTTTAATTTGTTCACTTTATTGTTTTCTTTTTTCCTCCCAAATTTTCATATGAAAGATTTCTTATACAGTATCAAAGCACCCTAAAGACAAGGCATTCCTTAAATTCTTATATATTCTATAATTTTAAATAAAGCTTTAAGAGCAGCTTGTTAAAGAAAAAATTTCCAGATAAAAATGTATCCTCTCAGTCCAGCCATGGTGTTGCAAGTGGTAAGGCACTGTTACAAAGTTCTGGAGCCACATGGGAGGCCTCAGGTTTGATTCTAAGCTGACCAGAACACTCTAGGCAAGCCTGTGCATGTTTGTTTTCCTGGCTGGATGCCAGGGAGAGGATCATGGCATAGCAAGACCGTGTCAAGGATACTTTTCTATGTCTCTTTCAAGAAACACATCAAATAAACTTTTGAAAATAAAAGCATCCTCTCACACAGTAGGTTTGTGCTTTGGCAGCCTGTTAATGTAATGTTGCTATTTAAAATGCCATTCTTTTCTAAATTTTGTTTTAAATTTCTCTCCCTATTAACTTTTCATTCTCCCCTTCCCACCATTTTTCCACTTTTCATTCTCCTGTGTGTTATTCAAACTTGCTGCTAAAACTTGGTGAAAGTGCTTGACAAAATCTACCATGAATCACAAACAGATCTTATTAAATTTAAGTTCTTAAGTCTGATGCTGAATGACCTCCTTTCCCTAAGGCATCCTTTTTCAATTATGTCAGATTTAAGAGGAGGTGGGGGTAAGAGAGAAAGGCCGAGTTTATTTCTTATGATTACACAAGTAATGAATTCTTTGTAGAAAACGTGCAAAGAAATGGATCAAGAAATGGATAAAGAAGCAGGAAAATAGCTTATAATCTTAATACAGAGATTATCACTGGTGTCACCTGTGTCCATGGCTCCCAGTCTGGCCCCAGCCACCATCCTCTCCTAACCATACTCTTACAGCAGCCCTCTAATCCACCCTTGCAGTCTCTTCTCCACGCACTGCTTCTCAAGCAAGCCAAACAGCTCTGTCTCTTTTGTGTTCCAACACAGAAGCCTTTTTCCCCAGAAAGTCACATCCTTCACTCCCTAAATTCCTTTAGGTCTCTGTTCCAGTGTCCCTTGATCAGAAACCTTCCCTAATCACCCTATCTGAAATGCACTGTTAGTCCCACTACTTTCCCTGAACTTTCCAACCCCTATCCTTGTTTCATTTTTCTGACACTTAGCACTACCTGGTGTGTGTGAGTGTGTATGTGTGTGTGTGTCTATTCATTTATTTGTTAATTATTGTCTCACTCCTTTCACCAGAGTGGAAGCTCCATGACTACAGGGACTTGGTTTTAGTTTATTACTATCTTCATAGTTTGTAGCAAAATGCCAGGCAAGTGCAGGCCATCAATACATATTTGTGGAATGGATAAAGGTATGAGTGAATGAAGAGGTCAGTTGATATTTGTGTGATAATGTCTTCTTCCAATGTATGTTGACATTTCAGTTGCCTTAAATACTCTCAAGCACACGTCTAAATTAGGGCTGGGTTCACACAGATATTCAGAGTTAGGTGCACCTATCTTCAAATAGTAGTGTTTCTGTATGGACTGTAACAAATATGTTGATAGTTAGACTTTTGTTCATGCCTGCTTTATTAAAAAAGGAGCATAACGTAAGAAGCTTATGAACAACAGAAATGTGTTTCTCACAGTTCTAGAAAACTGGCAAGTCCAAGATCAAGATATGTGGTGAAGGCCACTTCCTGGTTATAGATGGCACCTTCATTTGTGTCACACATGATAGAAGGGAAGGCCCCATATAGCCTCGTTTATAAGGTCCCAAATCACAATCCCCAAGTACCACCTCTTAATATCATATTGGTGACAAAGTTCCTGCATGGAGGGGGGCGGGGGAAGGGGTCACACATAATCAGTCTTTAGCAATGCCTCAATGCAAGATAGACGTGTTCAATGCATTTTTCTGTAAAAAGCAATGGATCAGCATCTTTAGAAACAAAATAATCAAAAGTAATCATCAGTGAAAGTGTCAGCACCCCAATGTCTAGAAGTTTCTCTTCTGGGCCCCTCATGGCAGGGGGGACAGTTTCACTTTCACTCTTTTACAAGTCTTCCGACTAACCCAAAACTTTCACTTCTGCCCCTAAACTATCCCAGCTCATGACTATCCCAGGTCATGACCGCTTCACTTTAAAACTAACATTCTGCAATTTTCCACTAATAAAGGCGATGATGATGATGATGATGATGATAGGTGAAATTGCATTTTTTTCTATGACCACTTATTTAACACCTCTGGCAGATTCTGAGCTGTGAATCAGAACATGTATTGACCAACATGTGTGGTACAGTACGCCAGACACTGAAAGACAAAATCAAGGTTTGTGTAATAATGTAATTGCCCTGACCGCAAAAGACACTCAGTCAATATTTGTTGATTGATTCATTATTGAACCCTTTGGTTTCTGTGTTCACAATTCTATCAGTTTTTCTGTTCATTTTGATTCAAAATCTAAGACATGTTTATAAAAACTTTTATTACAACCCAATGAAAATACCTAACGGTACATCAGGTAATAAAGAAGCATAGTAATATCTCATTTGAAATATAATAAAGTAACTAGGAAACTGATTCACTCTCACCAAAAAGTATCCTGTGGCTACAGCAACACAAAAAAGATCATCTGTTCTCCTTATATAGTCAAATTTCACTTATTTAGACTATGTGCTAATTCAAAGCCTAAATTAAAGTGAGATTTATATATATATCATTGTCAGAAAAGGCATGACATTTTTTTTCTATATTTTTGTATGCGAAAGTGCATCATGACATTTCCAATCACCCAATATATATGCATTTGTGTGTATATGTGTGTGTGTGTAGGTTTTATGTGTGTGTGTGCGTATACACAAATTTTAATGAGTTTTGAGAGAAGGTGAATGATGTGAACAAGAGTTTAAGCCAATTATTTCACCTACTTCAGGAAATGTGGTTGACAGTGATGGCTGCCTACTCAATATGGATTGTTTCATTTCTTACTACTAAAAGAGTTCAGATTTTGTTTAGGGCAGCAGCTTAGTTCAGTGAAAGAATTCACCTTGGGACCAGCAGATGGCATAATGGTTACATCACTGGACTCGCACGTAGTCGATGGCTGTTTGAGTCCCACACCTGGTGGTTTAAACTCACATTGGGTGCATAGGCATGCATGTGCAAAATCCCAAGAGAAGAATGAAGGAGAAGAGACTGCAGTGTGGCCAATCCCGTGGGGGTGGGGGGAGGAGGGAGTAATTTCTAGCTTTCTGTCTCCTTGTCTCACTCTGTTTCTCCAGTGAGCATATGCACCCTATTGCAAAACTCTCTCTTAAAAAAATAAATAAATAAAAAGCATTCACTTTGCCAGAATCTTCGCAGCTTAAGGTGTGAGCACCATACAATGATATTAAAATAGAACGTAATAAAAATATTTTCCTAATATCAAGGCTAAAGTCAGCTGGCAGGCACCTCTCACCCTTACCCTTCTCCTTTTTTCTCCACCTGGAATATAGAGGTAATACCTGGAGGTGAAACAGTCATTTTACAACCATGAGTTTGAAAAATCACACAAAGAGAATGGTGGGCCAGAAAGCCAGAAAAAGTGTATGACCTGGATGCCTTCCTTGTGTGTCTGGACCAGCCCTGAACTATCATCCCAGACCTTGATGAATCCACTACAATCAGGTTTTCATCATAAATGACTTAGCAAAATTAATAGAAGAGATTTCTGAAGGCCCTAGCCATGTCCAATGTAATATAGACTCATAAAATGTTCTTCTCTTCTATCTGGTTGTATGTATTAGCCTCTACTTATCCATTAGCCTGGTTTCCACCACTGCTATTAATTGTAAACTTCTGCTTCTAAAAATAATGGGCACATTGCTCCGTGATGCTGGAAGTACCTGGAGAGGCCCCAGGTTTGTGTCCCGAAGCTTCCCTGAAGATCCTGAGCAAACAAATGCCCATGATCCTGACTGACTGAGGCTGGAGAAGATCATGACATGAAGGCTTTGTTGGGGATGGCTTTCTCTGCCCTCCCTCTTTCTTTATTCTCTCTTTCTCTCTCTCCCTCTTTCTCTCTATATCTTTCTCTCCTCTCTCTCTGTGTCTCTCTCTATCTTATGGAAGAAATAAACTTTAAAAAAATAATAAAATAATGCATAATATCACAATTTTACTGGCAGAGCCCACATGAAGTTGATTGGAGTATTGTTTTCATGCCCAACTGGGCATGGCTCCTGCATCAACCCCTTGCAAACTTTGTCACCTGTATGAATTACTTACCCTTTCCTCTCTCTTCTCTCTCTTTCTTAAACTCTGTGCTATCCCAATCATCATAGCACTTTCCACAACACACTGTAATCAGATTTAGTTGTATTTCTCTTCAACTGTGCTGTGGGCATTTTAATATTAGGAGCAATTTCTTAAATTATTTTCTTTTTCCAGTATCTAGCATGGTACCTACTGCCTAGAGAATATTCAATAAATAGTTGTTGAATGAATAAGTAAAAAATTCTGATACTGTAAATAACTCATTGGTTTTCCAAATATAGCATTTCCCTATAAAGAAATGTAGAAAAAAAAAAGAATTTGAAGACATAAAATGTTACTGGAGAGGCTGGCAGGTAGCATGGTGGTCAAGGTGCTGAACTCCCACATGGCCAACCACAGTTCAATTTCCTGACCTGGAGGCTTGCTTTCTCTCTTTCCTTTTCTCTCTCTGTCCCTCTCTAGTGAATTTAAGAATAATAATAATAAGAAGAAATAAAAATTAAATTAAATTATTATTTTTTAAAAAATATTACTGGAAAGCGATGGTCATGCACAAACAGAGAGAATTTATTCCACCCACAAGTATTTCCCTAAACTACTTTCCTGTTTTCTCTCTCTGGCAAGTGCATGTGCCCTATAGCAAAAATAAGTAAATAAATAAAATTTAGTATAGAAATAATGAGAATTATTTGAAGTACATATCAAATTTTATTTACAATCATTTCATAAGTTGAGTATAAATTTATTAAATAGGTGTGATGTAAACCAACAGATTATACTTTTTTTCATCTAGGATGGTGGTGCCACCTACTGTGGTAATGCAACTTGGGTGGGAGGGCAATGTGCCTTCTCTGTTCTCACTTATTTTGCCTTAGGGAAACACATAGGAATTTTGGAGGCTATTCAATGATATTCAAAATCAGTTAGAAACAAAATAATACCTGGAACTAGAGTCTACTGCATTTTTTTTAGATTTGTCTTCTTTCTTTCTCATCTGTGAGGGACTCTGTGCCCTGGACTGGGTGGCATGTAGGGAGGAAAAATTCCATTCTCACAGAGTCAACTCCAGGGCCAGTGTTGCAGAGCTGTGTGCCGTGTACACCTAGACCCTTGAAGTGGGAAGTAGACAAACAGGGAGAGGGCCCATGCTTTTCTCAACGGCTGTGAGTGGACAGCTCTCTGAAACAAGAGCCCACATGTTGCTGTGAGTCACAGAATCAAAAACATACATGGACATCATGTATTTTTCAAAAGAGAAAGAAAGAAAAAGAGGGGGGAGAGAGGAGGTTGTGGGGGGAGGGGAGGAAAGAAGATAGGAGGAAGGGGCCAGCAGGTAGTGTGATGGTTAAGGGGCCGGACTCACACATGGCTGTAGTTCAAGTTCCAGACCTAGAGGCTTACTTTCTCACTTTCTCTCTCTCCTTGTCTGGTAAGCGCACATGCCCTTAGCAAATTAAAAAATAATAATAGTAATAAATTAAATAATTACTTAAAAGGGGAAAAAAAGAAGGTAGGAAGAAGAGAGAGAGGGAAGGAGGAAGGAAAAGAAGGAGGAAGAAGTTAAAATCTGCTTCAGGAGCCATGAAGAATATAACTAACAAACTGTCTCCAGAGGCCCAGGGTCTAATGAGAAACATGGTCACATAAGCACACACACACTCATATATACATACACTCACATACTCACATACACATCCTATGATGTTCACACGATATCATGTGTACACGGCCTTGTTTTCACATATTCACACATGTATACTCACACGTGGACATGTACACAGAACAAATTCATACCTATGCTCTCTCTCCTCTCTGTTTCTCTCTACCTCTCTCTCACACACACATACACAAGATCCAGCCTTGGGTTGCTCACTCAGCGACACCCTCCAGTTACTCGCTGACTTGAGAGAACATTTTGCAGCATCTGATACTGGCTCCTCCGTAGAGCTCCACGCCTTCTCCCTCCCCACCTGCTCTTCATACGGTCTTTGTAGATATCCTAAAACCTCCTTTACCATGTGTCTAAGGTTCTGCAAACAGCAGAGACCTAAGAAGACTTTCAGAGCATACAGTGATATTCCTGCATGGACCTTGCTTTCTTTATTTATTTCGGAGAGGTTTTTGCTATAGGGTGCATGCGCTCCCCAGAAAGAAAGAGAAAGACAGAGAGATAGAAAGCGAGAAATCACCCCCTCCCCCCCCGCGGGGGGATGGCCACACCGCAATCCCTTCTCCTCCATTCTCCTCTCAGGATCTTGGGCACACACACACATGCCTGGAGTTTAAGCCACCGGGTCTGGGACTCGAACCGCGGTTGGCTACATGGGAGTTCAGCAACATAACCATTATACTAACTGCTGGTCCCCCTGCATGGACATTTTTAAATGACTGATTAGAACCGTCTCATTATGGCCCTCTGGAAAACACTTTTTGATCTAAGGAAGTTGCTTGACTATCATTGGTTTTGTTAAAAGTCAAAAGGGCTAGCCAGGGTGGCATAGCAGTAACACAACACTTCATGCTGCTGAAGCCACATGGGAAAGTCCCAGGTTCGAGTCCCCAGATATTCCTGCATACACTGGGCACATAAGCATGGGCCTGTGATCCTGACTGGGTAAGGCTGGGGGGTGGATTGCAGCGTAAACACTCTGTAGAGAGTGACTGGGACTCTGCCTCTTGCTCTTTTTCCCTCTCTCTCTTTCATGAAAGAAATAAACTAAAAAACAAACAAACAAACAAAAAAGCCAAAAGGATGAATGCAGAGTCTTTTCAAGCTAAAAAGAAAACTAACTTGTCCCACTTGGTGAAATGTTCCCCCTTATCTTTGTGATACAAAGAGAATTTCTTATCATTGTTACACATGATACCACAGACAGTGAGGAGACAATCCTTCGAGAGCTTCTATTTGAAGTGGTTCAATTAAACGATGAGTCGTATGCTCATACTGTTTTCCAGGTTCTGAGATATTTTCCACTTTTTTTCTTTCCCACAGCCAACACAAGGAAAAAGGACTGTGGGTCAGGTAATGTGAGCAACAGACCATGAGATTATTGCCAAAAATGCAACCACCCCAACGACGCCAAAGGAAAATATTCATTAAAGTGACACATGTTAATAGTATTGAGTTCAACACACTTGTTTGGACATCCAGATGTCGGAAAGTGCCGTATCCTGATTAGCTGAAATATTCTCAGTCCTTTCAGATCTTCCTTCCTTATTTTGATTGCAAGTCAAGTTTCAGGGAAATTCTTTCCCACTACTGTCTACTGATCACATCGCTAAAGCATTTAAAAATCTTACTTGTTTCCTATAAGAAGAAATGGAAAGCACAACCACAAATATTTGTGTAAATGTCACCATTTATTATTGGAAGCTTTGTTCAGTCTGTCAGAGAATTATTGCAGCAAGTGCTAGCTGGGCTTCTCTTCAGACACTCCTACTCAGAACACGCACCCTCAGACACAGACGCACTCACTCTCTGTGTTTTTAAAAAAGTAGAACTGATTATCCATTACTTCAACCTTCTATCTGTAATCTTAGATGGAAGGTGTGTGTTTGTTAGGAGAGTTTTCAAGTCCAGAGGTGAAAGAGCTGTTTTTTTCCCATAGAAGGCAGAAAACAGAATCCACAGAGAGAGAAAGCACCTCCGGAAAGCAGCAAGTTCACGTCCCAGCCTATAGTTCACCAAAAAGGAAGAACGAAGTGAGACAGCAACATTCAGCTTTAACTCTTTCCTGGAATGCTCTGGACCCGATGCCCAGGGCTTTCATTTTTATGGAATTAGATCATACATGGGACCAAGCTCACTGTTCAGTCATTTGTCACCAAATAGCAAGAATGTGATGTCCTAACATGGAAAGAATGCCATGCCCTAAACATTTATTTCTGGCCATGTCTTTCCCAGCATGAGATCAAAACTTTGGCTAATGTATAAGCACAAGTCCAAGACCCCTTTTCCTACCCACTCCTCACCTCACCTGATAGCACCATGCTTGCCCAGCCTGGCACAGTCATGTCTCCATGTTTTAGCCTGGCTAAGGCTATGGTGATCTTTAACCCCAGTTATGTTTATACAAAACGTCTCCCTGGCATTTTCTCACCCCCATTCATCTCTCTGATAGGATCAGTATTCCTCTTTCCATCTTCCTTTGCTTTGCTAGTATTTCTAGAAAAACAATTCTGTATTTTATTAACTAAAAAATACTGGTCATTTCTCCAATTCTATCACTCATTCATGGCTGTTTCTATATGAAGAGTGTGCATGTAGGAAGTGGAGATGGGAGTGGAGGAGGGAGGCAGTAGATTCCGAACACTCAGGTGTTAGACTGGGTTATCTTTGGGCAAGATAATGAGCAGCTGGAATTGGCCTTAGCCCCCATCAAATCTGTGTATGAGGGATGATTGGATGATTCACCACAGTGATGTCAACAGTTTTTTGTCCAAGAGTCAAATGCTTTAGTCCCCATTTAGTTCACTTTATACCAAGAGCACTATACTTTCTTGCACAGAGAAAAATCTAGATTGGCAGTTTCTCTGAATGTTATCTTTACACACTATGGCTGTCATTTCATGCCCAACATTGTCATTGTCACATGATTATACAGCAAACATTCAGTAAATTGGGCCAGATAATGGCAAAGCTGTAATGTAACTAGACCCACATAGGAAGGTTCTAGATTCACATGTCAGGACCTCCCTTAGTATGCCAGGTGTGTATACGCATCCATGATCAGACTGGCTGAGACAGCATAGACCACTGCATAAAGACTGTAGGGTGGTATCTGTCTCTCCCCTTCTCTCTCTCTGTCACCCTTTCCCATATAAGAAATAAACTTTAAAAAATAATAATAGTAAATAAATTATTTTTTTAAAGAATTCAGTAAAGTTATTTAATTTTCCAAAACTTAAAAAAAAGTAAAATGTTTAAAGATAGAAAAACATTGGCCAAAATGAATGACATTTGGATCCAAACCAAGGATTAATATTTTCTTTTATATTCACACCTTAGGGGTGTACATTGCTTCATCCCAAACTATTGGAAAAGACGTGTCATTTTGCATATAAGCCATGGTACCCTAAAATGTAGAATTATTGTTGGGAAGCAGTAGGTAGAGATTATAGGGTTAGACTGTGTGAGACCAAATTTCAGCTATACCTTTTATTTTGGTGTGACTTTAGAAAGGTTACTAAACTTATGTGTGTGTGTGTGTGTGTGTGTGTGTGTGTGTGTGTATGTATGTGTAAGAAGTTTTTGCCTTAGGGCACATGGTCTTGCCAAAGAGAGAGACAGGCAGTGAGAGGGAAAGTGAGAAATCATTCCCAAGGGGTGAGGGGGGGATGGCCACACTGCAATCCTTTCTCCTCCATTCTCCTTTCATGATCTTGGACACACATGCACACGTGCTCAACATGAACTTCAAGCCACCGAATCTGGAACTCAATCTGCGGTCAACCATGTTGGAGTCCAGTAACATAACTGCTACGCCATTGGCTGGCCCCAAGTTACTAAGGTTTCTAAACCTCGAGTTCTAGAAAGCAAGGGGAAATGATAGTACCTTATCTCCTAGGGAGATTAGGAGATTTCAATGAGATATTTCATATAAAGCTCTTAGTTCAGTACTTAATACAAGAGATAAAGCTTATACATGCTAATTATTATTATATTTAAGCCTCTGGATCTGGGACTTGAACCACAATCGACTACATGGGAGTCCAGTGAAATAACCATTACGCCATCTACTGGTCCCATTATATTTAATAATATCACACCAAATCCTATTGTAAGGTACCCAAGAGATCTTATTAGTTCATTTATTTATAAGCTTGTGAAGAATCATTTTGTGAAGGAAAAAAATGGTTTTGCAAAGAGAACATGAATGCTCTAATCATTTTATATATATATATATATATATAAACTTAATAAATTTTACCAAAGATATTTACATATACAAATATAAGCATATACATGTATACATACATATTATATACATACATAGGTATTAAGCATGTGTGAATATATATAAATCTATATTTTCTTTCTTTTATTTAATTTCTCAAGCTATTTTTTCCTTTCACAAGAGCAAGAGGCCCAGAGAGAGAACAAGAGAAAGAAGAATAAGCACCCTTAACCAGGTCTCACCGCAGTCCCCGCCAGCATTCCCAGCCAGCCAGAATCATGGGTGCACGTCTCTGGTGTGTACAGATTGACTGTGAAACCAAACTTGAGTTCGTGCATCCAGACCTGGAATTGCTGAACAGTGTGTTACTGCTGTGCCACTGAGCCAACTCTATATTTTCTCTCTCTTGAAATAAGTATCAGTGCTCCACAGATCAGAGGATGTATTGAAGACACACACCAATGTTTTCTTCTTCTCTTAAGATCCCAAAAGAGGATTATTAGATCATTTAATAACCAACAGCTTCCTGTACCACCAACTCCAGGCTCTCGTTTCAAAGGGCAAAGTGTAGTGACCTCCATGTATCCTCCTCATGACTCCATCTACAATCTCAGTCTAAACTGTCTTAGCATATGCAGTCACTATGAGCATAGCCTCCCAAAGCTACCAGTGGGACTGCGTGGAGTTTTAACCTCCCCTAAATACTCAGAGCTTAAGTCATCACTGATGTTGACTTGAACTGATTCACACTGCCCAGGACTTCTTCCTTACTGAGTAGCAGTCCTTCACAGGATCAAATGAGCTCATCTCCTTACCTCTTTTTGCTTTTGCTTTTTTAATAGAAGTGAGTAAAGCTTAAGAACTTTTAAAACTCCAATATCCTGTAATGATTCCAACATTTTATCACCCACCAATTCTCCATTCCATTCTCTTATAACTAGACCTTATAGAATTGTGTTCTAAAGAAGAATTTTCTTTCTTTATTTTTTTTAAAGGTAGAAGCCAAATTTATAGACAATATGACATAGTAGTCTATCTAACAACACTTTACCTCTTTGACTAGAATGAGTTGGGTGACATTGGTTGATAAAGATGCTATGCCATTTGATTTTTTAGATTTTTACTTGAGCTTTTTTGTTAGTTTAGTACCTATGAAAGATGCAGATTCCATGTTGCTTCTCTCCTGATTTTCTTTACATGTCTAATTCTCTTAACTTCCTTATGTCTTATTTTTACCTTTAAGGTCACATTTTCTTGTCAAAATGTGTTCCCAAGGAAAAAAAATCCAAGATGGTAGGGATAATAACGTTCAGTATTCTTAACATCTCTGTCAATGGGATATTCAGGCAAGAACCAACCTCATTTGACACATGTCATCCATTTAAACTCATGTAGCTGATGTCACATCAGTGAGAAAAGTGTTTTGGTCGAGAACCACCTTCATGGCCTTTATGCAGGACTGAAGGTAGGGACACAGTGAGAGTTTCAGTACAATTCTTCACCCTCCAATTTAGAATCTACTTATACTTCAAGAGAGAGAGAGAAGAGCGTATAAAAGAAATGGGAGGGGAAAAGAAGGAAGAGGACCTGCAAAGATATGCATTGGTTATATGTACACCAGAAATCCTAATAAAAATTTAAAGAAAAAGAAGGAAAAAGGAAATGGAAGAAACAGTTCTAATCTATATACAGAATAAAATGAAAGACACAAAAAGAATCAAAGTTGCTCAGTTTCAAAGGCAAGTCTTATGTAAAATGGTTTTTACCTGCCCCTAACTCATCTGTTCCAACTGGATCAACTGATCACACTCACCATAGCCTGGTCTGACCAAATTTAATTAAAATAGATAACATTTCATCCCAAATGTAAATTTTTCACCCTTTGAATAAAATTGTTCTTGTTCATTAAGTCCAATGGATTATAATATTAATAAGTATCTTGAGTTTTCCTTCCCATGGATGATGGCACTTAAAAAGCTGTTCATTGAGTTATTAAGACAACAATTAAAAGTGCTCAGGTCTTGTTATTTTGGCCCTTAGCAACAGAGATCCCCTAGTTGGTTTAAGGGTGGGAAAGGAGAAGAGAAAGCAAACCTGCTGGGCATTATTCTAATTGTGGTTTTCTGTTTGGCAGCTAGTATAGACTAGCTCCTGTTCTGCTGAGCAGTTATCCTCAGGGGGCTGGAGAGAGGGACTAGCAAGGCCGAGCAGGTGCTGAGCTTTCCCAGCTCACGAGTCAGGAAGGCTTTCTTTTGCTTTGTTCCAGAAAGTTGAAACTCTGAGGCTGCTACTGGGCATGCTCAAGTAGTAAAGCAAATGAGTTCACAGTGCCTCCAGCCCCATCTGAGGGCAGCAACCTGAGAAAAAGCTCAGAGAAAAATCATCTTGGTTTGGAGAATGCAATGGCTATGCAGTCAGGGAGCCAGGCTGAGAAATATCTTTCCCTCTCTCAGCCAACTTTATGTGTTTGAAGGCTTGTCTCCAAATGGGTGATGTCATCGAGCAGAGATATGTAAACGGAAATTGATATCCATCAATCAATTATACCAGGCAATCAACGGCTCCACTGAGGGTCTGGTTCTCACAGAGAAATGATTTCTAAATGCCACAAAGGAGCAACCTGCAATGCAATCTCCTTTCTCTAAATGATGTGAAAAGGGCCTCACTGCACAAAAGCACAGAGGGAGGTTTTCACAGCACTTTTTTTTCTTGTTGGTCAAAGGTCTACTGTTGCTAGCAAGGGAGAAATCTGTCACTTCATAAGGATTACAAAAGGGAGTATGAAGGAATAGAACAAAGAGGGAAAGGCACATGAAATGAGAATCAGGAGACCTGGGATCTCGTCCCAGTCTCAGAAGATATATTGCCTAAGCCTAACCTCAGTAGTCTCAGTTTTCTCATCTGTGCAGTACAGTTTGTTCTTGAGTCTCTTACCTTTGTGGGATTCTGTGACTTATAAGACTTTATTATAAGATGTTGGTGCTCTTCTTCAACAATGCTGTGCTGGGCATATAAGAGGTATAGATCTAATTTCCATGAGGTTTATTTCAATCATAATGACAATCAATACAATAAAACAAATAAGCAAGTGAAAATCAAATTAACTACCATAAATCAATAGCTCTTATTATGATTAAATGGGTCACGTTTTAATGATCTGGTAGTCCAAGGGGAAAAAAAAATCAAGATTACTATATATACAAAATTAAAAAAAAACAATAAAGAAGTAAAATTTACAGTTAACAGTGCATAAAGGCAAAAAAAATAGTGAAGTGTGGATAACAAACAAAAAAAAGATAGCAAGATTGTTGGTATTTAATATTATATATATTGACAATAGGGAGAGATGAAAGATGCAAAATAATTAGAAAACTTCCTTCTAAAAAAGCTTTACATTGGCTCTAGTAACTTACAGGGATAAATTTTGGTTTTGGTATAAAATTTTGGTTTTGTAGATTTAATATTTTCTCAGTAATGATCATATTGGGATACTACAACAGGAGATTCTGGATGAAAATAGTCCCTTTCTCCCCACCTGGAAACCAGGCCAGGCTCTCTGAAAGAGAAACCTGGAGATTCAGTGGGCCAAGCAGAGATATGGGGTGGAACATTGCACAAATTTTACCTCGTCCCATGCTGCCTTATTCTCTGCTCTAACCCCAGTACCTAGCTCAGCATCAGAGCCTAATGCATACTCAACAAAATTTCATTGAATACATGTACACACTATAGGAATGTAATAATTTCTTCTATCTTTTTCATTTTACCTGTTATCCACTAGTCATGTATTTGAAAACTATGAGTCAATCACTACATTAGACACTGGGATAAAATGTCATTTAAGCAGATGTTACTCCTCCTAATGGATAGTTTGCTCTAGTAGAAAAGACCAGTGTTAGCCAGATAACCATATAAAAATGTGGTGTATAATTGTAAACAATGATACGATAGTGCCATGAGGAAAAATGTAGAGTAATTTGAGGACAGAGTCGTGGTCAGTGTTGAAAAAGTTTGTACCAGAAGCTTCCTTAAAATGGAGACTGTTGAGCTAATATCTGAAAGATGAATATGATTAATAGTAAGTCAAAGATGAGGAAGGAGCAATTCAGACATAGGGAATTAGAACAGAACATGGAGGTTGGAGAGTAGTAAGCCAGAGCACAGAATGTGAGAAGGGAATGCAGGAGACACTGCAGATCTTAGCAGAGTGTCTTCCCTGAAGGTCTTCAGAAGCCATATTGAGAATTGCCATGGAGAATGCCCATCTGCTAAACAATACTTTGTGGAGGGCTCTCTCCTATGAGCTGAACATACCCAAAAGGAAAGCTCAGTTTCTCTTTTCAGTCAAATAGAACTCCAGTTTGTTAAAATAAGACTTTCTTTTTACATGATTCTTTCATCAAAAAAAAAAAAAAAGAAAGAAAAAGAGTTGCCAATTACCTTCTGCTAAGGACCCACTGAATGGGTCATAGTTATTTAATTATTTAAAGAATGGAGAGCATACTGGAAGTCATCCCAAAAGAGAAAGAGACTGATGTAAACACTGAAAAGAAGACAGACCACACAGAGGTTCCAAGTGTAAGGACCAAGATCAGGGAGGCATTCCACAAGGATGCATGCAGTCATCCCAGAAGTTTTTCATGCTATCCACATGATAGGATAAAATCAAATGAAAAGAGGAGCATAAGACAAATGATCACACAAATGCCTGTGTGACTGATTACAATTGAGTTTCTGAATTCCATCAAAACAGAACGTAGATGACACACACCAATCATTTGCGTTTTCTATGTAGTCCACAAATATTAGTTAAGCAAAGACTGTCTGAATGTAAACTTTTCCATTTGCAACAGCAGGAAAGTGTGTCAGTTCTTACCAACCAACCCAAGATTCAACATGAACCAGTAAAAAAAAAGGAAATGCACTTCATCACTTAGAATGAATCCCTTAGAATAAATTTAACACACGTCCCTACACTTAGATGAACCTGTCCTCAAATCTCTCCAAGAAGTTTCTGTTACTTTCGTACCACACAATAATGTTAATGGGTGTGTTTCAGGACAATTTTAAGTACTTAACATGTGCTAACTAATTTTATATTCACAACCACTCTATGTGGTTGGTATTGGTGTAATCTCCATTAAGTAGTTGAAAAACCTGAGGCAGAGAGAGGACATGATTTAACTAAGGCTATAGTTGATCAGAGGAGTGCTTGGCATTTGAACTATCTGGCTCCTGAGTTCTACTGTTAGCTTACATCACACTGCCTCCCTAATGTGTGCAGTAAACCAAGGGCCAGCATACTTTTTTGGAAAGAGCCCCAATAGTATGTTCAGCTTTGCAGGCCCAGACACCGTCTCCGTCTCTACTGTTCCACTGTGTCATTGTAATGCAAAAGCAGTCACAGACACACTGAAAAAAATTAAATGATCGTGGCTGGATTTGACCCATGGCTAGTTAGCCTAATCAACTGCTTTCATATATGTATAGTATGAAAGGACCTTACTTATTGACCTTTTTATTTTCCATTTGCACTCTTTCATTTATTTATTCAGCAGATATATATATTGAGTCCTTACTTTGTGTCAGTTACATTTTTAGGCACTATAGTAACCTCAGTAAGCTAGATAGTTTCTATCTTCCTGGACCTTTATTTCAGTGGAAGAGATAGGAAATCAACAAACAATAGAGGTAGACTAGATATTCAATAGGATATTACGTGATGATCAGTGCTATGAGGAAAATCAAAGCAGGACAAAGACAAAGTCAGACGGTGGTTGCTACTGGAGAGAGTATTCAAGGAAGGACTTCCTGTTGGGGAATTTTGCAGAGAAGTTGTCACTGAAGTCAGGAGTTGGGCTAGATCTCCGAGAAACCGTGTACCATCTGAAAGAGAAGATGTCTAAGCACTGAGCCCTGAAGTGCCCCAACATTTCAAAACTGACACGTGAAAGATCCAGCAAATACTGAGAACGGTAAAATAAAGCACTGCAGTAAGGGGAATGGGACCCACTTTGTTGAATATTATTGTTCATGTAGAGTCTAAGGGGTGCCCATCAGATGTAGCAAGGAGCATGTCCTTTGAGACTTTGACAAGAGCCTTTTCAGGAGAGAGAAGAAAGCCTGCCTGAAGGGGATTCAAAAGCAAGTGAGAGAAGAAGACTGAATGTAGAAAAGCTCTTTCTGGGAATTTTGCTATAAAGAAAAGATATATATATATATGGTATATATGATTTTTAACTATATGATATATATATCATATATACCATATATATCATATATATACACACACACACATATGAATGCAGAAAAACTCTTTCTGGGAATTCTGCTATAAAAAATATATATATATTATATATATACACATGTATATATACACACACATATATAATGTATATATTTAATTTTTAAATTTATATATATGTAAAATTAAATATATATCATATATATTTAATTAATATATATTTAATTTTTAAAAGGTAGATAAAAGAATAAGGAGTATAAGGAAGTCTTTCATTTGTTATTTAAGTAGTAAGATATCCCAAAATATTCTTGTATGTATATATATTTTTTTTTCGGGGGGGAGAGATTTTTGCTATGGGACGCATGTACTCTCCAGAAAGACAGAGAGAGACAGAGAGACAGAAAGTGAGAAATCACCCCCAAGGGGGATAGCCACACCGCAATCCCTTCTCCATTCTCCTCTAGGGATCTTGGGCACACACGCACAGGCGCCTGGCATGAGTTTAGGCCACTGAGTCCAGGAGTCAAACCACGGTTAACTACATGGGAGTCCAGTGATGTAGCCATTACATTATGTGCTAGTCCCAGTATTCTTTTATATTAACAGAAATCTAGTATAGAAGGAAAAATCGATTGAGATAAAGAATTGATACTCTGTATTTGAAGCTATAATCATCTGAAAATGGAGTATTTATTAAGTATAATTCAGGTGTTATATAGGCTGTCGAGCTGCACCTGTACAAGGTATAAAGGAACAATGTAGGTATGGTTTTATGTAACACAGATCTGTGAACGCACCACAGAAGCAGGGCTGATGCCTAATTGGTACATACTAGTATAAACATAGCAGTTGTCTGTAGTCGATACCTGTCCTGCCTGCTTGATGTAATTCCAGTTACATATTTTGATTATCACCCCTGTTCAAACTTACTCATGACATCATCTTAATTTTCACATGTAGTTGTTGTATAAAAATTCTTTGCTTTTCAGTAGAAGTCACCAAATACAATGAAATATAAAAGAAAACAGAACATTAGATTTAGAGCACCATGCATGGGTTACCAATTTTCTTTCTGATTATTGGTTGATTTTAGCGAGAACACATTTCTCTCCTATTTTGTCTGCATTTTGGGAAGTCATTCCAAGTTGCTTGCTATGGACATTTTTAGAAATCTCATGTCACTTTAAGTAGAATGATATCTCATACTCAAGCCATTGTGTTTGTGGGTTTAACTGATCTGAGGGTAATGCAGGCACAGAACAAACAAGCTTATGCCCATGTAAGGACTCACTGCAAGCCCTGAATGTGCCCAACCACAGGGAGGATTCCTACAGGGTTTATGACATCGGACCTGCTGCAGGGGCAGCCGCTGCTCATTACATTCCTGAGATGTACAAATGCCTTTGGAGGAAAGGTATCCTGTTTGGAAGACATTCCGGATTCATTTTCAAATCCCCAGGTCAGGGGACAAAAAAAATCACAAATTAAGTGGACAACATCCTCAAGTTCCTATTACCATGTAAAGAATAACACCAATATTTACTCACTTTATTTTATACCATAGAACATTACAAATCTAAAGTGGGAAAGGGAGAATTAGCTGAATAGACTTGGAGTAGTTATCTGAGCACCTTAAAGACTCATTTTGGTATTCCACCAAATGGTATTTATGTAAGTATTGGATGAATAAATGAACAAACGCATCCCCAAAAGGTCAGCTTTGGGTAAATCGTGTCTGATCTCACACACTGTGTGGTTTTTACTGTGTGGTTTATTTTTCTTCCCTTTGTTATATCTCAAGCCAGATTTACTTAATAAGCCTTAATTATACCTTAAATGCTTATAACCCTATTAGAAGTATATTTGGAGTTTGCTTTATGAATTTCTCTCTTTCTCTCTCTTTTAGTATTTTTTAAAAGTTGATTTATTTATTTAGAGTGAAAGAGGGAGAAAGAAAGAGGCAGGGAGCCCATACAGAGTCCTGTCTCATCATAATCCTCCCCCAGGCCTTGCAGCCAGCTAGGATCAGGGTTACACCCGTGAGGCCACACAGTATGTTCAGTATGTTCACTATTGACCCAAGATCTGAACCCTGGGCCTTTTCATATGGCTCCAGTATTGCACAGTGGCACTGTACCATCACCGTTGGGCCACTCTTTTAGCCATTACTTTCTCATCAGACCACTCAGTCATTCAACACACATTTGCTAATGTGAACTAGACAGTGTTCTTAATGCTAGAAAGAAGATGCCAGACATTTGTGAGCTCACTAACTGGAGGCTGTGGCTATGACAAAACATGGGGTTATTTTAATAACAACTCACTTCTCCATCATCACTCTCCTTGATGTCTCAGACACTCATCTTTGAATCATCCAGGTCAAGTCAATGTCTGGATCCTGCTCATTTTCCCTTTGTATATGTCTCCTTTACACTGAGCAAACGAAATAGCTAATACTTGTAGCATTATTATATAATCCCCATGAGGTCAAGACCCAGAGAGCCTTTATTTCTATTTATCTTTTACTCAAAGATGATGGTACCTCTTGTCATCTTAAAAAAAAAAAAAAAAAAAACAGGATTATGACTTTCTGTTCTCTTTCTAATTAATACGCATGGGATCCTTCAGAAAGTCATGACCTCTCTTAACTTCAGCTTTCTTGAATACTAAATAAGATCATTGGGACTGATAGCTTTATGATTCCTTTTAACTTCCAATGACTGTAATTATTTAACGCCAAAGAAATGTTCATTACCAGGATTATGACTTTCTGTTCTCTTTCTAATTAATACGCATGGGATCCTTCAGAAAGTCATGACCTCTCTTAACTTCAGCTTTCTTGAATACTAAATAAGATCATTGGGACTGATAGCTTTATGATTCCTTTTAACTTCCAATGACTGTAATTATTTAACGCCAAAGAAATGTTCATTACTCAGCTAAAAGGAATCTTTGGCACCTTAAAGTGTATTTTGAGAGAAGTGTAGCTTAGTAGGGAAATTTGATCTTTGATGTGCCCTGAAGAATCAGGAACTTGTTTTTAGATACAAACACTTTCTTTAATATTTAATGCAAGTAACACAAAATTAAGAAAATTACATTTGCTGAGCATTGGGCTCAATTTTCCAAAGCCATAGGCAAATTTCAATCTAGTCAGAGAATTTTTTTTAACCTAATTTTTCTTTTAACTTTAGCAGACTAGGGGACTGCCTTAGGAAAGTAGAGGTCGCAAATTGTAGCAAAAGAGTTTTAGACTCCAAAGATGATCAACTCAAACCCTGCCCTAATAGTAATGGCTGATATATTAAGTGCCTTCTTGGCCCAGTTTTCTTACCCACCAAGTTAAATGGTCAAATCCAAAGATGGATAAGGTCCTGCACAATTCTGTCATAATCTGATTTTAGAAAGTCCGTGTCTCTAGCATGGTAATATAGTTCAGAAAATACTCTGATTTTTCCAAAGTCCTTTATACCATCAGTTTGAAAACATTATACACTCAAGAATCCAAAGATTATCATTCTAACTTCATCCTACATTACAACTCATTTTCCTGTGCTCAAGGAAATCCGAGCAGCACAGATCAATTGGTATAATGATTAAGTTCTTACATATGCGCAGAACTTGCTAGACTGTTTCTATTATGGATACAGATAAATAAAAGTGAATAGAGATAAGTGTATTATTGACTCTATCAACAGGTAATAGAAAAGTTACATATAAGACACCCAATTTATCCATTTATTTAACAACTCTTTGGACCCATCAGTTCCAGACGCTTTTTCTTCTCGGTACTAGGAATACAACAACAAAAGAGACAAGGTCTAACATGATGTAGTCAGAGTTCAGAGGAGGAAGGAAACATAGCAAGTTAATATAATTAGGAAGAGCATCCGAGAGAAGATGAAGTGTGATGCCAAGATTGGCTAAAGGGTGGGGATTCTCAGATAAAGGTGGAAAGGAGAGCATTCAAGATAGAAGGAATGGCATCAACAATTATGCAGAATTGCAAGTGTGCATGGTTTTACCCAAGACACAAGAATGACTAGCATTTAGAAGATAGGAGAATTCAATGATGAGACTTGAAATGTAGACTGAATCAGAGTATGAAGGACACTGAATTCTGAGCTAAACATTTAAATTTGTCTTGATAGTATGGCAAATTTGCAGTAGGGCAAAGTATACATTTTAGGAAAATATTTGGCAGTTGCCATTTTGGTTTTGAGAAGGAAAAGACAAAAAAGAGGAGGAAATAAGAGATATTGCCAGAGAAACCTTTTGGCATAAGGATGTTTATTATTAAACTATAGTAAATAGAAAGTTAGAAAGTAAGAAATTACTATAAGGATTGATAATAGGGGTAATTTGGACATTATACAACTATTAGAATGTTTACTAAAGTTTGTAATGACATAGAAAAAAAATCCCTATTTTATAAAATTAAATGAAAAGAGTTGTGAGGCAATATATATACATATATATAAACATATGTACATATGTATATCTATGTGCATATATACATGTAATATGCTTGGAATCATAACTATAATAAAACATGCAGCTATTCTTTTTGGGTTTTTTTAGAGGGGTTTTTTGTTGTTGTTTTTTGAGTTTTTTTGCTATAAGATATATGTGCTCCCTGGAGACACAGACAGAGAAAAAAGTGAGAAACCATCCCCTGAGGGCTTCAATCCCTTCTCCTCTATTCTCCTTTTGGGATTTGGGGCAAGCACATACATGCAACAAGCGTGTGTTTCAAGCCTCTGGGTCTGGGACTTGAATTGCGATCAACCATGTGGGAGTCTAATGCCTTCACAACCACACCACCTGCTGGCTTTTATACAACTTTTCTTAATTAGGGATATTGTAGGTAATATTTTGTCTAATGTCAACGTTTCTTTATTTTTCATAATCTTTACAAAATGCAATGTAATATTATTATAATTAAAAAGAAAGAACATTATTCAAGGATGTTCAGGTAAGAGGTAATGGTAACCTGAGCTCTGATTTAGCAAGGGGAATGAGAAGGAGAAATTCAGCAATATAATGAGGAAGATAATGCTTTTGGAATCCATAAAGCATTCAACTTCTTTTTCTGTTCAGGTCTATAACATTAACTACCTTTAGCACCAAACCTTTCCAATCCTAGGTGTGAGGAACCATACAGTAGTTTTTAAGAGCATCAGCTCTAGAATCAAATGGATTGGGTTTGAATCTACTTCTCTCCCTGACTAGCTTGGTGATCTTAGGCAAGTCACTCTCTAATCCTTAGTTTCTTCATTTTTAAAATGAGAGGGATAATATCAAATGTTATTGAAAGGACACAATGAAGTAATATATTTAACCATTTAATAAAATGCTTTCCACATAGCAGAGACTCAGTAAAGGTTAACTGCCACTTTTATAATTACCATTTGGCTTATCCACCCTGTAAGCAAAGACCAAGTAAAATGGGAACTTATCAGTTCTCTATGGATCAAGCAGGAAGGGAAGAGATCAGGCAACATTCATGCAAAGGAACCAGAAGAAGCTGTGACAACCAGAGTTACATCCATACGCACAACAAACAGTGAATCTCCTTGCCTGTCTCCAACATGAATCTAGTTATCCTCTTCTGTTTTTAGCTGGACTTTATGACTGACTTCAGCTCTCCAACACCTTCTGAAACATGATGTTTATGCTGCTTCCCACTCTGCCAACCCATTCTCCCAAGTTACAAACTAAATTAGATTTATGACTCTATGTACTGAACATGGACTAAAGGGCCTTGGAAACTTATTCTGAGCAGCATTCAGAAGGTACTATGTGAATCTGTGGCTGTTCACTGTGAAATGATAGAGCTGCATCATTGCTTTAGAGAACTTCCAAAAGATGCCAAAAGGAAGCAAAATTCCTTCCTCTTGGGACCATCTTGCGTGACAATGCGTACTTTATGAATTAAAATAAGAGCTTTGTTTATGGTAAACTAAAAACCTGCCAAAAGGAAGTGGTGCCTTTGTATTGTGACTTTTCTGGATCCTAAAACACTCTTTATTATTCATTACTACAAAACAGAGCCATTTCTCTTGTGTTTAAGAATTATTTAGCTATTATCCAAAATAAATTATTGCCCTCCATTTACTCAAAGGACCAAAGACATGAATTTTTCTCTGTTGTTAAAATTTCTACTTTCCCGTATCCCATCCTTCCCCCTTGCTTCTCTCCATGTTAATAAATATTACCAAAAGATAAAGGATTTCAAATAGAATATCAAGTGATAAAAAACACAAATCCATTTAAGAGTGTTTATGAGATCCTCACATCTGCATATAAACCAGTAGGAAAATATTCAGACTCAATAGGTAGCCTCATGTTTAAATTTTGCTTCCTTGAGTCAATAAAGAAATGTGTAGAGAGAAACCAGGAAAACTATCAGTAGTACAGAGGAGCTAGTCAGTTCCAATCCTAAAGCCAGAAAGGGAATACAGGAGCCCTTTCTATTTATCTTATTTATTTCTCCACACTAACCCCTTCAAAGCAAAGATAACACCCAACCTTTCTTGGAAAGCACCAATTTTTCAGGCTATGTTTCTTTTGGAGTTGTTCTGGAGATAACATCACTAAAATTTGAGTCAAGGGACAGACATAATGTCTATCTGGTTGATATTAGTGTTTTGGAAACTTCGAATGAAATGCTTCTAGTTAGTAACCAGAGGTGTAGTTCAAACAATAGTTGCCCAGTCAACATAACTGGATGTTCTCAGATGACTTTGCGTTTAAGCATTGTAGTCTGAGGGTATGTGAGTGAAGGTTGACTAATTATGGTATTGACCACAACTGAGCCATGGAGGACCTTGATTTGCTGTGCTATGCATGACAAAAAGCTCATATTGAGTTTATGGCACGCTAGAGACAGCCATTTCACATGTTACCAACTTTTTTCCAACGCACTAAGCCAATAGAGTTTGTGGTCATCTATTGAATAATTAATCTATCTCATAGCCACGCTTGCACTCCATTTTATAAACTAGGAATATACTCTAAACATGAAAATATAGGAAAGCATTCAGATATGAATTGCTGAAATAATTACAAGGAACTCTCACTGCACACATACAAGTTATGTTGACATGGAAGAATATCTCCCCATCAGTCTGAGTAAACTATTACATAACAGCTAAGCTATAATAAAATCCTGATTCCAAATCAAATAAGTCTTCCAGACTTCTAAAATGAGTCACCAACAGCTTTATAAACATACAAAATACTTGACAAGGAAGTCTCTGATAATTTTTTAGTAATTATGTCTGCAAATCGTTCCTTGCTGACATCACCATTAGAAATGGTTTCCCATAAGCTTGCATTGCCTCTTCACATCTGTTCATTAATCACTTATGCTCTGAATATTTCTATCATTATTAGGTAATTCACAGGGTTTTCATGATTCCACAGCACTCTCCGGAGTGGAATTTTTAATTAGTAGAATTAGTGTGATCAAAGCTGGTATAATTGTGGTCTCATGTTCCTTGCAGTATTTTTTGTGTGTGTGCAGATTCACAGTATTGACGTACCTTCATCCTAAAATCACATTTCACAAACAAAGATGACACAACTTCTAAACATCTTGAAAAAATGCGGGGGTGGGGGAACAGGGTTGAGGGGTCACTGAGTTGACATACTTTGTGTTTAGAGACATTTCAAAGCACTGGCGTCCTCTCTCTTTGTGTTGGACATGAGTTTTCAAGTTCTGCTCTGACATGTGATTTGCAAATCAGCCCTAAGCCAAATGTGAGTGTCATATGCTGGGTTCTGCATACTGTATTGTCTGGCAATGAGTATAGAGGGGAAGTAAGGGCTATGCAAAGCAATCCTGTTGATTTAGGAGAAATAAAAAAGCATCACAGCTGGGACTCATGGGTCATCGCAGAAAGGAGGGTAACATAGCAAATTTATGTCTAAGACCTAGGAACATGGTTGGGAACAAGAGGACTCCTTGGCCTAAACTAAGCCATTATAATGGATGTGACCCAGAATAAACTAAGTTCTTGATCTTTCTGTAACTGTACTCATTCCGTGATAAACACGGGCTCCCTGGAAGCCTGAGAAAGTACAATATTTAGAGAAGTTCAAAATGTGTCTAAATGGAATTTGGACTTCTCCCTAAATGACCTGTGTGACTGGCATGCCAGAAGCTTGCCACTGGAATTCCACTGGAATGAAGATGGTTGAACAAGCGAAGGAATAAGCACTGTACTTCCTATGGAAAGCAAAAATACTATCTTCATCAGGCTTAAAGCCTTCAGTTTAATGCAAAGAATAAATGTATGAGAAAGAGAAGATGTTTTCTATGGGAAAATGGAAGTTCTCAGGGTAGAGTTTAGGTTAGTGCAAAGAAATTCTATCATTAGAGCTATCTAACCAAGTAATGGATTGACTAGCAAAGTAGCAAGTATTTCACAACAGGAAGCATTCCAGTCGGAGTCGTGTAGAAGTGTCATGTAAGTGATTCATTCATTAATGTATTTACTTATGATATGTTAATCATGGAGTACCTATTAAGCAGGAAGTATCAAAAATACAAGGATTACTAAGATATAGTCCCTGACAACCAGAAGTTCACAAAATGAATGAATGAGACATACCACAAAACAAAAAATTAACACACAACGTAGTAAATGATGAGCTGGCAATGTGACCCAGCTTTGGATCACACATGAGACCGGACTGAAAAGGAGCTGGAGAGATATTTATTCTTCCACTGAGACTGTGGTTACTTTTCTGTGTTTCCATAAAAATAGACCTTCAGATCTATTGACCATTACTAGAAAAGAAAATCATGTAGACCCTTTTCATTTAAAGAGAAGCAGTGAGTTGGGGTAATAGGAAGAGAAGAATAAAACAAGCAGTGCTGCTCAACAACAACAACAACAAAATCAAGGGAAGAGGTAAAGGAAAAAGAAAGTGATATCAGTAGACCCTTGGAAACCATGCTTTCTGTGGCAAAAGTTTGCTTTCTCTCTGCATCTGACCAAGGAAGTAAACATCTTACCACCTTGATTACAAAGCCCTTCCAACCTCAAAAACTCGTACTGACAGGAAAATTCCCTCTCTTCTCTCTCTCTCTCTCTCACACATGTACACATACACAAGACCATTTCCTTAAGCTAATCATAAGAACTATTTAAAAATTAAGTCATATAATCTATTCCAGAAGACTTGAAAATAATTTTCAGACTCAAAGGATAAATTATTAATAGAAAAGTGTTAATGCTGAAATAGAATGAAAATCAACTATATATTTTTTTTTATTGCCAGAGGGCACACATGCATACCAAAAAGAGATGAAGAGACACAGAGAGAGAGAAAGAGGGAGACAGCATTCTCTTCCTCGCCTCAGTCGGGTGGGTTCACAATCTCTTCTCTTCCATTTCACCATCCAGTTAGGATTTGGGGAATGATCAGTGGATTTTGGAGTGAATTAAACCTTTGCGACTATGTAGAATTGTGTTTCCCCATACAAATGGCTAATGAGCCCCTGAAGATGTCACTTAATCATAAAATATCCTCTGAAGTTTGAAAACTTGGAATGAAAGACAAAAGAATATAAAGTATCTCAATAATTTTCATAATGTTTACATGATAATCATGTGACCATTGTGATATTTAGACTGCTGGGTCTGGGATTTGAACTATAGTCGGCCATATGGGATCAAGTTTCTTTAACTACTAGGCTATGAGTAAGCCCCCAGCTATTTATTTTATATAAATAAATAAGGAAATAAAGAAATCAAAACATGAGAACCATGAATTATTGTCAATTATTTTGAGGAACTATGAAGAACATAAAAGGTGGCAGAAGCTTGGCAAAGAACAAATGTGGTTCTGGACCAAGTCCACCATGGGTTCATTGAATTTAGCAAGAAATATTAACTTATTTCCTGTTCTGACAGCTGAGATCTTTGACTGTCTGGGAAAGGCAGTTGACAAGGTGAGTCATGACGTCCTTGTGGGCAAAAATGCAGAAATGTGGGCTAAAATGACCAGTTGGTTGGTGACTTTGTTACTGATCGAATGACTGTAACATGAGTGAGATGACTATGGAGGACTCTTAACCTCGAAGGGAGATCTCACGGCAAGCCTCTTGTCTCATGCTCTGTCCTAATTGGTGTATTTATCGCTGAATTAAATGAGGATATTACGGTTTTTTGATCTGATAACTGAGAGAGCCACTAAGTAGCATATACAGCATGGAAACACTGGACAAAAGGGATGATTCACATCTCAGGTGGGACAGAGACAAAGCAAGATTTTATCACGCTACTCAGCACGGCTCCCAATTTAAAACATAGGAATCATTTATTTCTGGAAATTTTCTATTTAATATTTCCGGACCACCAATCAACAGCAGGTAGTTGAAAATTAGGAAAGTGAAATCACTAATAAGGGAAGTATACAGTATACTACTGTATACAGTCCCTACTGAAAACCCATGTGAAATTTCGGTAGTATCGAAAGTATGACTGAGATGATGTAACAAAGACTAAGGGTAGAAATTGAAAGCATGCAGATTTCAGTGCAATGCAAAGAGAACGTTTTGATACCTGGAACTACTTAAAAATGTCATGGGTCATGGGTTTCTGGAGGAAGATCAGTGGATATTGGAGTGAATTATACCTTTGCGACTATGTAAAATTGTGTTGCCCCACACAAATGGCTAATGCGCACCTGAAGTGTGACTAGTGGTGCTTAGTGAGATGTCACTTAACCATAAAATATCCTCTGAAGTTTGAAGACTTGGAATGAAAAATAAAAAAGAATGTAAAATATCTCAATAATTTTTATAATGTTTACATGACGATCATGTGACCATTGTAAGTTAAATAAAATACAGTATATACAAACAATATATAGTATATATCTTTTTACTTTTCAAATATGACTACTAGAAATGCTTAAATGATGTATGTGGCTTGGATTTTTGGTTCACATTCTATTTCTAGTAGCCAGACTTGGAGTAGTGCAGAGGCTGGACAACCAGAGACAGTTTGGAGGGAGTTTACATGTTGGATAAAGACAGTCAAAAGTCCTCTTTTGACTCCAAGTTCTATGCTGTAAGTTAAAGAACTGCCAATAGAAACAGCAAAATAATTAATAACTCCATTGTTAAATGCAAATGCCTTTCTAGCAACTAGCATTTGTTGGCTTACGAGTCCTGCTCCAGTTAAGACCATTTGTGGAAAAAGCTAAATGGCAATGACTCATTGCACAAGAGACTAACAGGACCATCATGTTGATCAGCCATCATGTTAATTAATAGAAAAGTGTTAATGCTGAAATAGAATGAAAATCAACTATATATTTTTTTTATTGCCAGAGGGCACACATGCATACCAAAAAGAGATGAAGAGACACAGAGAGAGAGAAAGAGGGAGACAGCATTCTCTTCCTCGCCTCAGTCGGGTGGGTTCACAATCTCTTCTCTTCCATTTCACCATCCAGTTAGGATTTGGGGAATGATCAGTGGATTTTGGAGTGAATTAAACCTTTGCGACTATGTAGAATTGTGTTTCCCCATACAAATGGCTAATGAGCCCCTGAAGATGTCACTTAATCATAAAATATCCTCTGAAGTTTGAAAACTTGGAATGAAAGACAAAAGAATATAAAGTATCTCAATAATTTTCATAATGTTTACATGATAATCATGTGACCATTGTGATATTTAGACTGCTGGGTCTGGGATTTGAACTATAGTCGGCCATATGGGATCAAGTTTCTTTAACTACTAGGCTATGAGTAAGCCCCCAGCTATTTATTTTATATAAATAAATAAGGAAATAAAGAAATCAAAACATGAGAACCATGAATTATTGTCAATTATTTTGAGGAACTATGAAGAACATAAAAGGTGGCAGAAGCTTGGCAAAGAACAAATGTGGTTCTGGACCAAGTCCACCATGGGTTCATTGAATTTAGCAAGAAATATTAACTTATTTCCTGTTCTGACAGCTGAGATCTTTGACTGTCTGGGAAAGGCAGTTGACAAGGTGAGTCATGACGTCCTTGTGGGCAAAAATGCAGAAATGTGGGCTAAAATGACCAGTTGGTTGGTGACTTTGTTACTGATCGAATGACTGTAACATGAGTGAGATGACTATGGAGGACTCTTAACCTCGAAGGGAGATCTCACGGCAAGCCTCTTGTCTCATGCTCTGTCCTAATTGGTGTATTTATCGCTGAATTAAATGAGGATATTACGGTTTTTTGATCTGATAACTGAGAGAGCCACTAAGTAGCATATACAGCATGGAAACACTGGACAAAAGGGATGATTCACATCTCAGGTGGGACAGAGACAAAGCAAGATTTTATCACGCTACTCAGCACGGCTCCCAATTTAAAACATAGGAATCATTTATTTCTGGAAATTTTCTATTTAATATTTCCGGACCACCAATCAACAGCAGGTAGTTGAAAATTAGGAAAGTGAAATCACTAATAAGGGAAGTATACAGTATACTACTGTATACAGTCCCTACTGAAAACCCATGTGAAATTTCGGTAGTATCGAAAGTATGACTGAGATGATGTAACAAAGACTAAGGGTAGAAATTGAAAGCATGCAGATTTCAGTGCAATGCAAAGAGAACGTTTTGATACCTGGAACTACTTAAAAATGTCATGGGTCATGGGTTTCTGGAGGAAGATCAGTGGATATTGGAGTGAATTATACCTTTGCGACTATGTAAAATTGTGTTGCCCCACACAAATGGCTAATGCGCACCTGAAGTGTGACTAGTGGTGCTTAGTGAGATGTCACTTAACCATAAAATATCCTCTGAAGTTTGAAGACTTGGAATGAAAAATAAAAAAGAATGTAAAATATCTCAATAATTTTTATAATGTTTACATGACGATCATGTGACCATTGTAAGTTAAATAAAATACAGTATATACAAACAATATATAGTATATATCTTTTTACTTTTCAAATATGACTACTAGAAATGCTTAAATGATGTATGTGGCTTGGATTTTTGGTTCACATTCTATTTCTAGTAGCCAGACTTGGAGTAGTGCAGAGGCTGGACAACCAGAGACAGTTTGGAGGGAGTTTACATGTTGGATAAAGACAGTCAAAAGTCCTCTTTTGACTCCAAGTTCTATGCTGTAAGTTAAAGAACTGCCAATAGAAACAGCAAAATAATTAATAACTCCATTGTTAAATGCAAATGCCTTTCTAGCAACTAGCATTTGTTGGCTTACGAGTCCTGCTCCAGTTAAGACCATTTGTGGAAAAAGCTAAATGGCAATGACTCATTGCACAAGAGACTAACAGGACCATCATGTTGATCAGCCATCATGTTAATATCTGTTGACATAGAATCTTAGACTAACAAATCACTATCCTTTGAAATAGGCAGTTTTAATCATTGTGGTAAAAAATTCTTGTTTTTTACAGCATCCTATAAACATGATTTTTAAGAATCTAAAAAATGAATGAAAAAGTTTCAGAAAAGATGAAAATAACTCAGTCTCAACCTTACCCTGTGTTAAATAAAAAAGAAAAAAAAAACTGGGCGGAGTGGAGGGGGAAGTAAAATCTGTTTTCATAAAATCTTTACAAGGCCAATCATTGGTACGATGCTGAAGGAGGTTGGATCCCACATGGCTGACTATGCTGTTCGAGTTCCAGACTAGGCAGCTTGTAAAACATGCCAGGCACATGCACATGCATGTCCAAGATCTCAAAAGAAGAGAGAAATGGGGAACGTATTGTGTAGTATGATCATACCCCATGTAGGGGAGGAGGTGCTTTCTCACTTTTTATCTGTTTTTGTCTCCCTGGGGGGCCAGAACATGAACCCTCTGGCACATTTTTTAAATAAAATCTTTATGATAAGTGTACTTCAAGTTTCGAGATTGAATTGTCTCCTTAATTATGTTATTATAATCACTTTGAAATCAGTATACAAGGCCCTTATATAGGAAGTGTGAGTTTTATGCAAAAAGAGATCTCATAGGCACTATATGGATGCTTGCTATGTATAGAGATTACAGTGAGGCTCACTAGCGGGGAGACTAGTTCATTTTCAAAGAGCAGTAGAATTCTCAGATAAGTTTTGGAAACAATATAGGAAGTTATCCTATTCAGAGCACTACAAATTCTAACCTCACTTTTGTACCTCAGAAATCAACAAGCCTTTCAAGTTTATAATCTAGTGAAAAAATTCACAATCATGAAAATCAGTTATTGGAGCTAGAAGAGCTATCCCTAACACTTCTTATGACACTGGTCTTGACCTTTTAAATTTCACTTGTATATTGCTACTTAGGTATCTTAAAAAAAAAAAAAAGAATTATTTGTTCTATTTTATTTATTCATTCAATCATTTTCATTTGACCAGAGAAAGACGGACACACAGAAAGAAGGAAAGTGAGAAAGCAAGTCACTAGGTCCGGGACTCAAACCGTAGTCGGCCACGTAGGCGTGTCCAGTGCCTTAATTGCCATGCCACCTGCTGGCCTGCTACCCAAGTATCTTGTGTGATCAAAAGAGTTTAGTATTTTTGGAGTGTGGGGGGGGTAAGGAGTAGAGACGGTGGTTAGTACTGCTAATAATTCTAGACTGAAATGTTCTGCTTTTTTGTGGTCTTAATTATGGATGATCTAGAAATTCTGACAAAATTTCAGGATTCCAAAGCTCAGCAAACACTTTATATCATTGCTATCCCTATTGTTTCATAGGCATTTGGCTTGATAGAAAGCTAGAGATAGGTACTTAAAAGTCAAATGACATGAGTAATTAAGAATAACTATGAAGGATGATGTAAAGGCATCTCCATTTCAGACTGAGGAGAGCACAGAAATATTCTACCTAGTGGCTCATAGATAAAAATAGCTACCATCCACTGGTGCCAGGTACTTTTTATGATTCTCTCATTTAATGCTCACAGCCAGTTTATGAAATGGGTGCTACATTGTTCCTACTTAATACATGAGGAATCTAAGGCAAGGAGATGTTTTGTCACTTGTCAAAGGTTACAGTCTTTGGGGTTGGACTCAGTCCCGCTTTGATTGGTTCCAAAGCCTAATCTCTTATCCATGGTGCAGTACTGACTTTAGGAGATGACTGTCTTTTCCAGCAGGGAGCTGAGGCTGTCTCTGATGAGTCCATGCTTAGACCTTAGCAAACTGTAAAGGAGTAAGTTCCTCTCAGAGAAATGCCAGTGCTTCCTGCAGCACAGAAGGAAGGGAGGGCGAATTGCAGAGAGCTGGATGTGCTTGTGAGTGATACAGTGGGTCCTTAGGGAAATCTGTGCCTAGGAAGTCCTGGATAATAAAAAGACCTTGCTCTAAAGAGTTCCATAGATCTCAAAAGCTCTATATGTCATTCAGTATCGCAACTAAGGGGATAAAAATACTGAAAAAATAAATCATCTGAAATTAGGGCTGAGTATTATTGGCAGTACAATTTCAGTAACAACTCATTCCCTAACTCCCACCAGAAATGGGATAAACCAATGCCTGTTATTGCTCATTAAAACTTGTCTCTTTTGTACCCTTAATCATTATGTTGCTCCAAAGGAATTTTGTACAAATTAAAACCCCTTATTTGGACCAGGTGGTGGCAATGTAACTGGACATATATGGGAAAGGTCCTGGGTTCACTCCCCAGGAGCTCCCTAAGCACCCCAGGCGTGCACGCATGTGCCTGTGACTTGGGCAGGCTGAAAGGGAATGGATCGCAACCTAGAGAACCTGTTACGAGTCTCTCTCTCTCTCTCAGGGAAGAAATAAATAAATGAACTTAAAAAAAATTCCTTATGAACTTGCATTTTTATTTTCTGATCTTAATTCAGCCACAAAATGAAGAACTCTAGTTAGAATTAGAGACCAAGAAAAAAAAATGCATGTACTTCGTTACCATTAAACCCAAATGATGTTGGGTCAGAAATATTATCTTAGGGTAAGAGAAACAAAAGAAAAAAAGGTCAATGGCATGTTTCTCAAAGAGAAAAACAGGAAACATTGGGGAAAGATGGGCTGACTCCATGTGTTTGCCTACAGAGACAATGTCTTTACTGAACAGGCTCTGAATGACAGTTCTGGAAAGGGAAGAAGGAGGAAGAAGAGAGGACAAGGAGTGATTTTTCTCAGAGAGAAGTTTGGCAAAAAATGTGGGGTGACTGGAGACACCCAAGAACTGAAAAGGCAGAGCTTAAGACATGTCAGGGAACAGTGAGCCCCAGCTTCACACTTCCCCTAAGCCCAGGATAGGACAAATTTAGAAGTCAACAGGGGGGAAGGATGGGAGAAAGGAGAAAGAAGACACATTCTTGCAATGTATGATACGTGAAGGAGACTCAGATGTCCAGGAAAAGAAGAAAGAGCAGGCAGGTGTCACTTTAGGAAATAGCCTGTGGATTACTATTAATATGAATTTGAAAAGATAATTGACTAGCTTGTGCAAAGTTCAGTTATGGACACTATGGGAAATACTCAAGAAAAGAAAGAATGAAAGAGGGGAGGACCAAGAGCAGGAAAACAGAATGGGTAGATGGTTGGAAGCAAAGAAAGCATTACTTGGAACTTTAAAGAACATCTTTGCACAGCCTGTGTGCCTCGTTTATCTACAACCACCAGACCACGGAAGTTGTAAATATGAAGCTGTTCACCATGGCTAATTTAGAGGTTAAAAAGGAAAGTAGGTGAAAGAGTGAGAATCCTCCCTTCAATTAATTTCATGTTCATCAGTAAAATAATAACTCCAATCACAGGCCCGAGAAGAGAATGATTTGAATAAAAATAGACACTTACTTCAAAGGAAGAATAAAGTAGGTAGGTCATTCTATGAATAGCATAATCTGAGTGGTAGATAACTTGATCATCTAATTCAAAGGAGTTAAATTTTGTGCCTGCCCTTGCCAGTTAAGAAACGGTAATCCAACAATACAGCCAGTTGTTAATCAAGTACTATTTAGAAAAATTAAATTCCAGATTTAATATCATGTAATGGCCTCATTAAATATACATCAAAATGAGGCCTAATCAGTGGTGCTATTATTATTTATTAATATCAGTGGAATGAAACCCAATTTCATAGTGACTGAGGTCAGCTTCAAATGGATGACTCACACACATGGCTGATCTACATAAATAGCATGTGCTAAGATTACCATCTGGTATAACAATCTACATCACAAGACTCCACATTTCCTGTTACCCAGGGTAAGTAAATTTCAAGCATGAGGGAAAATTTTAGCAAGTTTCTCCAAGTACCTTTACTGAGAGACTAATGTGGCTTACACAGAGAGGAGGGGAAGGGAAATTATGAGGTAAAGGTTACTCTCTCTTTCATCTCCCCCCAACTTCCTCTTCACACTAGAAGAGAAACACCACCTTTGCCATTCTGGCTCATATCATTTAGAAAATCAAATTTGCGTAATTAATGTCTAACAAAGGCACTTCAGGCATACCATATGACAAGTATTTCAAACCATATTAAAAATGAGCAGTATATATTGGAAATTTTCTTTTTCCCTCCCTTGTACCTTCTTTCTTTATCTCTCCCTATTTTTTTTTCTTTTCTTGTATGAAAATATCAATATGATGGGACCAGCAGTTGGTGTAATGGCTATGTCGTTAGACTCCCACATAGTCAACCGTGGTTCGCTTCCCAGACCCGGTGGCTTTAATTCACACCGGGCGCATGTGTGTGTGTGCCCAAGATCCGGAGAGGAGAATGGAGGAGAAGGGATTGTGGTGTGGCCATCCCCCGGGGGGTGATTTCTCGCTTTCTGTCTCTCTGTCTCTCTCTATCTGGCGAGCGCACGTGCCCTATAGCAAAAACTTCTAAAAAAAAAAAAAGATATCAACATGTGTCATGAAACTAAACAGGGATACTATGGCCTCTGAAGATTACTTCAGTATTTAGTATTTCTAATAAAGATATCCATGTCTGAAATCATTCTGATACAAAACTAATTTTAACACATTTTTAAAGATTTTTCTACCCAGAAATGTGTCCTTACTGCCATAACTACATCTGCCAGAGTTTCCTTCAGAGGCAAGTAAAGAATCTTCTACTTTTATGGGTGCCGAGGCAAGTAAAGAATCTTCTACTTTTATGGGTGCCTGGAAGAGAATCCCCAGATAGAGAATTTCAACATCTGTCTTTCTTTGTGAGGTCTCCCCAAGATTCAGTCTCAGAAGTCTTCAGAAGATCTTTTAGAACATAAGGCAAGCCATTATCTCCACTCTTGGTTTGATTCTTTGCATTCTTTTATGTATTTTTTTTTCTGTACTTATGGTGGAGTATGTGTGTGTACACAAATGAGAGGCAGAGAGAGAGAGATGAGCACCTGTGTCTGACTACGCAGCGATGCCCTTCCTCCAGTCCTCCAGTCCACTGGACACTGAGAACTGGACACCTGTGCCTGGTGTGTTGCAGGCTAACCAGGCCAGGGGGTGAACCTCAGTCACCACGTGGGATCCAGTCTCTCTTGAACAGTCTGTTGCTTCTGCCATGGAATGGACCCTCTGTCATGTTTTTTAGTTTTATGTTTCTCTTGAAATTTTCACAAATTTAGAATTTTGTGATTCAATTGATGAAAATAAATGATAAAATTCAGATTATAATTCATCCAAGTGACAGGTTGATCTCTGTCTTTCATGCCTTATTTATTTATTGCTATTGTTAAAAAGAGCATTATTTTATATAATTTAAAAGTATAAACCAAGAAAAGGATTAATAGAACTCAGAGGAAATCCAAATAAATTCTCCAAATCAACTTTTATTAATGAGCAATGACTTACATTTATTGCTAATAATATGAATCCCTTTGCACAATATCTTATAGCAAGGATCAACAAAGTTTTTCTGTGAAAAACTAGATAGTAAGCATTTTAGGCTTTGTGGGCCCAGAAGTAAATTAGAGCATATTATATAAGAACATATATAACAAGAGAGAAGACGAATTCTACAAAAATTTATAATAAAATTCAAAATATAGTATAATAACCATTGAGTACAACTGTCATAAATCAAATCTACTGATAAGAAAAAAAGAATTCTTTTATTTTTTTGAGGGGCCAGGGCAGTGGTAATATTTTTCATAGTAGGGGTCAAAGATATGTTTCCTATTAGCAACCTGGTGCAAATATTCCTATATTTGGGGCCAGCAGTTAAGGTGCTAGACTCCCACATGGTAGACTATGGTTCAAGTATCAGACCTGGTGTCTTGCTTTCTCATTCTCTCTCTCTCTCTGTCTGTCTCTCTCTCTGTCTCTGTCTCTCTCTGTCTGTCTTCTACATTGTTTTTAACTCACTGGCTATACAGAAGCAAGTAACAGGCTGGATTTGGCCTATAGGCCATAGTTTGTTAACTCCTATTTTATAATGTTGAGTTCTTTCAAATGAGTAAAGTATTCTTGTATCTACTATCTCATTTATGCTTCTCAATAATTCTATGAGACGTCTGGATAGATACATTATTCCCACATTATGTGATGGCGTTCCTAAAACTTTTACAAATGAAATGGCTTCCTAAGGAAAGGCATCTAGTAAATTCTGGAACAAAAACTTGCATTTGGACTTTTTAACTCTTTCTAACACATTCCAGTTTAGGGCATATACCAAGAATCTGCCTCTTCTGATTTGCCTAAGAAAATATTAAATTAAGCTTTTATGTTATCTCCCAAGATAATACTGGTGGTACCCAAAAGATGTTTTGAAATTCCACTTTTGGTCATTTCTTTCAGAATATCTTCAATGGCAGTACCTCTTTATCCCTAGACAACAGATTTGACCTTTGGAAATAGTGACAAATCCTTTGATGTCAAGTCTCATAAACACAGGCTTAGTTTGAGTCACCAACAAGATTTGACTATAATATGATGAGAGTGTTCTTCTGAACAGACCTCTAAAACCAATTATTTGTCTTCTTTTATTTTGTTTTTTGTTTGTTTTGTTTTGTATTATTGTCATTTCTGGTTTACATAGAATCGTACATCTTGGTGTGGCATAGTAAGGTTCTAAAACCAGTTCTAAGGACAATATCTAAGAACAAACACCCTTTGAATCTTTAAATCAAAGCAAAGTATTCACGTGAATTATAAAAGCTAATATTTGTTCTAAGATGCCTCTCTCGACATTGAATGAATTCTTCCCCAGCATTCTTTTTAGGAATAACACTGCATAGAGTGACATAGAATAGCAAGAGTAAAATATGTGCTCTAAAAATTAGATTGGGAATTTTATCTTTTCTGATTTCTCAAAATCTCTTCCATGATACTATATAAAATCAGCTGGCATGAAAGCCAGATGTTGTAAATAGTAATATCCCCTTCCTAGGTACTTCCCCCGTGCCTTGCAGTTTTCCACTATTAGTTCAGCTACTCCTCATAACAATCCTATATAGTGGTTAATATTAATCTCTTCTTGTAACTGAGAAAATATGAGCTTAGTGACATTTGCTTAAGATCACATTTATATCAAGAGGAAGATATTGGGGCTAACAGGTGGCATGGTGGATAAGAGTGCTGGATTCCCACATGGTCAACCCCAGTTTGAGTCCCCAACCTGTCAGCTTGCTCTCTCTCTCTCTCTGTCCCTTTCTGGTTAAATTAAAATAAATAAATTAAATAAACAAAGTTAAATAAAATAACTATTTTTTGAAAAGAGGCAGATATTGACTTCCAACCTGGTTAGTTAGGATTTAATCCGAGAAAATGACATAAATGTCGTTTGACTTTGTACAATGAGAGAAGCTGGCTAAACAGCTTAAGTGCTATTGTTGCTTTCCTATCTGGTGCTGGGCCTGAAGTCAACAGGGCAGCAAGAAAAGATGGACATGAAGTAAGCAGAGGAAGGACAAACTAGATCCATGAGGACAAGCTGGAATCTATGAAGATGAATTGAAACCTGTGTTTTGATACACTACCGTTGGAGTCCAGAACAAACCAAAGTGATCATATTTGATATGAAAGGACGCATCGGGTAATCATTCTTTTCAACATCACCGCAGGTATTTAGCACTCCCTGTTTCAAAGATTTAATGGAAGACCTATGACTCAAGTAACCCCTGAAAAAATGACAATGTAGAATGCCAATTTACACTCTAAGGGATAATGACCTGTGACTAGTAACTAAGTATACAGGAGAAAAGATCTCTAAAATTACATATAATTAAGAATCTAAATATCTTTTTAAGTAAATAGATGTTTCCCAATTTTTAATGATGCCTTCCCATTGCAAAAGAAAAAAGAAGCCTGTCTCTTACTGACTCTTTAATTTTCTTCTCAGACTTTCTAAAATAAAACATCACAAGAACAATGGTAATTACTCAAAAATTGTAACATTTATTTCACCACCAATCTCAAACATTTTGCATCAGATTTTGACAAATGCTGTAAACCATGGCTATCTGATAAGCTTGGTTGTTCCTTTCGGAGGTTCTATTTTGATTCAGGAAGATATGATTTCTGAGTTTATGAAAAGAAAGTGAAAGAAGAGAAAACATTTCTATTTTATGGTTTACATAAGCAAAAGAAGAATTATCTTAGGAAACAGAGTACAAATATGATATTGGAAAAGCACAGACTTGATGTTAATGTTATTACTCTTCGCATCACAACTAAAGAGTCTGCATAAACTGAAGGTGGTGTATCTCTTAATAAAGAGATGATAGACCTGTCAATTTCTTATACATTAAAATAACAAAGAGTTATTTTCTTTGAAAAACTCTCCAAACATCGTGTTTGAAAAATTAAATATGGAAACATGGGGTCAGACACCCTTAGAATTTTCTTCCAGCCTTTCCAGTGACTTTAGTCTCTGAGCTTCACAATGGTAGCTAGAGTTTGCAAATCTTGGCACAGTGACCTACACTTCTGGTACCCCTGGGGTTTCTCTAGTTTTTCCTGCAGTGATTGTTCTGCCAGTTGACATAAAGGAGAAATGAAGTTGAATCCGCAGTCACTGTCAAATCTAAAATAAAAAAAGGAAGTGGTGACAAGCATAATCCAAGAACTGCAGTTACTGTCAAATGAAGGATAATCTAAGAATTTCTGTTAAGCCAAAGATCATTAATGCTTGGCTTTGAGATGAATCATCCAACTGAGAGAGCCTTTTGGTTGAGCTCTAACAAATGCTAAAATGAGTCTTTATCCTCTGGGGTTATCCACCACCTCAAAGTTCTAGGAGGCCAGCCTGCCTGTAACATTTTTATTTCATCAAGGTACAATATGGATCATCCACACAGATGAAAGGAGAGTTATTGTATATGTCGAGAAATGCCATTGAGAGAGAGGAGAAGGGAGAAGAGGTGAAGTAAGAAGGATATACATTTTACATGTATCCAGGCCTACATTGCCTCCAATCAGATCCGTTAATTCTATCTCCCACGTTGTAGAGGATGCTTACAAAAGTTACGGGTCACAACATAAAATCTCTTATTCCCACGGCAAATAGCATTTGAAAATGAAGCTCCATGCAATTAAGTTTTGTTGGGATTTTTTTTTTCCTTTTCACATATGGCAATATTTATCTTCAAAGTTCTCTTCGCCTCATGGGCTTCTCTGTAAAGCAGCTGGTCTTGTGTGGCCCAATTGTGAAATGATTCGTTGTGTGATTCAGTAGCATTATTTATTTGTACAGTGGTTCGGTGGAATTTATAAACTGCATAATATTGTTCTAGACCTCTTTAATAAAAAGCCACATTTTCTCTAGCATTCATGACTGGGATTATAATTAGGTGGAGCACTTGGGATATTTTCATCCCAACTTCCTCTGTTAATTAATGACATTAAACAAGAAACTCTTGCAATGAAAGGAAAAGATGTAAATAGAACATACAAAGAGAACTGAAATGATGGAGGAAGTTGAAATTAATCTTTGTTTTGCATTGAAGAGCTTGTTAACAAATGTTCAGGCATAACTAATACAAGCTGTAACTTATTTCTGATTAATCCTAGCTGTTTTTAGGAAAATCGAGTCAAATCATGAAGTCGTTTAGAAAAGATCTCTTTTGCTCTTCTTAGTCTGTCCCTGAGAAACCCTCAGTAAATGGTCCCAGTTACTAGTCACACGTTCTTTAATGATGAAATGTCTCCAATGCTGCCAGGCCTATAAAAAGTTCTAAAAGCAATTTGACCTTCCCATTTTATTTCCTTTATTAAAAAGAAGCTGCATGTGGGTTTTTTGTTTTTTCCAAGAAGAATACTTCTAAATAAAGTATGAATGGAATTTTTCAAAGTACTTGGAGGTTAAAAAAATAATAATAATAAAGGAGATAATTCCAGGCTCTGGGATAGAACTTGAAACTTTATGTTAAGATAGGTTGAAGTTGGAAAGAATGGCTTGGGGCAAAATAGGGATGTCACTGAGGAACAATCAGTTAGCTATTGGTTAAGCAGCTTCTATCATGACATTGTTTTGGTGAATGAGTTGCAAACAAGTGCCTTGCCCTCGGATTTTTCAGCCCAGCAGATGGACTTCATCAATAATCCAGATATAAACTCACACGCTAAGTCCCAGAACATTAATGTGTAAACCAAAAGGTCAATTTAGTAATTTACTATGAGGAAGATCTACGTACGGTATCCTGAATTTTTAGTCCTCTTATCTAAGATGTCTCTTTCCATGTGCTGATGCAAATGTTCCCATCTTTCCAGCTGGGAAGCTGGGCTAAATCTGAATGTTGCTTGGTTGGCATGAAACTAAAACAAATGGGAAGGAAATGTCTTGAGGATCATGTCATCTGAATGAAGATATAGTTCAATGGAATTCACATCACCTCACAGAGAATGACACTCCACAGATACTTTCGTCCTTCAGAGTCAACCATTTCTGTCCTTTAAGACTGAACATAGTCATTGATTCTGTTTTTCTTTTTCCTCTGGGCTGCATAGCTCTATCTTAACATGTTAAGTTCATTGTTAGCCAACATAAAATGGGCATTTCTATGGCTCCCACAAGACCTGCAGTCAACTCCCATTATACTGTTATTTAATTTTTTAAGTCTCTAAGCACTCCCTTTTTTTACTCTATCTTTACACTTTTTAGCAAAGCCTTGGCATCACCACAATGTATCCTCTTTAAACTTCAGGATTTAGCTATTCACTGAAGATATATTCATTTATGTGAAATGTATTGAGTACAATGTAAGTACAAGAGTGTTAGGTTGAGGGCAGTTACAGGCATAATGGGCTCAGTAGGTAGCAGTTACATCACTGGACTCCCACATGGACCTGGTGGCTTGGTTTCTCACTTTCCCTCTTACTGTCTCTGTCTCTCTCTTTGGCAAGCACATGCACCATAAATCAAAAATCTCTTTAAAAAAAAGAAAAAGATGAAGAAAAGAAAATAAAGGCATACAAAGGAGGTGTAGATAAGCTCTGCTGTCATGAAACCTCCACAGCAATGAGGGAGATGAACTACGGACACACAAATTCAAAGAACAATACAGTGCAGCACATGACTTAGTGACAAACACGGTCAAACAAGTAAGACCAATCACAAACAGTTTCATGGAAAAAGTGGGATTTAGGGAGAAACTAGATAAATTTCAGTTTAGGTTAAGGGAGGATTTTTGAATCTAGGCACTGTTGACATTATGGGTCAGATCATTCTTCATTGCAGGGACTTCCTTGTGCACTGTAGGGTAGCTAACAGCATCTCTGGCCTCTCCTAGACACACCACTAGCATTTTACCATAAGGGTCACAACCAAATTATCTCCAAATATTGTCCAATATCTCCTAGAGGACAAAATCACCCTGGTTGAGAACCATGGAGTTAAGGTGACTCACCATCTAAGTGAAGTATTTAATTGACACTTTGAGAGGAGTAATGAGTGCTTAGAGAGGTTAGGGCTAAAACTTCAGAGTGATGAGCTAGCAGCCCCAGGTTGTGAGTAGACAGTGTCTTGCAAAGGGAGAGTGAAAGGGCATTTAGAAGAAAGGAGGGCCTGAGGCCGATAGAGCATAATACATAATCATACTTGTAACATTTATTTTATAGCAATTTATCATGTGAATAATAATGAAAAATATATAAATAATAAAAAAGAACATGCATACACTATTTCCATCCCTTTTTTAATTGGTGATGTTTTAAAAATATATTCTACGCCCAGCTCTGCAGTACAATGGTTAAGCTCTGAGCAATGTGGAGTCAGATTCCAGTTGGCTGACCATGTTTCTGACCCTGGTCCCAGCAGCCTGAGAAATTCTTAGTGCATATGTGTGTCCTCAAAACCCCAAAGGGAAGGAGAAATGAAAAAAAGGGGATAGCAGCATGACCATACCCCATTTGGGGATTTTCTCTCTCTTCCTTTCTCTCTCTCTTTGATAAATGCACCTGTCCTCTGGCAATAGAAAGAATTCTTTTCTGAACATACTCCAAATAGAGGGAGAGGGCATATTTACATACAACTAATTATCTCAGAAGATGTTCAAATAATCTCTCAGAAGACATGTGAATTTTTCCTATGGGAACAAATACGATTATAAACATGCCACCATTAAGATTGCATCTGAGCAAAATTCCAGTTGTTTTCCCAAACCACCTAATGGAACAAGCCAGTTTGGAGAAAAAATTATCTATAATCACTTTGTGACTTTGTTAGTGACCTTGGAGTGGACACCAAGAACAGGCCCACTGACAAAGGGGAACCTGAAATTCTAGAGGCCTCTCTACATTAACACAGTGAAGTCTTTGGCAGGCTCCTCATCTCCCAGGTCTATTTTGCAACAGTTCTTAGCAGGAAGAGAGAAGACCCCATGAGTCATGCAGAAATACATCCTCTAGAAGAAAAAGAAAAGAAAAGAAAAAATAGTTGAACTTTATAACCTGTTCAGATGCAATTATTTTCTAATTTTGCTTGTTTTTACCTCATTATATAAACAGGTACTAAGAGGAAATATGGTTAAGTGTGGGTCAGTGGGAATTTGTTCGCTGCGCAAAGGGACACAGAAGGGCATGGAGGAGGGCAATCAATTTGGAGAGGAAATTGGGCTCTGTCTGACATCTTCACCAGTCTTGTTGAGTTAGTTTCAATTCTTTTTATTTTGCTCTTTGCCTGGACTCCAGTGTGTCAGGAGCAGTAGTGCAGAAACAACGCTGATTCAGAAAGTCTGCTGCCAGACATTTTACTCAAGTGTAACAGAAAGAAGAAAGGGGTTCTGACTGCTGAGGGGGCAAGCTGGACATAGCAGTAGCTATTATCCATGCATGCACAGGGAAGAATCAGAATGCCTTGGGTCAAAAAAATCACAGTGCAAAACAACCTTTAAAGAATAAAAGAAAAATAAATTGCTCACTTTCCTTTGATTTCCATAGTTCTCAGTTAGCAGCCAACCGGAATTGACCCAGGAGGGAACACATTCTCACACAATTGCTTTTCCCGCAGTCTCAGATACCACCATGTCTATCCAATGATTCTTTTAAGCCATAGGCAAATGTTTAGGATAATTTTTATTTTGTCCAAACCTTTTAAGCGTCTTTCACTTTTACTCCTATTTTTCTCCATCCATTATCATTTGCTTTTTTTGTTTGTTTTTTTTTTTTGTTTTGCGAGAGAGAGATTTTCGCTATAGAGCATGTGCGTGCACCAGAGAGAGAGAGACAGAGAGACAGAAAGTCAGAAATCACCCCCCAGAGAGGATGGCCACGCTGCAATCCCTTCTCCTTTATTCTCCTCTCAGGGTCGTGGGCACTCACACACACATGCCTGGCATGAGTTTAAGCCACTGGGTCCGGGACTTGAACCACAGTCAACTACAGGGGAGTCCAGCAACATAGCCATTATGCCAACTGCTGGTCCCCCACTTCTTTTAAAAGAAGAAACCACTCACATTATGGCTTATGCTTGAATAGCTCCAAGACTTACTGATTGATGTATAAGGAATTTACTCACCACTCCCTTCAGGATTAAGAAGCATTAACCTTTGGAACACAGTCTTTCTATGCATGTCAGGGTATTTTTAAGAATGGGAAAAACCAGGATACAGATAAACAACAACGGTTTCAAATGAAGGCTATTTTTAGTTCTCAGATTCTGAAGTATATAAAGCTTCAGAAACCAAAATGATTCTAGTTCCTAGTGGACATGCCCCTCCTGTCACCTTTACAGACTTCTCTCCACTCTCTTGCTCTGACTTGTTTGTGTATGCATACACATGGACACATATGACCATACAAACACACTCCCACATGTGCACATATGCACGCGCATGCACACACACCTCAGACTTTGTCACAAAATCCCACTGTCACAGTCTCTAGTTTGGGTCATAAACCAAATGATGATGAAGAGCAGAATTATTGAACAGCATTGCCTATATAAAAGACCATTTTTTTTCCTAGAAAGAGATTTTTGCTATAGGGCATATATGCTAGTAAGAAAGACAGAGAGAGACAGACAGAGAGAAATCATCTCCCAGAAGGATGGTCATGCCACAATCCCTTCTCCTCTTGAAATTTTGGGCATGCATGCACATGTGCCTAACATGAGTTTCAAACCTCCAGATCCTGGACTCAAACCTCAGTTGGCCATGTGGGAGTCCAGCAACATAACCATTATGCAATCTGCTGATCCCCAAAGAGCATTCTTGATAAGGCTTCATCTGAAAAGTTATCTGAAAATTTACAAGGTGGTCGTGAATTTTTTTTTGGGTGGAGAGGGTTTTGCTATAGGGAGTGTGTGCTTGCCAGAAAGACAGAGAGACAGAGAGACAGAAAGTGAGAAATCACTCCCCAGGGGGCATGGCCACGCCACAATCCCTTCCCCTCCATTCTCCTCTCGGGATCTCAGACATGCACACACATGCGCCCAGCATGAGTTTAAGCTACCGGGTCTGGGACTCGAACCGTGGTTGACTACATGGGAGTCCAGTGACATAGTTATTATGCCAACTGCTGGTCCCAGTTGTGAATTTTCAACAAGCATTTAATGCTAGATTTTTTCCAAACCAGCCTCGATATCTTAAGGGTGTAATAGGAAGATGCTGTGGACGTTACCTTGCCTGCTTTACTATCAATAACCAGTTTGCCACACAGACAACCCATTTAAAAGAGTGGAAAAAGCTCCGTGATGTGATATTGCACATAGAACCAGCACTGGGAAAAGAAGGTAATAACGCTTGAAAGGTTAACTCATGTTTGCTGATCTAAAACACACGGTTGCAGCTCCACGTGGAATGTGAGAGTTACATGCTTATTCTCAAATTGGGAATCTATTGAAAATGTGAAGTACCCTTCAGTGCCTCTCTTGTTTTCCACTAATCTAGGACACCTGCTGTCCTCTAAAGAAGTCTCAGGGTAATGTGAACTGTCAACCCCATTCTTTGGGAAAAAACAACAGACCAGTGGTTCCAGTACCCAGAAGGACTCAATTCCTCCAGCTGGTTCTACCAAATCTGTCTGAGCATGTTTATATTCCAGGAGGAGTATCATTATGTTAATGATTTAGAGAATTTTAGTCAGTTGATACACTATTTGATATTTCTTTAAAAGTAATCTGATTGGGGAAAGGGGGACATGTGAAGAAATACAAATAAAACAATTACAGCCGAACAAAAGATTTATGGAAGCTCTGTGCTATTTTGCTACTTATGAGTACATGTGAAATTTTACATGATAATAAACTTTAAAAATTTCTATTTTGTCATTTATTTCTTTTTAATATGAACTCTTTGACTATTTCAAAAAAGCACCTTTTCCCAATGTAATTCACACAGGGGAAGTATACGTAGAGCTAGCAACTTAACTTGGGGGCAGTATGGAGCAGTGTCAATAATAAAATACCCAGAGACCCTAGCCTGGCTTCATGACTTACAGATTTGAAGCAAACATCACCAATTTCCCTGAACTCGTTAATTGCGTAAATTAATAATAATAACACTATTTTCTCACAAAGTTGTCAAGGCCAAGGAAGTGAATGATCTAAAAGGGTCCTGACTTAATGTGTGATTAATAAACATTAGGTTTATTTATCAAAACCACTGATAGACTATAATATGCTAAAACTTGTTTCGAAGTGAAAAATAGGAAGAGAAAGAAGAAGAAAGGAAGAACAAGTGCTCATTTAGGCAGATATTTGATCTACATATGTTAAGCATCGCTTTTGTGCTTTCAACTGTACTGGACAACACACAGAATAATATATGACCATGGCGTTGGAGGATCCCATAACTTAGTGTTAGACAGATACATAAGTTTATACAATGGGTTGGGAAAAATTCCACATCTGGGGAATGTATGCAGAAATCCTGAAGTCCTGGAGAGGACACAGCGAGCACAGCCCAGAAGGGGTCACTGAGTGGTTAATCAGGCACTCAACTAGGGCATCCTACTGACCACTAAGCCCTGCTCCACAGCCTCCCAGGGAACCCATCCAAGCTCCCAGCTAGGCCATTGCCTCCCCTGGCCATATCCTAGGTAACCAACAGACAGCCACGGAAACGGAGCATACACAGTGGAAGGAAACCAGAACAAATAACCTCTGGCATTTCCACTCATTTCAGGACAGTACATCTGAATTGTTAATAAACAGAGAACAGAACTGTTGGAAGGAGCATAACAGATTGGAGGGTCCAGTTTGAGGAGTTAGGGCGGGGATAAGGGGCAGCGGGGGAAATACAATGGGAACATTTGAGAGGCTGCTGATTGCCAGAGAGGGGGTCAGTTGCAGAGCACTTTGGGCATCAAATGGCTGTCTCTTGCAGGCTCTGCCTTCAGTCAGGGGACAAAGAAGACTTGAAAACTGAAAAAGAGAGAACTATCCAGCAGGGGGTAAACAGGGGTGCACAGAGAGAGGCAATGCCTCAAATAACTTGCCCCTCCTATTTTCTATTGGCACTATAAATACCATGCTAAAATGTTACCCGTAACTTAAGGAGTCTCTTTTAGGAAGCATTTGGTAGTGAGTCATCTCACAACTATGGATAAAGCCGAACACCCTGCTGTGACTCTGTGAAGCTCCTCTACTGGCCTTTACTGAGTCTGCTTTGGAATCCCATTTCTGTGACAAGGAAGGACACATGCAATTTACAGACAAGGTTACCTTGGCTGACATGATTTCCAAAATTGCGGTTACTTCTGTTTTGCCCAGAAAACTTCCAGGAGAAGAGTCAGAAACCTGGATGACATAGATTCACTTTTAGAAAGAGAACATCAGGGTTAAATTTAACCAATAATATGTTTTCAGAACAAAACCCTTTTCTGATGACAGACAACAGACAAATTAGATATAGACCCAAAGCTTAATGCAAGGGATTTGGGACAACTGAATCTTATCCCCAAATACCCAAGATGCACTTTCGTCTGGTGTCATTGCTATGGCAAGGACCAAGCTGCCATGTTGGCCACCTGCCTAAGTAAGCTCCACACTTCCCTTTCAGGCCTCATCCCCTCTGCCTCATGGCTCTTCAGAAAGTGAGCAACAATAACCACTGTGTCGACACGATCCCAGCAAAATCGGTGCATTACCTTACATGGTGAGAGCCTTTTGGTCTATATTTAATCTTTACCAAATCCAGTGCTGATTGGCCTGCCTTGTTAATATTGTTGAATCATTCTATCTTTTGAATAAAAATTATCAGTATAATAGTAATATTTGTTACCTCTCAAAAATTATAAAGTAAAAAATTTAACAGAGTAATAAGAACAGTTTTCTCATCACACAGAGGTAAGAACTATTGATGCAGGAAGGAATGCAGGGGCATAGAGGTGGGCCACTATTAGCCTTTTGGTACATTTCTCTGTTAAATTGCCTAGTGCATACGAGCACGAACTCCGGAGAACATTGCCTGCTTTTACACTCGCAGCCCCGCCTCTTAAGACCTGTGCTAATTCGGCTAATTTAATTACCCTCTCTTTATCCCAAGGTCCTCATCTGAAAGTGGGGACTTTACTAGAATCTGTCTCTTGGGGGTCACTGTAAAGACAATGTAAATTAGTACATACAAGGCACTTAGGTACAGTACCTAATTAGTAAGCACTTCTGTATCCTAATTGTCCCTTAAAATCAAACTAGCACTGTTTTCATGATATCAGCAATTTTTCATAACTTTGTAGCATTTCTTCTTTTTAAGATAAACCAGTCAATAATGCTATAGAAAATTTAGAAAATACAACAAAGCACCAAAATAAAGAAAATAAGTATCACCAAATCTTATTACCCTCAGATAATGACTGCAAAATTTTCCTATGTCTCAGTCTTTTTAAATGTGGAAATCTGGGCAAAATTTGAATCAATCAGGGCCAGCTGCTTGTGTGGGGTTAAGGCAGGTGGATTCCACGTGACTGAGTGCACAGTTCAAATTTCAGATCTGGTGAACTGAAAAACAGGCCAGGTTCCTGGGTGTGGGTGCTCAAAATCCCAAGACAAGAATGGAGGAGAAGAGACTGCAGCCTGACCATCTCCCCTCAAGAAGGTGCTTACTCGTTTCCCTCTCTTTTTGTCTGAATCTCTTGGCAACCACACGTACTCTATAGCAAAAAGAAATTTTTTTTAAAAGCAAATTTGATCCAATGATGGTGAGCATTTAATATTTTATTGAATATTCTATAACATTTGAATAGTTTGTGGCATATAATTTATGATTTATTTTATATAAATATTATATTTTGTATTATAAGTTGTACTACCTTTGTATCATATATAATTTATCTATTATAACATCCATCCATTATAAATGCACAGTTTGATGAGTTTTAGTATATTTTTTCTGTACTGTAGCCATTATTAAAACCCAGTTTTAGAGCACTTCCTACTCTCTAATAAGGAGTGATTTTATCTACTATGACTATTTCTCTATTATGAATCTGCTGTATAACATACATTATAAATGTAATATTTTCAACCAACTCCATATTGCTGATCCTCTAGGTTATTTCATTTTCTGTAATTATAAATAACACTGTAATGAATATCTTTTTTTTTTTGGAGAGGTTTTTGCTATAGGGTGTGTGTGCTTGCCAGACAGAAAGCGAGAGACAGAGAGACAGAAAGCAAGAAATCACCCCCCAGAGGGGATGGTCACGCTGCAATCCCTTCTCCTCCATTCTCCTCTCAGGATATTGGGCATGCACGCACACGCGCCCAGCGTGAGTTTAAGCCACCGGGTCCGGGACTCGAACTGTGGTCGACTACGTGGGAGTCCAGTGACATAGCTATTTTGCTAACTGCTGGTCCCTGTAATGAATATCTTTGGGCCTAGAGCTATTTTAATTATTTTATTAGGATAACTTCCCATAAACAACATTAGTGGATGTATATAAATATTTATAAGGATCGCAATATGCACTCATACAGTCAAGCGTTGCTTAACAATGGGGGTATGTTCTTACAATTGCGACATCAGGTTACTCCATAACAGCACAAACGTCACAGTGTGTATGCAAAACTAGATCATATGGCCCACTACACACCTATACTACATGGTATAGTCTATATGCGCTTTATACACTCATATATGCAGTCCATCATTGACCAAAACATTATTATATGGCGCTTCACTGTATAGTCAAAATGATTTCTAGGAGAGTTAAGTATGTTTATAGCTTCACTCTCATTGTGAAAAAAGCTCATTTGGGAACCAGCAGTTAGCGTAATGGCTATGTCGCTGGACTCCCACGTAGTCGACCGCGGTTCGTGTCCCGGACCCGGTGGCTTAAAACTCACGCCGGGCGCGTGTGCGTGCGTGCCCAAGATCCCGAGAGGAGAATGGAGGAGAAGGGATTGCGGCCTGACCATCCCCCCTGGGGGGTGATTTCTCGCTTTCTGTCTCTATGTCTCTCTCTGTCTGTCTGGCGAGCGCACGCGCCCTACAGTGAAAATCTCTCCAAAAAAAAAAAGAGAAAAAAAAAAAAAAAAGCTCATTTTACAGTATCTACACGCAGATACTGAATGTTAGTAAGTATTTCTGTCTCTTACTAGTGGAAACAGAACCTTTAGCTCTGTGCTATCCAGTAAAGAAGCCGCTATGTGCGACTATTGACTACATGAAGTGTGACTAGTTTTAGTTGAAATGTATTAAAATAAAAAAATGCACCTCAGAGTCTGAAGGTTTGGGATGGGAAACAAGGAAAATAAAATTCCATATTCATACATGTTCATATAAATTACATGTTGATAATCTTTTGGGTCTAGTATTATGTTATAGTTACAGGGCAAGGACAGAGGACCAGCAGATGGTGTAATGGTTACATAGCTAGACAACCACATGGCCTAACACGGTTGGAGTCCCAGACCTGGTGGCTTCAAACTCATGCCAGACATGTGTGCATGTGTGCCCAAAATTCTGAGAAGAAAATGGAGGAGAAGGGACTGAGGTATGGCCATTCCCCAAGGTGGGTGGGGGGAGGCAATTTCACACTTTCTGTTTCTGTGTCTCTCTGTCTCCCTCCAGTGAGTGTGCATGTCCTATGGCAAAAATCTCTCTTAATAAAATAAATTGTAAGGACAGAAAATACAGATAAAAGTACCCAAAAAGGAATACAAATAAGTAACAATAAAGCAAAACTCTATTACTAAGCACACACTAATGTGGAAATTGTGATTATTTATGTAGGGACTGAGCTTGGCACTACCATGCTTTTTATTAAATGTTAATTTTTCCATTTACTGGTTTACCATTCAGGCATTGCCAATTCCCAGAAAGATAGGCTGCAACAAAAAAGAGAAAGCAGAATAGGAATTAATAGGGTCATCTAGGGGATGCAGCAGTAATGCCTTGCTCAAGTGGAGCTGGATATGTCAGTTCTCTGATTAACCTGGACATGCCTGTGATCCTGGTTAGCTGGGAAGGGTGGAGAAGGGGAATCTTAGCATGAGACCCTCTTAGAGTGCTTACCTCTCTCTTTCTTTCTGTGTGTGTGTGTGTGTGTGTGTGTGTATGTGTCTCACAAAATAAAGAAACACAAATAAAAAAGAATTGAAGATGAGAGGGGTGAGAGGAGGAAATTCTACCTAGAAACCTATGCTAAGGAGATGCCTGTGTTGAATTATAACATTTAGCTATGAACACACTGGTAGCCAAGATAAAAATAGATTATCTTCTCATTGTGTTCTCATAATTTCATTTAAAAAGCTTCCTATCACATCAAGAAATATTTATACCTTATAAGCAGTTGACTGTAAGAGGAATTATGATGTATGGAATCATAAAGAACATAGTACAGGTAATATTTTTAATTTTTACTGAAAACACTGATGTTCCTCTGCAATTATTTCTTATCTTCTCTTAATGCTAAGTACATAACCATTTGCTTTTAAAATTGAATAATGGGTGTAAAAATGAACTTAAATCACCCCCATATAGAGCAAATAGTCCTTAACTTAGTAACTTCTAGTTGCTTTATCACAGCAGTTTATCATAATGTGGTTTAATATGGTTTTATGTCTTACTGGTATATGCAAATTCTACTTACAATATTTCTTCCCTTTTTAAAATTTATTCATTAATCTCTTTAGTGAGTGAGAGAGACAGACAGCACCCCCAAAGAGCCCCAATGCTGTGATCTACCCCCAGCCTACAGCCACCCCCAGGTCATAGGCAAGAATGGGGTTCATATACTCATGGATGTTTCTGGACTTGAACAGGAAGCCTTCCGATGAGAGATCACTTTGCAGAGCATTATTTATCACTGCTGCACCAATGTCTGGCCCCTACATTGTCTCTTGATAGAAAGAATGCATAAATTCATTCTCCATGAGAAAAGAATATGAATAATTTTAAAAAGTGGTACCAATGTAATATGTTGATTCTGATATCAGAAATAATATTTTTTTACAAAATTAGAAAAACTGAATAGGAAAGACAAAAATTACAACTAAGTTTATTAAACATACTTGAGAATAATCCAAAATTCTTGATAAGCTGCGTACATCCCCAAAATTGACAATAATTAAAAATATTTTGTCTTATCACTATCATTTTTCTATCAGTTTCATAACATCTCTAATATATAACACTTTGTAATAGAATTGTGGTACTTTGAATACTTGAAAACATTCACACAGCACTCCAAAATTCTATTTCACAATTAGACTTTCTATTAATTCAAGTGGCTTAATTCATTCATTCCTATCATTGAAACTGCATTGTTACTGGGGGAATAAAAACAGGTCAGCAATTAGAATCAGGCCCCTAGAATTCGGGAAAATCCTAAAACTACTCACAAAATAGGCTTCCTGTTCGAACTGCTAGCTGATGTTGCCAAAGATCACAGAAACCTCAAAATAGGCTTTTTCTCTGAGTGAGACTTGGTTAAGAGTTAACGGTATTCGTAATTAAGAAATGACATCACAACTTCCTCAGAAGTGATTTTGGTTTACTGTGTCATTTGTGCACTCAGCAGTGTATATGATGGTGATCAGATGGCTATAGAGGTGGGAGGGGAGAAATTCTTTTTTCTGACATCTGTATTACAATTCCATGGTGCGAAGACTGCTTTAGGTTGTCTGTGACATCACTGAGGTTGACTTGAAGTTTTAAACCATTCTTCAGAAGCAGGCAGTGAGCTTCGATGGTTCCCCCTAAGGTGAGTCATGTCCAGATTTTGCCACAATCAGCCACACTACATACCATCAAGTGCAGCACCACTCCCTGCCTGGGCCATGAGAGTTTCAGGCAGGAGAAATGATAACACAACAGAAGAGCCCAGCAAGACAAGTAGAGGAGGAAACTTCCGTTCTAAGGCACTGAGCGTGACTCCAACTGGTTCCCTTTATTGGTAAAGCTTTTCTTTGTGAGTTTTCCTTCTGGTCTATTGAGGACTTGACCAAGAGCCTATGGAATGTGTCAGGTCTAATTGCCTGTGTGGATTGGCACAAGCCATGCTTCCAAATTGGAATGTCGTCACATATAACATAGTCCTGCAGAGGGATAAATGAGGCCTGGAAAGTGTTTTATCCAAACATCCCCTAAAAGCAATTGTGTTCAGCCATGTTAAGGGACAGGGAACCTTTATAAAACTAGCGGAGCAAATTCCCAGGATGCCAAAGTTTCAACAGGTGTCAGGACACTGGTACCTCCCCCAGCCCCTAAAACATAGACTTCCTCCTCCCTCTGAGGACATCAGACAATGGCCAATTGCTCTCTGGGGTACTTTGGCAATTGCAGCCAGGGCAGCCTTCCAGAAAAAAGGAAAAAAAGAAAAAGAAAAAGTGGGTAATTGGAGAGCGGTGAGCACAGATGAAGGATCTGTGGGCCTAGACTCACTTTGGTATACACCTCCTAATTGATGAGCAACTTACTCAAGTGTTGCCTGATGGCAGGTAATAGCTGTCAAGCAAGCCTCCTTGGAACACATTTGGAGAAAATACTGAAGCCCGCTTTCGGGGGAGATTTGCCACTAGGAAAGATGTTGTGAGGCAAAGATATAATGTGACCAAGAAGAAGAAGAAAGGGCACTGACATTTGTATGTGCCAGGCATTATGAACTGACATTTCTACAAATTTCGCCTCAGGACTCTATAGGCCAAACATTCATAATCTCATGCAGGATCTGTTTCTAGAAATATACTGTGGCAACCTAGTTCTCATGAACCAATTAAACAATAAATACTGGGTTCTGAAGACAAATCAGTACTTTGTTTATTCCCTTCGTTTGCCTTTGTACCGGCAAACAGGTGCTGGGGGCAGGGGGAACACATGAACAAAACTCTATAGCATAGTAGGGAAAACATTCATTTCATATGTCTAAACTCAATTAATGTTCCTCTTACTTCAAAAATATTCCTCACAAGAGATGCATTCGAAGACACCAAAACAGTTGTTAAAATTTTTTTTTAAAATAATTATTAACATGTCTACCTAAAACTAATCAACCACTTGGGGTGTGGGGGGAATAGCAAAATTGAATCTCAAAGCCAGAACTCTCTATCAGTTGGGAAGAGGAAACCAAGAGCTGCCGCCAGAGAAGGACTCTCTGCAAAAGAAACTTTCAAGAACATTCCCACAGGAAATGTCTAGTTGAGATGACGAATCACAGACCGCCCCAAACTTCCATTACAACCTCTTGGCGGCAGCACATGTGAAGAAACAATTCTTCTTTTTGTCCTAGGATACGTCTTTTTTGGAAAATGACAAACTGATCTAAACATTTCATGTTTGATATTTGACATTTTTCCCAGAGACCTAACTCTGCCCATCATGCAATGGAATGGTGATAAAGAGGCTCCACTTTTTTTTTTTTTTTTTTTTTTTTCAAGGGGGGGGGGGCTTTTTTTTTAGGGGGCCAAAAAAAAAAAAAAAAAAAAAAAAAAAAAAA
>NW_006159456.1:246522-261495 GCF_000334495.1 Tupaia belangeri chinensis | reverse complement strand
GAGCAAAAAAAAAAAAAAAAAAAAAAAAAAGATACACAAGAATCTCCTACCAGAGAATGGTGCTGAGACATTTTAGATTCTTGGAGAAGTGAGTGCGAGTCTGTGAGTCTGACCACATGACAATTATGAATGTTCATCTTCTGACTGATAGTCTTTCAAATATTTACACTTGCCAGAAAACTGTCTCTTGTTGAGACAATCCCATTTCTGTGAACATTTTGCTGTTTATTTATACCTTTGATGGTTAGGCAGCCATTGACAAATGCAACTATTGAACTGCATCAAAATTACTTGGAAAGTAGTTTTTAAACTATAAAATGTGCTTCTCATCTCCAAAAATGTTCTGACTCAAAAGGGCTAGGATGAGCCTAAAATTGTCTTTTTACAAGCCGTTCAGTTGACTGTTGTATACCCTGGTTTGGATCATTGAAGGCATGTGGGAGTTCGCATCCACAGAGGGGTGCAAGAGTTTTGCTCCATCCCGCAACTATAGACCTTTTCAAAGTTTCTCACAAAGGCTGGATAACAAAATTTTATCTAATTGGTCCAATCTTTTTCTCTTATTCTTTTTATAATGGTCAGAGGATGTGTGTGCACATCCTAGAGAGAGAGTGAGAGATGCACACACATACCTGTGATTTGGGCCTGGCTGAAGCCAAGAATAGAGTGGTGTAAAGAACTTGTTAGGAGTACTGTCTCTCTGTCTAGGTCCATCTCTCTCACTCAGGAGATAAATAAAGTCATTAAAAAATGTATATACCCTCCAACAAATTTTCCTACTAATAAAGATGGCAGTGCAAGTCTACTTATGGTCAAATACTGATCCAATACTAATGTCTATAAAGCTTTCTAAGGAAAGTATGATAACTAACAATTCAGAATACAAAACACAGAAGCCTACCTTCCCCTGAGATTTTAAGACTTCTCAACAAGGTGGGAATGATAATATATTACAATTGCAGTTGTAACTGGAGTTATAGACACAAATTCATGCGGAACTTGCTTTAAGAGACAGACCCTAAGGTTGGGGCAAACAAATGTTGAAATAGTCTCACTTTTTCTACTGTGTGATGAGAGGGTTGCTTCAGAGTTAGATACATTATTTCTGCAAACAGAGTGCTCATAATTCTTCATTGTCTTATGAAATACTTGATACCTACTTGGTGTCGAATAAATTTTGGGGGGATTAGAATTTCTCCTTCTCAGCAATATTGGCTTGCTTTTGTTTTGTTTTGTTTTTGCTGTTTTTGCTAGTGAATTATCGAGAGAGGATATCCCATGCATGATGGGATGTTTGCCCAGCATCACCAGCCTCTACACACTAGATGCCAAGTAGCACTTCCCGAGTTGTGACAACCAAAAATGTCTTCAGACCTTGCCAGTATCCTGCAGGGTGCAAAATTTCTCCCAATTGAGAATCACTGGCCTAGATGGAACAAATTAACCATGAGACATAAATCAGGAAACACACACACTTGGGAACTTGTAGTGACAGTTTAGTTTATGGTGGCATTATAGATAATGAACTAATGATAATGAATGATACTTTATCATTTCTTTCACTTCAAGCTTTGAGCTCTGGGGGGTAGAGCAAGTTTCTTCAATTGTCAAGAGGATAGTGGAGTAAACACCCAAAGTCCTATGTGTTGACTTCCGGTCTGCAGAGACAGCATTATTCCAGTCATTGGTCATTTTGGAAAGCAGCTGACCAGTTCTTACGGGTGAATCGGCAGACTTGGGTGTTCTTTCACACGGGGGTTTCTATTCCAGCCTCATCTCTGGCAATGAAAGCCCTGCCATTTCCAGGCTTAGAAAGAGAAGGCCTTTGGAGGAAGTAGAGGCTCTCTTTCTCCGGCACCTCTGGAATCATGCTGAAGAGTAACTGCCGATTCTGCCTCCACAGGTGACTGGCAAGCTAAGTTTCAGTGCATTACAAGGAACTGCAGCATGAATGTGGGTCACAGCATCTTCCTCTGGTTTTCTAGGGAGTGAAATCCCTGCTTGAAAGCCATTTACTGAGAGAAGAGGTGCAGCCTTTTCTGTTCATTTTAACTTAGAACCTAAAAGCAAATCTGACCAATGCAGTCTTTTGGTAACTATTTGTTGAATTAATTAATTAATTAAGAGCTGCTTCCTGCTCACTGGTATACTCACAGAAAAATATATGAGGGCAACTTGAGGATTAGGGAGAGGGGACAAAGAAATTGCAGAGGACTTATAGACCACCTGATCGGATGCTTTTGTTTTATTGAAGAAGGATGTGCTGGAAAGTTAGATGATGTCACTAGGTCCCATCAGTGTTGGTGGCAGGGTTGGGACTGTAATCCCATTCATGGCTTTCCTCAATGTAACATGCTTGTTTAACAGCCATAGTTACATTGTACAGTAGGACCTGGGAACACAAGATAAATGAGGAGTGGTACAGAATATGAAGCACAGGATTGAGAAGCTCACTGTTCCAGGGAGACCTCTGGGGGTAAGATGTGACCATTCCCAAAACCCAGCACAGCAGGGCAGAGCCAGAGAACAAGGAACCACTTCTTCCAGTCACATCATTTATGCAACTAGTCCTTTGACTTTAAACACTCCTATTGAAAGATAATGGCATGGTAGGATTCCTTGTTTGAATCTTTCCCTTGAAGTTAAACCCAATTGGCCAATTTGTTCTCTTTGTCTCTCATCGTTTATTTAATTGCTTTTGGTGTTCTAGACAGACATCAAACTTTTGGCTAAGTGTGCAACACACAGGCTCAGTGTCCCTCACTCCCTTTCATCAACCGCACTTCCCTTGTCTCTCTGCCCTTTGACTTTCACCCTGTCCTGAGGTAATCATTGGTCTTACTATTCCAGATGACTGATGAAGACAATAAATCAAAACTGATCCTGTTACCTTTGAGGCAGCATTGTTCCACATTCTAAGCCATTTAGTGTATAAATATAAATATAACTAGATAGATCAATCTTACAAATATATATATATATATATATATGTATGTGTGTATATATATATATATATATATATATATATTCTCCTGGGGAGCCACCCTTAAGGAATAATTTCTCATGGTTGACTCTCAGAGCCTATAACAAGTATGCAGTTTTAGGGGGGTTGTTAGACCTTCAAGGTGTAACCAAGCCATAATAGAAACAAAGTGACTCCAGACTGTACTTAGCCTTGGTTGACCATCTTAATAGATTAACTCTTTGGCCTAATGTTTAACTAATAGAAGTTAACATAACCTTGCTGAGTCTTTGCAGATACCAGGTTTTGGAAACAAGAAGGGGAAAGATACTACCAGTTCCCTCACAGGAACGGCTGAGGAGATCCTATTGCATAAAACTGTAGAGCCACACCCCCTTGCAGAGTATGGGAACTGATCCTTTAGCCCTGCATGCCCAGAAGGAAAATTGCCCCTCAAGCAGTGACTGCCTCCCTGAACCTATCAGGCCTCCTCTAGGTTTTGCCCAAGACAATGAGTAACTTACCCTTTGCTTCTAGGTGTAAGCTTACTCTAACTCCCTTCCCCTACATAAGTTCCATATCTCATCCATTACAGCAAAGATGGTTATAGAGTCTAGTCCGCTCTCTCCCCAGTGCTGACTTTCCTGAAATAAATTATTTTCCTTATTCACCAATTCTTGTCTCTTTGTCAAGTGGTGAATGGCCCAGATCTGATTTCAGGTCCTCTGACCACATGGATGGCACTCTTCAAGGTATCTCAGCACAACCTCTATCTCCTTCACCTTTGTAGGCACCTGCAAGCAGCCCATGGTTTCTCAGGGCGAGATATGAACAAAAAGAAGACGTGCAGGCAAAGCAATGTCAAATATACCTACTAAAAGAACAACCACCACTTAACTTAAAGTTCTCCTCAGTTTTCTGTACTGTTTAACTTAATTTTCTTTCAAATGAAGAAATTAGTGTTACACCCATCCTTGAGAGCAAGCCAACTGCATGACTTCACATTGCCTTTAGAGCAGTATTGAATTACATAACCTCTTAGCTTGTTTGCTCCCAACATCCTGAGATTGGAGATTTTCTATATGATTCAGAATGGAGAGTTGGACCCGGAGGAGAGGGGTTCCATCTCCAGGGCTTGCCAGATCACATCTGTGTTCTTTCATTGGGTTGGCATCTACAGGGGGGAAAAATCCCATTGTGTATGGGGCGGGGGGAAGGGAAGCCTGAGACATTATATTAGCTTTTTCCTTTGGTGCAAATTTTTTGCCTTTCTGTTTAATTATGTCTGCTCTCTTAAGCTGAATAATTTTCCTAGTTTTGATCACACAGCACAAAATCTCCTCAGTACATTCTGTTCTTTTTACTAGGTCTCTGCCCAATTACAGGAACACACTCTTCTCTTCTCCAAATAGCCATTACTTGCTAAAATAAAGAAATCAGCTACAAACTATTTCAGGGAAACAAAGACTCAATCAGAGAAAAAAAAATCTTTTCATTTATGAAAGACAATCAAAAAGCATTCCCTTTGCAATTTCGTGTGTGTGTGTGTGTGTGTGTGTGTGTGTGTAGTTACCTAATATGAATATTAATGACGTCTTCAGTCTCATAGCATCTAGTTATTAAGATCCAAACGAGTATGAAAACATTTCCCTCTGACCTAGAATATTAGTAAAACCAGGATCTTATTCTTTGTTTAGCAGGTAGAATGTAGTTGCAGAGACAGGAGCGATAGAGAATAGAGAGCTCAGTTTACTAGATTAGCAAAAAAAGAGATGTGTCTAGTTTTGGCTAGAGTTACAATATCTTTGATGAAAACAAAGGCATGTATTAGCTAAAACCCAGGAGAGAATGGTTTCCATGAAGACTTGAAGTTTATAAATCTCAGAGTTTTTCAGTTTTATGAGCTCCTTTTCAGGCTCTGAATCTAAGTTTGTATTTAAAAGTTTGACTTTTTCTTTAATCAACCCCCTTCCCTTATGTGAGTGTCAAGAATACCAAGTCTGGATCCATGTCTCTAAGGCCAGTTAGAAAAAGGAGCATAATGCAGCTTATTCTCAGCAAGAAAAGCAAGATCATCTCAAGACCGATGATTCAAATGACCACAGTTGAGTGTTGGACTTTTAATTTTTTCCCTTAAACATGGTAAGGAAAGGTTATCACAGGTACCCGTTTTAGTCTACGGACTAAAAACATTTGACACAGGAGCCTACCTGCCTAGAAGCAGGTTACATGGTCCACTTACTAAAGTATTGCTTATGTATAATCCTCAATATTGTCAAGATCCCTGCCGGTGGGACTTACATTCATATTTTTATTACCACATTTGTCAATCAGTTGGCCTCTACTGTAGAATTGCCAACATTCAAAAATTTTGACTTACAAAAGCAGCTGTTTTATAGGGTACACTCTAATATTATTCAATCATATGCTAATTATAAAACCAAAGGCTGGTAATAGAGTTTATGGGAATAGTTTAGCCTTTGTTTAAAAAAAAAGAAAATTTCCAGAGGTCATGTGTCATTGCTGGAGTGAGGTAAAGTGAGAAAACATGCCCTGTGGGAATGGCCATGTTGCAGTCCCTTCTCCTCCACTTTTATCTCCTTTTGGAATTTTGGGCATGCACATACATGTGCCCACATGTACCTGGCATGTTTCTCAAGCTGCCAGATCCAAGACCCAACCATGCAAATGGGCATGTGGGATCCAGCTTCTTAACCACCACCCCATGAACTGGCCCTCTTAGTTTTTATTTCTAAAGAAAGTTGATTTAAATGTATACCAAAAAGCTATCTAACAGAAACAGAACAGAACACAAGGTATAAGTATGAGCCGGGTATATAATTTAAAATTTTCTAATAACCATAGTAAATAACTGAAAAGAAACAGGTGAAATAAAATTTAATAATATACTTTATTTAATCCCATATATCCAAAATAATATTATTTAGACATGTAATCACTATATAAAATTATCGAGACATTTTACATGTTACATTTTTTATTTCTACTATGTTTTCCAGACCTGGTGTGTATTTTATATATCTAGCATACCTCAATTTAGATGAACTATATACCAATTGCTCACCAGCCACATGTAGCTGGTGGCTAGGGTATGGGGGAAGGCAGTTCTAGTCCCTCCACTGAGAAAATGAGTGGTATTGGACAAATAATTTAACCACCCTGGATCTTGTTGCCTCCCTATAAAATGGAGTTCTATAGGAAAGATGTACTTCATAGGTTTCAACGTGTCGAAGTTATCAGAAAGCGCTGTCTGGTCAGTGCTCAACATACTGTAGTTAGATTATTATCCTGTTACAGAGCCGGTCATCCAGTGAGCCATTCTGAATTTTAGTTGGTAGACTGAAGCAAAGCTTAAGATGAATGTTTCCTACTAATTTTAAATAATTCTGCTCAGCCATATAACCAAAAGGTTATAGAATATTCTTAGGAATAACTGATGGCTCTTGAGTTTAAGAGATAAAGGTCTGGAAGTTTTAGGATAAAGATTCAAAATATGGGCCAGGGTGACAGTCAATACATAATTACAACATTATTAAAAAAAAAAAAAAAAAAAAGAACAGAGTAAGTCAGGGAATATTGTTAAGACTACCATTTGCTGATCAACTACAGATCCAACACTAAACAAGGTACTTCTCATATGTTTATTCAGTTAACAATAGGGACACAAAACCAAACCAGCAAAACACTGTAAAGCAGATATTCTCATCGTTTTAAAGATTAAAAATGGAGGTTCAGAGTGGTTGACAAATTTGCCAAAGCTGATAAAGTTATTAGGTGACTCTTTTTATCACTGTGAGCCTATGATCCCCTCGCACTCATCCGTCAGTTAAATGTGATGTAGGCTGTGGAGATAGGCCTGGTACTGTCCAGTTTGCACTGAAGCAAGAACTAAGAATGGGTGAAATATTTCCCTTACAAGTTGAGTATAAGACATCTGCCAATGCAGACGCGACTGTAGAAAAGGGAACCATTTTCCATTCTATTTCAACACTCAAATCACAGTTTGTTTCTATGTGATGTTTAGGCCACACAACAGGCACAAACTAGTTCTTTCATTAGATAAAGTAAGACAACCAGATTGAGCCACAACTACTTTTTTATTAGTTCAATTTATTAAGAGACTGGCAACTCACTTGAGAAGTCTGGTCTTGTAGGTAACAGCCAAGGAAATTTGAGGGAATAGGGTGTTTTGTTTTGTTTTCTTTTGGTGCAGTGGTGTGGGTGAAACTGAGAGAGGAGTAGCTGCTCCCAAAGAGCACGTGGCTCTTGTTATATCTGGCTGGCTCAGCAGCTGTCCCAGTTATGGGGCTACAGGGGATACTGTCTAGACCAGTTCTTTTGGCCCTGGGATTGGCAGAACATAGAACCAGAAAGCCAAAGTGTGGTGCAAACATCTCTCTACATTTTTTTCTGGTAGACAGTCAAGCTGGATGGAAACTAAATCTCAAATAATTACCAAATAACAATAAAACAAGAGAATAAAAATTCTGCACAGGGCTTTTTGTCTTTAATAGAAATGTCCTGGCTCTTGTGCTATAAAGCATGACATTTCTAAAGTGAATATCCTTAATGGAAAAGGACAAAGGACAGTCTTCAAGGTGGTCTGACTTTTCAGCTTAAAATAGTCTCACTGCCTCCCTCACAGGTGTTTGCGAGGCTCAATGATGACACTATGATAGGAAAAACACATGAACATATCATTGAAATAATTTATTTACCACTAGAGCACCACAAAAACAGACATACATTGTGTTAAAATACAGCATAATTGGTCATCAAAATACAAAACAGCTATTCTTATATTCCATTTTTAAACCATGCCAACCATAAAATTGTACTGCTGCTTAACACATAAAAACTGCTGCCCCACCCACATACTAACACTTTCCCCATTCCCTCCCACCCCCTCCCATCCCATGGCAATATTTACTTATGGGAAATAAAGACCTTATAGAACCCTCAAATTTAAAAAAAAAAGATTCAAGAGATCTTAAAATAGAGCATTTAAAATATTATCAGTGCATTCTTGAGGAAAGACAAAAAATACAAAACAAAATGTCATCTATCTGGGAGAAAAAATACCTGCAGAAATAAAAGTGATTTACACAGAATGAATAGAAAAGTAGAAGAGGAAAAAAATAATCAATACACACTCAGATCCGGGATTGGGTTACATCCAGCACAAGAGTTGTCTACTTAAAGGAAAAAAAAAAAAGAAAAGAAAAGGGTTCTTTACTATTATGGCATCTCATCTCTTGCTGTTCTAGTTTTCAAATTTAAAAGTCCAATTTTTCACTTTAATTAACTATCAGAAAATTCCAAATAATATGTCATATCCAGGAACTTCATTTTTGGGTTCACCTCACTATTTGCTCTTTAAGTGAAACTGAAAATATTCCTTGTTTTCTCTACTCATTATTATCTTGAAGCTAAATCAGTAACAAGTGACAGACACCCTATGAATCCCAACATGAGGGTAACTCCTCTGCAATTACATGGCAAAAGTATTTATTAAAGCAAAGTCAACTCTAGCCTTGGAGATAGATAAGTTTCACTCAAAGGGAAGAAAGAATTTTTTGATTATGAAAGAATTTGACTTGTGCCTTTACAACCTTCAAAGAACATTTAAAAAACCTTAACTTCAGTGAAGTAAATGAAATGACTAATGCTGACCTGGACCTATCCCTTCTTTGAAAGAAATCAATCAAAAAAAATATATATATATATATATTTAGATTTTCCCCTACACAGCAAAAATCTAATTAAAGGAAAAGATATTTCCTGTGAACTGTCTGCTTTTTAATAGCTATAGAATTCTGTGAAAGTACTGATTAAACCAAGTTAGAGAAACGTTTTTCCACTTAGTCATTAAGATTCTGAGTTTTGGGACCAGCAATTAGCGTATTGGCTATGTCGCTGGATTCCCACATGGTTCATTTTCCCCTACACAGCAAAAATCTAATTAAAGGAAAAGATATTTCCTGTGAACTGTCTGCTTTTTAATAGCTATAGAATTCTGTGAAAGTACTGATTAAACCAAGTTAGAGAAACGTTTTTCCACTTAGTCATTAAGATTCTGAGTTTTGGGACCAGCAATTAGCGTATTGGCTATGTCGCTGGATTCCCACATGGTTCACCGCGGTTCGCGTCCCGGACCCGGTGGCTTAAAACTCACGCCGGGCACATATGCGTGCGTGCCCAAAATCCCGAGAGGAGAACGGAGGAGAAGGGATTGCGGCATGGCCATCCCCCCTGGGGGGTGATTTCTCGCTTTCTGTCTCTCTGTCTTTCTCTGTCTGTCTGGTGAGCACACGCGCCCTATAGCGAAAACCTCTCAAAAAAAAAAAAAGATTCTGAGTTTTAGTACACCACAGAATCCTTGCTGAAATGGACATCTCACCTCGATTACCTGTTTATCTGTAACAGTCCGCACTTTCCTAATGCAGAAGATTTTTAATATCTGACCTGATTGGTAAATGGTGCTTAGAAGATGAAAGAGGGCCACTGAATGCAAATCTATCATTTTCATAGAAGAAAAAAAGAAAAAGGATGAGTGGACCCAGGTAGCTTATGTCATAATAATGGACAATACACAAAGCACAAGTAGAGCAAATACTATTTAAAAATGTATTCATAGTGCAAGTCAAAATACAGGGGCTTTACTGAAAAGTACTGGCCAGCTGAAGGAAACATACGATTGTGAGTGATCATTAAAAAGAGTCTAAATTTAAGTCCAATCTAAATCATAGTTGACATTCTTACAGAATAGAAAAATATGGTAAAAATTTACACATTACACATAAAGTAGTTAATGTTTTGATTTAATAGTTTGCAAAAAAGATCTGCAGATGTGTTTTCAATTACGCTGGCTTCTATACCATCTATTTTAATAATATAGGTATGGTTACATACACCAAAACAAAAGGAAAAATAACCTATAGTGTAGCTGTCCAGCAATACTTTAGGTCTGAAGTTTGACCAGTACATGTCAAAACATTTCAACATTTCACTGGTTTACTAAACTGACAAACGACCATTTACAATTAAAAAAGAAAAAAAAAAAATCTTACAGACTTATTCTGACTGAAAGTTTCCTTTATTAACAGGCTTTTTCATTTTTGAACCTTACAAGAAGCTTCCTTAGGCAGTTGGTACAAAACATGTGTTTTCAGGGTCTTTATCTTAATGCAGACTTGCTTGGTCATATAATAACTCACTTGGGTTTTCATCCCATGAATATGACCTCTTTTTTTCTGGCTCGTTTGAGTTCAAGGTCCTTAAGCCATCCATGAGTTTCTGGCAAAGTATTTGGTCTCCACTTTATACACCTGTTTTATTTTCCAAGGGTAATGAAACGTTCATTATATAGTAACACACAATAAATAACTCACTGTTAACTCTAAGAGTAAGAATGGGAAGGGTGCCTATTGCATAGCAATACAGAAAAATCAAGTGAGGCATGGGATAGGAACGGTACGTACAGCAACTCCACTTAACGGGATTTTCCTGTTTTTGTTTTTTTGTGTTTTTTTTTTCTTTCACATAATTAACACTAACAAATTCTTCCAGTGTTTATTTTTTTCTTAAGAAAAAAAAAAAAGAAAGAAAAAGATTTTGCTTCTTGTCTCTCTCACTTACAAAGTAGGTGAAATGTAGAATAAGGCCTTCAACATTTTTTTGTTTCAGATGCCAGTTTTAACAAACAGAACACAAACTTCCAAAGTGTTTGACTAGTACCGCTTTTTCAAAACATTTTAACACTGATGAACCAAGACTCTCTCATATTTTCTTGTTAGAAACATCATCATTGTCATAGTCGTTGTCGTCATCATCATCGTTTTGTGATTTTCGTCTTGCCATTGTCCCGAGAATTTTAGCTGCATTTGCAAGACTTTACGATCATGTTAGAAAGCTGTTCAATCTTGGGTGTTTTGCCGATGTAGTAGAGAATGGTTAGTGGTTCTAAATCTTGGGACACGCAGCAAGGAGAAGCAGATGCTTCTGGATTTATGGTATTGTATAAGCTGAGGACCTGAAAAGACACAAGAGAGGGGAAAAACAGAAATTAAAAAAAAAAGAAAAAAGGCTATTATTTTTAAAGAGTCATTCCTTATGTTAGTTAAACCAAAAAACTGAGGAGGCCATTTAAATAATTTTTGGCTTTAATTTCCTTTTCTTAAATTATGGTCAAAGTGTTATGTGTACTTAGAAGCCACTAAATTCTGCCTTTTCTCACAGAATGCTTTTTCATACATCTTAAAAAAATGATTCTATTAAAGTCAGGCTGAACAAAATTGCTCGTTCAATAGATTTTCCCAACTTTTGTGGTAAGTCTATGCCGATGCCTGCTTTGCTGTGTGCACTCCCCAGGCTCGTACAAAACTCAATCCTCTTGGTATTTTGTCTTTTTTCTTTTAGAATAAAAATTAATTTGTGCACTCACCAGAAAGAGAGACAGAGAGATAGAAAGCAAGAAATAATCCCCCATGGGGGATGGCCACGCATGCACACACGCCCAGTGTGAGTTTAAAGTGTGAGTCCCACATCTGGGACTCTGAACCACGGTCAACTACATAGGAATTTAATGACATAGCCATTACGCTAACTGCTAGTCCCATAATTTGCCTTGTTTTTACACTACTTTGTAGTCTGAGTTGTTTGATGAGTATGTATTTTCAATAACCATCACGATTAGTGCCCTCAAGGTTAGGGACTCCATAGAATGGTTTTACCTTGTAGCCCTAGTAAGTCTCTTCTGCATAGTGATGTCATGTGTTAGGTGAAGAAATGAATGTATGGAGAAGTAAAAGTAAAAAATGTTTTATTAAAGCTCTCATCAGAGCCTTACTCTACCCATGGGTGTAAAAAAGGATACCTGTCTACAGTGTGAAATCTTTCTACACTAGGTGTCTTTTCAGACCAATTTACTATCACCTAAATTTTAATCTTTAAGAAGATAGTCTTTTCATATATCAATTTTTCACAAATACCATGATGCTAAGAATGACGCTAAAAGCAATCTATACTGTAATTACCCACTGTTTTACATTTCACTTGAAATAATAGTGATTATAATGATCATCCCTCCATTCATTTTCCTTGTGGTAAATTATAGTGGCTGAGTTGGAGGAGTGAACCAGTCCCCAATCAGAATAAAGAGAAAGTTCTATGGTCAGTCCTGTGCCCCTAAGCCTATTCTATATCAAAGAGGTGTGTGACTTTTACTAATGGAAGTATGTAGGTTCCCCACTGATGATACAGAGACATTGCCAAGGATGCCATTAATGTGTTAGTCAAACAGCAAGTGACCTTTTCCTCGAGATTCACTGTAATTTTTTCATCCTAAGACAGAAGATCTGTTCAGCACAGCAACACTGACTACTTTATTAAGCTACCTCTGGCTTCTTGGGTAACTGTCCAAACCACATATTTGTGACCATGACAGTTATTCTTCCTCTCTCCTTGAAAAACAAGCATGGTCTCAGCCTTCACACACTCCCTCTGTGTATCAGAGAGGAGAATTATGTTTCTACTTGGCAACGGGACTTTGCCCACATTACAGCTACTGCTGCCGCAGCCCAGATGAGCGGCCTGGCCAGAGAGCTCAGACAAAGGGATAGGCATGAGCAAGTTTCCCTCACATGGCCAAGCACATGGTCACCCCAGAGTGCCAAAGCCTACAGGGGAGTTGGGAAAATAGCTAAAGGAAGGGGAGTCATATTTGTCAATTTGAATTCCAGCATATGCAGGCATTTATAAATAAATATACTTCATATTCCACTAACACATGATTTTTCATATGAACTAAAGAGGAACTTTTTATAATACAGATTGTCTCAAATAATTGATAACCCTCAAGCTCTCAAATTCAGCTGAATGCATTATGTGATCTTTTTGGCAGCAAATTCATTTTCCTACCCTGCAGTGAGGGCCATTTTTCTAATGCTTCTTTAATAGGGAGATTTACAGAGGCATAAAGAGCAGAATAGAAACCTCAACATGCAGCCACATTTTAGGAATTATCCTCAGTTAGACAGTGCAAGTGGAGGCCTACTTATAAAATAAGGAGACTTCTTTGCAAGCCTTGGTTTGCCACTAATTTTCTGTTTTACCTTGGGGCATCTTCTACACAAGGTAGACCCCAATTTCTTTAGAAAAAAAATGAAAGGTTTGAAAAAGATAACTTGTGAAGTTGTTTCCATCTCTAAAATGCTGCATTCTGAGACACTAAGAGAAGCACATGGAAAAATATCATTATTACAAACAAAAAAGTCTTCACTAATTTGGGCATGGAAACCCGTAACACCAAGGGCCTACCTTCTGAATTCAATGTCCATCCTCATTGAAGTAACTCGAGGACATATTAGATTCTCATTTACTTTTTGGCTTATTGAAAGAGACTTAGAGACAGTAAGTTTCAAATCACTTTCATATATATCATCTTTTGGTACTGCACATCAGCTCTCAAGATTGGCATTATTATTTTAAAGATAATTTTTAATTTAGACATTTCTTCTACTGATAAGAAATTGGGGTTCAGATAACTTAAGTGACCTTCTAATTGTCATACACCAATAAATCACCATGCCTAAATGAACTCTTTCATTTTCTTTCTCATATGACAGTCCCTGTGCAGGTGATAACACATCCTTTTTGTTGACAGAGACCTGGGTCCCATCATGCCTTAGTTATATATGATACTGTAATGTAATGATTAAAAAAAAAATGACTTTTGGCTACCTGTCTATGCTGATAGCTGTTAAGAATATAAAACAAAGATGGGCTAGCCCTGGAATGAAGCAATAAATGTAGTACCTTGGAAGCCAGATCCCACATAGCCAACATTGGTTCAAATCCTGGACCTGGCAGCTTAGAAAACACACTGGGCACATGTGGGTACATACCCAAAATTTTGACAAGAGAGAGAAATAGAGAGAAAAGGATTGTAGCATGACCATGCCCTGCTGGGGGAGAAATGGTACTTTCTCTCCTTCCTCTCTTTTTCTTTCTCTTTTTCTCTGTTTGAAACTGATCAGTGTTAGTTTCTATTTCCACCTACAGCTACATTTTTTACTCATTTACAAGGATTTTTTTTCTTCAGCACCCATACACATGTGATGGTAAAAGAGTACACTTAGAAATGCCGCAGCAGAATAATATTACCCCAAAATACAGTAGTATCAAAGAACAGAAGAGACAAGTTAACCAAACACTTACCCTACTGTGCTGAGTGTCTGAGCTCCATAAATAAGGGCATGCTCCAGCACAGAAGTTGGCATTGTACCCTTTAGGTTCATGTATCCATTTCCACCCAAGATCCCTTTTGAAATCAATGTAAAGTGGACGTAGGCAGCAATTATCCTGCACATTTCTGTTACCAAAAAAAAAAGGCATTGGAGACATTTAAAGCTGAACTTCCCACCCTATTTTTTCCCAAAACCAGAAAAATGACTAATTCATTTATTCACAAAACATCTAATGAGTAAGCCTCATAGGCCAGGTTTTAATGGTTTTATTATAATCTCAACTGAGTTGCATGGGGTAGGGTGGTGATCTGCTGGACCACATTCCCCTATGAGTTCTTTATCTTGACCACCTCAAATAATAGTTAGAAGCAGAGAGGTGGCTGAAAGGGACCAAGCTCATTCCAATCAATACTAGACCATTCTGCTAATTAGCTTCAATTGTCCTGTTGAACTCTTGCTCCCTAGTCCCTTCACATTCTTTCAAAAATGAAGTGAATAAAGCATAACAGCTACTCTCAAAGAGCCAGCAGAGGCATTTTCCTTTGACAGTAGATCCTTTATTTTATCACCTATTCCTTGATCTAGGAATGAAGAGATCAAGAAACACGGAGTTTTTCTGAGTGCCCCTTCTGGCTCCGGCAACCAAAATATGCCACTTCCTGATACTGACGTCTGACACTCTGAGCACTTTGTCAGTAAGCACACTATCATCGAGGTTCCATAACTCTCACAATAAGGAAAGAG
>NW_006159456.1:245857-246436 GCF_000334495.1 Tupaia belangeri chinensis | reverse complement strand
AGTGCTTCTCTGACCAAATTTGATAAGCAATCATGGAGGAACATTCGTACTCTCCCTCCATGAACTCGTGGGAATGGAAATACATTCTTCTTGCCCTATTTCCTCACTTCTCTTGGTACTCCTAACGACAGGACAGATGCACTCTTCTGAGGTTATATGGTGACACAGAAGTAATATGTGATGTTCTGGACGACGAACTCACATGAGAAGGTTGCCTATTTGTGGCTGGAGGACACCCTGAGTATGCCATGCACACATGTGTCTATGATCTAAGCTAGCTGAGGCTAAGGTTGGGCCATGGCATCAAGACCCTGTCAGGATACTGGGACCAGCAGTTAGAGTAATGGCTATGTCGCTGGACTCCCACGTAGTCAACTATGGTTTGCGTCCCGGACCCAGTGGCTTAAAACTCACGCCGGGTGCGTGTGAGTGCGTGCCCAAGATCCCAAGAGGAGAATGGAGGAGAAGGGATTGCGGCATGACCATCCTCCCTGGGGGGTGATTTCTCGCTTTCTGTCTCTATGTCTCTCTCTGTCTGTCTGGTGAGCACACACACCCTATAGTGAAAACCTCTCCAAG
>NW_006159456.1:226325-245807 GCF_000334495.1 Tupaia belangeri chinensis | reverse complement strand
CTCTCTCTTTCTCCTGGGATAAATAAATAAATAAATATTATTATTATTTTTCTAATAGCACTCTTTTGCTGTCTCATCTGTGTCACAGGGAGAAAGGTATGACTATGGGCACTCTGAAGTGAGATTGAAGACTTCATACAGATGGTGGGTCTTCCTTAATTAAGGAATCACCATCACATACCTCAAATAAACTTATATTGGCTCTGGGGAGCAGAGAGCTCTTTTCTTCCTTTACCAATAAAATACTTCAGAGGGATTTGGGGGAAGAAATCAGAGGGCTAGTTTTGGTTTTTTTTTAGAAATTTTTGCTATGTGGCATATGAACTCACCAGAAAGAGAAAGAGAGAGAGACAGAAAGCAAGAAATCACCCCCCAGGGGGGATGACCACGCCACAGTCCCTTCTCCTCCAATCTCCTCTTGGGATCTTGGGCACGCACACACACGCGGCCAGCATGAGTTTAAGCCATTGGGTCCGGGACTCGAACTGCAGTCGACTACATGGGAGTTCAGCAACATAGCCATTATACTAACTGCTGGTCCCAGAGGGCTAGTTTTGTCCCTTCACATTTGGTTCATTGCTAAAGAGCTGATGAATACAACACAGAAATAACTGTTTTAAGCCTCAGTGAAAAATTATGCTATGAGATAACACTAGCTATATTGTACTATATCTGGCCTTTAACAATGAGTTCAATTCAGGATTCAGATCAGTATGCAATAAAAGAAAGACAAAGGCAGTATGAGAGTTGAGCAAATGCAATTTCTTTGTTTTATTTTTATTTCCTTTACCTAAAACAATAGGCAGCATCCAAAGCACGCTTCTTCCGCCGGTTGGACTGTTGTGACTCAAGTCTGTAGGAGGGCAATAACATTAGCAGTAGATGTGGGGTCTTCCCACTGTTTTTTTTCCTAGTGGACTTTATAGTTTTCTGATCACCACTGGTATATGTGGAGGTGCCATCAATACCTTAAAGAGATGCATTTGGGTAATAAACATTTAGCTTTACCTTCATCAAATAACATTAGCCATATTTTCTTTCCTTAGTATATTGTCACAAACAGCAGTGATGACCACCACAGTTGCATCAGTTGGTTATAGTCACTCCCCCGGGGATAGACATGGCACAATAGGACCACCACAGATGACACTTAGTGCTTCTAAATGGCGCTCTTGTCAAAGGCAGGGATGTTATGAAACTCACTACAGAAGAAGTCTTTGACCTATACTCCAAGGGCAATCTAGGCAGTTTATTTTAGTCAATCCTCGGTTTAGGCTATGTTTAAACCCTCAACAACTGAACACAGAGCAATAGAACATGCCTTGTCACCCGCTGGTTCACACTCTTCCTAAGACTACTAAACTCAAAAGACTTTCCTAATGAACATAAACTGAGACTTAGCTAAATTGCAGTGAATTAGGTTCGAGTGAAACAGAAGTCACCCTTACCTAGTGCTATTTTGGGAAGCTGTGAAGAAAGGGCTTTTTCATTTATTTTATGGCATCCTCAACACTTCCCTGATTCCATCTGAGATTTAGAAACTTGAGCTCCCCAAAGCATGCTCAGGAGACTGCCAGTTTAAGCATTTAATCTCCACACTCTAGAGAACCATGACTAGGTTAGAGACTGAAATAAATCTCTGCACCTCTGGGAGTATTTTTCCATGAGCAAGGGCCACTGTAGCCTTCTAAAAGTGGATGGAGCTCTCAGTGATGTTAGCAGGGAAGGAAAATCAGCTCCCTGATCTGGCAGTGTGGGCTGATGCTATACCAGCATATGGGCACAGAATCCCTCTCATATCCCATCATCTAACAACTCATTATCCAATGCAAGAACTCTTGACATCTCCTTATTCTCCTTAATTTTTGTTTAGCTCACTTAAAGGTGAACATGGAGAAAATGAAAACCCTGCTTTGTGTTTCCAAACAATTATAAAAATCTGATTAGGAAACTGCTCGAACTATGGCATATGAACTAGAAAAGATGGAGCGTTCCAATACATGGAAGCCTAGCTATACAAGGTATGGCATGAGGGAACTCCATTTTTTCTGTGAAATATAGTTGTTGGTTCCTGACATTTGGTTCAGGGGTTTGATATTATTAGATTTTTTTGAATGCATGTTCTGCTTCCATATTAGTGTTGATGGAAAGTTAGCTTGCTCAAATTAAGATTTAAGTGCTTAACTGGTATTGAATAGTTCGGGGGGGGGATAATGAGCCTATTAGTATCGACCAAGTCACCAAAGGCCATTGAATAGTGGAAGCTGGGAACCAATCTCTTTCTTTCAGCTCTTTCTGCCTTTACCTATCTTTCTACCACTGTATCATTGCCCCAGAAAATTCCCCAAACCTCACCAAACAATCCCATTTTCACATACAAACTGACTTAATGCCCCAAGAGATTATCAGTAAAGTTCCTTCCCTCCTCTACCTCATATGACAAAGTTTCAGTTACCTGCAAATCTTGCTTCTAGTTCTTCGCTTTTATTTGGGATGATGTAATTATTCGATGGTACGAAAGTACAGCAGGGACAGTGTAAACTTATTTTAAATCCCAGGTTCCTGTCTGGAAAACATTAAGTCATGGATGTCATTTGTATGTGTATCTATACACTTAAATCTGCAGCCCGTTTACCATAACTTAAAGCTACTGAACATCTAAGAGGAAAGAGAGTGGTTTGTAACCTTTATGGTGAAGCCACTCGTGAACAGCATCAGTTACATCAAAAGAGAGCCATTCGCCTTCTGCTCTTGTTTTCACGACTTTGCTGTCAATGTAGCGCTGGGTTGGAGATGTTAAGTCTTTGGATTTGAGAATCTAGAGGGGAAAAGAGCAACAGAAAAAGTTCAGCTGGCATACTGACAACATGACTAAACCAGAAACCATTAAGACTATCCCAATTCATTATCTAAATTTAGTTCCACTCTCGTATATCCACGTATTGTCATCTCAGTAGCAAGGCCCATACATAAAAACATAACACCAGGCCATTTGCCATGAAAAATAGAGCTACTAAATCAGCTGTGTGTTATGATAAAGGTGACAGGACCCATAAAGCCAAGTGTCTGACAGAAAGTGACAGTAATTATTTTACTTTGCTGACATAAGCTTTGCAAGACTTCAGCCATAAATTCTATGCTATTAAGTTAATGGTTTTGTTGTTCTGCTTCCCTACTTATTTAATTTGGGGAGGGGAGTACAAGGAGGGACAGAAGAAGAGGTCCAGTTTAGAGGACCTGTGCTTACTCTCCAAAGGCATTAAATTATAAATTTCCCTCTAAGAGCGAGAGAAAAGTCCCAACCTAGTTTCCTAAATTCACTGGCATTAAAATATATTTCATGCCTCAGCTTTTGAGGTAAGTCTCTAGTTGGGATTTTTACTCTCAGTGTGTCTTGTTAATGATTTATAAAGATAGTCCATATCCTGTGGACTAAGAATGAGTTTGGGCTGGAGTGTCTGGTTTAGTGTGTAGATGAAAGCCTGAAAGCAAACCAGCTGAACACTGAGACTTTAGAAAGATGCATTTACTTCAATTCAATAAAGAACTACAGTGTGTTCTTAGGTTTCTATAGGAAGGGAATATTTCTGGTGTGTTTCTTTGGTTTTATTTTTTAAATCTACCTTGAAACGATCATGTTTTGTGAACCAAAACACAAGCTGTATTTCCTAGAGCAACAATAAATACCTACCCAATCCTTGGGCCCTGTCTTTCCTCAGTACTTACGGGCTCAAGCCCTACTGTTTTAAACTTCTGTTTCTGATATTGAGTCTAATGACTCTGTGCTCATTTGATACATATGGGTTTGGTCTCCCCAACACATTCACAAACATTCCCAGATCAGGGAGCATGTCTTCAATTTGATACCATTTCAAAGCACAGCATTTGACTGAATCAATGTCTATTAAATAACTATCTGAATGTCTAGAAGATGTATTAACTCTCCCTTAAACCTTGTAAAACAAAAATGCTTAATATCCCTATTGATTTTAAGATGTGCTTTCCTTCCAAGCATATACATGGAGGATTTGTTTAGGCAATTTGGCAACAAATACTTCTTGGACTATTTGGTAGTAGAGTAGACATTTTTTCGGAATTAAGTAAATATAGAAAAGGAAACATATTCATACAATTGGACTCTTGAGAGCCCTCACAAATTTTAGACAAATTCTGCTCCACAGACCCACCCCTATGGTACAATAAATCCCACTTAGCTAAGAGAATTTAGAAGTAATCATAGTTCTATCATAGGCAAGAGAAAATCTTTTTGAACTAATGGAAGAAAATAAACATGACTTGAAGGCTGGGCACACCTGGGCTCTGGGTTTGGCACACATTATTTCATTTCATTTAATTTTTAAAATCTTCCTGTAAAGTAGATTAAGGAAACTAAAATTCAGGGAGGTTAAATAACTCACCTAATGCCTTACAATGAACAAGTGTAGAGAGAGGATTCAAAGCAATCAAGTCATTTTCTCACTTCAATGCTGGATTTTTGAAGGCCAAAAAAGTTGTGGGAGTCAGAGCTGGATCAAGATTCACCCTTACCACTTTCCATATGTTAGAAAATAGTCAGTGGTAAAGGCAAAGATTTTTAAATAACATTATAATAAATGTTGGTATAAGATAAAGATATAACGTGGTGGAATGTATGCACAGTTAATGCTGAAATAAAGCTGCAACTTTTAAAACATATTTTAATAGCAGTTGGCCCTCTGGGAACCAAACCTTGCCTTGAAAATACTCTCAGTTGGGCAAATGGTATAATTAAACTGCTATGGGATAACAATGATTAAAAAATGGTCAAGAAGAAGCTTTCCGGCATCTCCATCTGTGTCACTGGCTAAAAATTAATAACATTCTCAGAACTCATTTGTTTGTTTTTAAATTCTTCCTCTAGCTGATCTCCTGTAATGATGCCTTATTATCCAATGTTCTGCATATGTACTCTGCTCCTAATTAGCACAGTGTATATCTTATTTACCTTCAATAGCTAACCTTTAGACACATTACATAGAACAAAACATTCCACCATATAATTAATTTTATATAAAAAATATATACTTGTATTAAATGTCTATGACATAAGCACACACACACACAGAGAGAGAGAGAGACAGTCTCATGGAAGACATAGAATTTATATTTGTGGAATCTGAGAACTTAGATCTCATGGAAGTAGAAAGTAGAATGGTAGTTACCAGAGGCTGGGGTGGTTACGGGAGAAGAGAGATAGGGAGACCTTGGTAAAAGTATATGTAGTAACAGTCACAGAGGAGGAATAATTTCAAGAGATCTATCGTATGGTATGGCAACCACAGTTAATGATGACATATTATTTTCTTGAAAAATATAAAGATGGTAGATGTTAAGTGTTCTTACCATAAAATGATAACTATGTGAGGTAATACATTTGTTAATTAGTTTTAACTATTCCACAGTGCATATATATATAAATACATTCAGTTTTATCTGTCATTTAAAAATAAAATTGGGACCAGCAGTTGGTGTAATGGCTATGTCGCTGGACTCTCATGTAGTTGACCACAGTTAGAGTCCTGGACCCAATGGCTTAAACACTGGGCGTGTGTGCGTGCATGCCCAAGATCCCAAGAAGAGAATGGAGGAGAAGGGATTGTGGTGTGGCCATCCCCCTTGGAGGGTGATTTCTTGCTTTCTGTCTGTCTTCCCTATAGCAAAAAACTCTCCAAATAAATTAATTAATTAAGTTAAATTAAATCATGGCCATATTAATCAAATAGGCAGGAAAAAACACATACTGGCAAATCTATGAAAATTCTTAAGGTGAAAACCTAGATCACCTTGCTTTAAAAAGAGGCCAAAAAGGGGCCAGCAGATGGCATAAGGCTACATCCCTACACTCCCACATAGTTGACCACAGTTCGAGTCCCAGGCTCAACAGCTTAAACTCAAAGTGGGAGCTTGTGCATGTGCGCCCAAAATCTTAAGAGGAGAATGGAGAAGGGATGGTGATGTAGCCACCAGTCCTGGGGGTGATTTCTCACTTCCTATTTCTTTGTCTCTCTCTGTCTCTCTGGAGAGTGCATGCACCCTATAGCAAAAATCTCTCTCTAAAAAAGAGAGAGAGAGAGAGAGATCAAAGGGGGAAACCAGCAGATGGTGTAAAGGTTATATTGCTGGACTCCCATGTAGTCAACCATGGTTCAAGTCCTAGACCCAGTGGCTCAAAAAAGATTCATGCCAGGCACATGTTTGTGTGTGCCCAAAATCTTGAGAGGAGAATGGAGAAGGCATTGTGGCCTGGCTCCCCTAGGGGGTGATTTCTCACTTTCTGTCTCTCTGTCTCACTGCCAAGTACATGTGCCCTACAGCAAAAATCTCTTAAAAAGAGAGAGAGACCAAAGGAGAACAAAGAAAACTGATTTTTTTTCCTTTTAAAACTCATTAAAAGATTGAGAGATAGCAGTCAGTCCTCTGAGAACCAAATCTTGCCTTGTAAGTATACTTCCTATACCACAGAACACTGGTAAGATTGGACAAAGGACAATTTCACACTCACTTGGGTGAAAGGGCTTCCAGATCTCTTTACTAGTCCAAGATTCAAAAACAGGTCACCCGAGAAAGACAGTCGGTTAGCTACATAATTCTGAAAGAGAAGTAACTCTAGTCTTATGGGTTTATTGTCTTCAACTATAAGGCCAAAAAGTTCTTAAACCCACTTATTACAATTTAACTCTGTTCTTATCCAGTCCTTAGTGCAAACAGGAAACAGCTGCTTTCTATCACTCAGAGAATATCCCTCATATTCTCAGAGACTATTACTAAGTCCCCGCTATGTGCTTGCTTTCTCTCTCTAAGTTGAATAAACCCAGTTCCTTTAGACCATATTAGCAGGCTGCCCAAACCTTTAATCACTTGGGTTGCTAACAAAGATGAATGATGCTATATAAAAGTATTCCTCCCAAAGCCTCATGATTTTGCTTCAGAACAGTCTAGAAAACCTAATCACATCTCAAAATCTCAAATCTTAATTTGAAAGGCACTTCTCTACTAAGAATAGGCACAACCCCCAGAGTTCACTATTTACATCTCATTTATCATCTACACTAAAGTGTGAGTGAAGAAGGCATGGGAAATTAACCCGCTGTTACTGTTCATTACCATTTTCTTAAATTCAAAACTTTCTACAAAAAGTGACCAGCTCAATTAACTTCTTGCTCCATTTTAGCTTTTGCTGTCTACCTTCATCCAATCTCTGAACAAGGGTATAGAATGTTAATAGCCATAGACATACAGCTGATGTTTTTTACCTAGATCCACCAGTCACTCACTTCTGAATTTCTTTTTACAACTTATCAATCACAAAGATAATTTAGGTTTTTGTTTTTTGGGTTTTTTTTTGTTTTTTTTTTTTGCCGCTTCCACTTAACTGGTCAGATTAAAGAGCATTGTCCATTCCCTCAGAGTTCTGCAATACATAGTGGCTGATGCCCACTGCATGCTGGAGCTCATTGTTGAAAGTTATTCTCTAAGCACTTTTATTCTTACTGGTTAAGTATCAATTGTAATACATTTATAAACCTGTTTATGATATTCAGACTTATTGTAATTGGGCAAGTTAATTAAATGGTCCTAGAAATAGTCAACACATACGACCAAAAGTAAAGACAGCTCTTGCTTATGTAAAAGCAAAGTTGAATGTCTTAGAAAGTCTTCATGAAGACAAATTACTTTAAGAAAATAAGATTTTTGGAAAGATATTTGGCAATTCCTCAAAAAGATAAACACAGAATTACTATATGATCCAACAATTCCATTCCTATTGATATACCCACAAGAATTGAAAGCAAAAACTCAAACTGTATTTGTACACCAAAGTTCATGGTAGCATTGTTCACAATAGCCAAAGATATGAAAAACCCAAGTGTCCACCAATGGATGAATGTATAAACACTATGAATGTATACACACTATGTGTGTATATTTATACATATATACATATATATACATATGTATATACACACAGAGCAGAATATTATTCAGCTATAAAAAGAAATGGAATTGTAATACATGCTAAAACATGAAAGAAACTTGAGGACATAATGCTAAGTGAAATAAGCCAGACACAAAAGGACAAATACGATTTCATTTATATAAGGTATCTAGAAAAGATAATTTCATAGAGATAGAAAGTAAAGGTTACTGGGGGTTCAGAATAAAGAGCAATGAGGAGTTATTGTTCAGTGAGTACGGAGTTTCTGTTTGGAATGACTGAAGAAAAGTTCTGAAAATAGACAGCGGCGGTAGCTACACAACATTGTGATTGTACTTAATGTCTCTAAATCATATATTTAAAGAATGGTTAAAAGATCACTTTTATGTTATTCATAATTTACCACAATAAAATTTTTTTTCTTTTTCTAGGTGGGAAGAGACAGCTATCAAATAAATAACAAAAAGAAACATGATAAAAATCTGGAAGGATCCTGGACTCAAGTGGCTCAGCCATTGTCCTTAAACTCTCTCTAGTTCAAGAAAACTGCCACAATTTGTAAATAATGCACTATAGATAGTCTTTGTAAAATATATGCCATGAACTTGAAAGAAAAGTCCTTGGCATTTCATAAAACCTCAGCGTCAGCATGTGAATTGTGCATGTGTGTGTAGGTGTGCATGTGTACATAGATACATACATATATACATATATTCATTTTAAGTTTAAAAATTTAAGGTTCATATCTCTCTCTTTGTCTTTCTTTCTTTTCTATTTCTATAATTCTCCGATTTAACTATTTTATTTAAGTAATTGACCAACAACTGTTCTGATTGAATTAGAACAGGGATTCTGGGGACCAGCAGGTGGTATGGTCGTTAAGGTGGACATTCCCACATTGCTGACCATGGTTCGAATCCCAGACCTAGTAGCTTGCTTTCTCTCTCTCTCTCTTTCTGTTTCTCTCTAGCCAAATTAAAATAAGTGAATGAATAAATAAAATTGAATAAACAATTATTTTTTAAAAAAAAAGAGGAATTCTAATGTGGTAAATATGAGATTTAGCTGTGACTGGCTTAGCCACCTACCATCCACCGTGATGTTTGAATGCCACCTTCATTACACTACTGACACACTCATACACATACACACACACGTATATGTGTGTGCAAAATACTCACATATAACCATTGGCAAGGTTCTAAACTCTTCATTAAATTACATAAAAGGATTCAATACACAATGCCTTTGCCATTGGAAAACATCCAACCAGGAGACAAAAGGCACTGAAGTTACCCAATAGTTTTGGGGGGAAAAAATTAGTAGAAGTCGAGGTGCAAAATTAGAGCTAGAGAAAAATCTCAGTTTTAAAGAAACAATGTTATAAATCAACTCAGGATTTGGCTCAGTCATCAGGGGCTATATCTCTCACACTCCTTTGAGACATTACCAAGAGTTAGAAGAAATAATTGAAAATTCAGTGTTACTCTCCATATTCAGACTTCAGCAGACCTACAGGAGAACCAAGGAGCCAATTCAATCAGACTTCTAATGGAAGGGGAATTTAACAATAGGGCTGGTAAGAAAAACTAAGGTGACTAGTGGGATCCAGTTTGTTTTTAAATATCTTTAATGCTTTAAATGTATTTAATGTTTAAATGTACTTGAGATGTTTTAAATATTTGTAGTGACTTGCAAAGAGTGATTTAAAAAAAAAATGCTGAACTAGCCATTCACTCCTCTGGCTGGGAGCATGATTCTCTCAGATACTCTCAACACAAGTCATTAACTTCAGTATCATGAAATACTAGCATTGAAAAGATACTTAAGAGACCTCTGCTCCAAACACAATTCATTCTCTAATCTCTCTTTGTCTAAAGACCTCTCATGACAGTAAACTTACTACTTTATGAGAAAAGTCATCCTATTTTTGGGCAATTTGCAAAGTCAGGATTCTTCTTCAGCTTGGACTTAAAATCTCTATCAACTAGTCTCAGTGAGTAATAGTATCATTGCCTTATAGTCGTACAGTCATCATGGTTTTTCAAATACTGCATTTAACATTTTTGCATTTTACAGTCTTCAGAGAAACCTTGTGGAGTAGACCTCATGGCCTCTATTATCTACATTTTCTATAGAAAAAGTTGCCTGATTTAGTCAGAGATATCGAAGCCTTATAAGAAGAGCTAGAGGAATGTCTTGCTCTCTAAACACCAGTGGAGAATTTTCATCACATTTCGCTCTTTGAAGCAATGTGTAAAATTCACCTTCCCTATATCTGGTTCCAATCACAAGAGGTGAATTCCATCACCTGCTTCCTTCAGGACAAGGTTCAAAGTACTCCACCATCTTTGTCATGACGCTGTTCAATATGCTCTTAAAATTGTGAGCTCTGGTATAGTCTACTAGAATATGGAGAATGTAGAGAATATTTTGAATGTGGAAATAGAGATAGCTATTTCTTCCCTTGTTATGGTCACTACCTCTTTTAGATTGTTTAAGAGAGTGAGACAGGGGAACCAGCAGTTAGCATAATGGCTATGTCGCTGGACTCCCACGTAGTCGACCATGGTTCGCGTCCCGGACCCGGTGGCTTAAAACTCACGCCGGGCACGTGTGCATGCGTGCCCAAGATCCTGAGAGGAGAATGGAGGAGAAGGGATTGTGGCATGACCATTTCTCGCTTTCTGTCTCTATGTCTCTCTGTCTGTCTGGCGAACGCATGCGCCCTATAGCAAAAACCTCTCCAAAAAAAAAAAAAAGAGAGACATAGAGCCAGAGATTAGTATTTATAACAAGGTCTCACTTTGCCACAAACCTCTTACCCCTTAGCTAAACCACAGGTATGTGCGACTACACCAGAACTGAACCTGGGCCACCTGCTCAGCTTCCAGCCTCCCAAGTTGTAGCACTACCTGTATGCCATAGCAGCTCAACCTGGTCACCACTTTAAATATTAACTATTTACTTTTGGTAGCAGCCACAACACACCTTCAAAGTATGTTACATTTTTTGTAAAACAAAACCTTTGTTCTTAAATAGGAATGGTTGCTAAGTCAGAATTTCCATCCCAAATCCTTTCTGGAATGAGGAAGGTCAAAAAAAAACAAACAAAAAACAAACGAAAAAAAAGGCAGGTATGCAGGCAGGCAAGGAGGCAAGGAGAGAAGGAAAGTTGGTCTCTATCATTAGCCTCCATCAGAAACAACTGGAAGGCTAGATGGTGGCACAACAGTAAAATGCACCACTCTGGGAGGCCATACCACTTGGGAAGGCTCCTGGCTCAAGCCAAAAGGCTTCCCTAAATATGCCAGCCACTTGACTGTCTATGAGCTGGGCTGGCTGAAGGTTGGAGGTGGATCATGGAGTTGGGATACTATTGGGGGTGCTGCCTGTCTGCCTGTCTCTCTCTGTCTCTCTCTCTGTGTCCTTTTTTCTCTCAAGCATGGGGGAAATAAATAAATAAACTTGAAACAGAAACATCTGGAGGGCTGTTTAAGACAAATTGCAAGTCCAGTCCCCAGACTCCAATGTAGTAGGATTGAGATTGAGGCCCAAGAATATGCATTTCTAACATGACCCCAGGTAATACAGAAGCTGCTGATCTGCAGACCACTCTGAGAATCACTGCTGTAGTCTGTATTGAGGTGACTCATTTTTTAATAGAAATGCAAATTATACACATATCTCTGTTGACTCTGAACTTATCTGATCCAGGATTTTAGCCTTTTGGAATTTCTCTGAATCTCTAATTCTCCAACACTGCACTCTAAGATTTATATTCCAGGAAACTTTCATTGATCATGGAGGAGACTTTGTCTTAATGCCAAAAAATAATAATGATTATTAGAGCAATTGACATAGTTAATAAAATCCATTAATTTCATTAGTCATTCATTCATTGAATAATTACCAAGCATCATGTATGTATCTGAGTTCTCATTTATTCACTTTCTTGAATTTATTTTGTAGTTCACTTCTTCCAGTCTACTTCAACAAATATAAAACCCTGACTATGAGCAAAGCATTAGATTTATATCCCAAGGTGATAGGATGGTTCCTGTTCTTTTTTTTCCCCAGTGATGCTATAGGGTATGTACATTCACTGGAGGGAGATTGAGAGAAAGAGAAATCACATCCCTCACTCCCAGGAATGACCATACCACAATCCTTTCTCTTCCATTCTCATCTGAGATTCTGGGAATACATGCACACATTCTTGATGTATTTTTCAAGCCACCAGGTCCAGGATTTGAATTGCGAAGTCAGCCATGTGGGATCCTGCCGCCTTAACCATCATGCCACCAGCAAGTCCAGTTCCTGTTCTTAATGGAGCTTATTTTATAGTAAGGAAATCCAATCTTTTTAGTGAACATTTAAAACTATGTGCTTTTTCATAGGGCATGGGGAGGTGACAGAGGCAGAGCATCAACCCCAGCCTGGGAAGGCTGGAGAAGTTTTCCTGGAGCAAGGAGGGGATGGCAAGGACACTGGCACTAAGAGAACAGAGTCCAGGTTATGGGATGTGCTGGCTCATCCTAAAGGGGAACAGATAAATGCAGCCTCTTTTCTCTTAAGTGCTCTCTTACCTTTTCTAAACTCTCATACTTGGACTTAGGGAAAGCTTGCCCAATAGATGTTGTGGTTTCCTGGAATTATAATACAAAGTACCACAAACTGAGTGCTTTGCCCACGAATCTATTCTCTCACTGATCTGGAAGTGAAAAGTCTGAAATAAGTGTGTTGGTTGGTCCATGCTCTCTAAAAACCCTAAGAGAGAATATTTCCTCTCTTCATTTACCTTCTGGTAGTTCGCTGGTAATCTTTGGTGTTTCTGGGGTGCAGCTGCATCACTTCAATCTCTGCCTTCATCTTCAAATGATTCCCCCAACGTTTGTGTCTTCATATAGCTATCTTCTGACAAGGACACCAGTCTCCCTAAATTAAGTCCCGCTCTCCTCCAGTATGACTTCAATTTAACTAATTACATCTACAAAGGCCCTATTTACATACAAGATCACATTCTAAGGTACTGGGGATTAAGATTTCAACATATCTTTGCGGTGGAGGACACAGTTGAACCTATTACAGTAGGTATTCATAAATTACATTGTGTTGAATATCTTTGAAATGTTCCCTCTGCCCATGAAGTCCTTCAGGGCAAAGAGCATTCTTTGTAACTCTTTCTTATTACCCCATCCCCACCCCAATCTTGTCCACTTACATAGTCTCTGCTTGTTAGGTCTTTATAAAAGACTTCATCAGAGAGACACATATGATCAAGTGACAAACAAGACCCTGAACAATCACTCTTGTATAGTGATCAATAAAAATTACTTCTTGGGATTTCATGCACATCTGCACATCCACCAAAGAGATGATATATAAATATGCTATATCTCAAGGAATATATATGTATCAGGAAGACAGAAAGAATCACCGTAAGCAATTTTACACTATAGTTTACCCTCACTATTTAATATATTTATTATGAAAATGAAAGAGAGAGAAAGCAAAAGAAAGAGAACTTCCAGGTAATAGAAAGCAAGTTCTCGTTGAAAATCAGAACTGGGTTAAATGGCTTTTATTCTATTGAGGCACAAATGTAGCTCTCTCGTCCAGGTTAACTATAGCCTCCTTGATCATGCTGGATCACTTTGGGTGCTGAACAAACTGACACGCTGCATGATTATCCTTCAGAGGTGGCTCGACAGACCCAGTGCTTATCTTAACTTCTGCCGTTGCCATGTCCTGTAATTGCTATGGCTCCTTTGTAATTACATCTTTCTAAGAGGTCGTAGGTAATATGCACCTGGCAAGAGCTTCACAAGAGCCAGTATGGTTGGCTCTCCTGGAACACACTGAAGCTTCAGATAAAAGAAGAACATGCAAGTATCTATTCAGAGTTCAGATAGCTACATAATTATGTCACTGGGTTAACTTTTTCTCTTCACAGTACATAGTAATACACGTTGGAAGGTACTTATATGACACACATGAAGGTGCAATCATGATAAAGTATGGTAGATCTTTAATGATCTTTATGGAAATGTCACCAGATATGCTTTCAAGCTATACACACACGCACGTGCACACACATGTGTGCACACACACACGTACAGGAAATTCTCTCCTCTGTGATGAAAACACCTTATAATTCCCTATTGTTTCCCTCATTTTTTTTTCATTTTCTACAGATGGCCCTTTGTGCTGACTGCACGTGTGCATAAACAAGTACGTTTGTTTCTACAGGTCTAAGGGATGAAGGAGTTCTTTGTGTGAAGGGAAGGTCTCTCTGATGCTGCAGCTAAACAGCACTGGCAGGACCATGGTACATAAATCACACAGAGAGAAAAGGATTCTTCTGGATTGAAGTCACACAAATACGGGCAAGGAAGAAGAGATGTGCACTACAACATCAAATGGTAGAATTTGAAGGAAAACTAAGTCAAAGACATAAGATCCTTTTCTTGACTGAATAGTCCTTGAGGTTATACCACACTGCCTAGTACTATCTTTTTCTTTTTTTTTTTTGAGAGAGAGATTTTTGCTATAGGGTGCATGCATGCACTCACTCAAGAGACAGAGAGACAGAAAGCAAGAAATCACACCCCTGAGGGATGGTTATGTCGCAATCCTTTCTCCTCCAGTCTCTTCTCAGTATTTCACGTATGCATGCACACACACCTTGTGTGAATTTCAAGCCACCAGGTCCAGGACTTGAACTGTGGTCAACCATATGGGAATCCAGCATCTTAACCACCATGCCACCGGCTGGCTACAGTACTATGGATTTTGACAATTATCCAGCTGTGCTTTATCATGGAAGAAGTGACTCCACAAGTCTGAAAGCTCACAGAGACCATTTCTTCTGATTTCCTTATATGATCTCCCTTTTTAATTCCACTCTGACACCACAGTACCACACATATACTTGAGGAACACACTTCCAATGCTCTTTTCCTGTTTCCTGGCACCTATAACAAATGGCCTGTACTATAATTTAAACCTCTACTTATATTCAACCGAGCACTTTAATTTAGGGGGTGTAACTATAAAGTAATGAGCCTATATAAATAAATAAAGTAATGAGTCTGGTTTTTCTACAAACAGAGAGAGTTTATGGGCTATCCAAGAACATCAGTGCATTAATTTATTGCGTAACTTTATTTCATTTTTTACCTACATGGCTATTATCTACTTTACCAGAATGAATTCTGAATAAATAACAGAAAATGAGCACATACATTCATACCTTTCCTCATAAATATGTAGAGTGATATCTGTATAACGAATGTAGCAGAATTGCCACATCAAAATAAATGAGCGATGCTTCTCAAACCCGTCATGAAGTTACAAACATATTTTAACAACGTTCTTTGTTTTTTAATCTTGTTTTGAAAATGCTCTCAAATTCATTTGGAAACAGTATTTAAGTGCTTACTATGCAGCAGGTACCATCCCCAAAGTTTATCTCCAGAGGTAAAATCAAGATCAAAAACAACATAAAGATGGAGTAAATCAATATAGCATGTAGAGTATCAAGCAGAAAGTACAACAGAGAATAGGATTAGGATATTTTGGGAAGGACCCAGAGATGCTGGAATGACCAGAGACAGTGTCTCTGAAAGGGTAACATTTGAGGAAAGACTCGAAGGAATAAAAGGAGAGCACCTTTGGATATCTGGGGAAGAGCACTGTGGTCAGAAGGAATGGTGCCATGAGGTCTTGGGAGGGAGTGAGCACAGAGTGTTTGAGAAAGAGTAAGGAGGTCACCAAGGGGAAGTTGCATAAATGAGGGTGGTAGAGAGTCAGGAAGAGGTTAGAAACACCCTCATAAGGTGGGATAAGACCTTTGACTCCTACTCCGCATGGGGTAAGAAGCCATTGTAGGTTTTTGAACAGGAGATTGTAATCTGACCAGCACCTGATCAAGGCTCATTCTGGTTGCTATGTTGCAAACAGTCTCTCTAAAGGAGCCAGAATGGAAATAGGTAGACAACTAGGAGGTCACTGCAATAGTTCAAGTGAGATACAAGAACTGCCTGGACAAGGGTAATAGTAGAAATTTAGAAAGTGGTTGGTTTTCAGATATGTCTTATAAAAACTAAAAAAATCAACTTGGTTACTTCTCATTATCTTAACTTTTGCAGCTTTTGAAAATCAACACTACGTTCCCAAAATCCAGATTTGTCCCCATTGAAGGAATTCTCAATTACACATTACAGTCTTGGAATACAGTTCTAGCATAGGAGTCTCAAAAAGTATTTTGAGCACTGTTGGTATTGGGATATAAACGTCCTTCCTTGAAATACTAAGTTGTTGGGAAACGTGATATGTTTTTCTAAGTAAGAACCCTATAGTTCCTGGCCTGGTGGAAGTTATAGAAAAATGGCCACACTGACCATTTCCAACATTAAATAAAACAAAATCTTAATAAAAATCAATTCAGAAAACATATACCAGAACCCTATTTGAGTGATGGTAGAGCAAGGATGGGTAATAATGGGATAAAGGATGAAGTAAAAAGACACTTTCACAGGGTCAGTAACTCTATAGTCATTCTTCAAAAAGAAAAGCAAGACACCTGACGGCCACCAGCTCATCACCGCTGCCTTTAGAGGCAGAGAGATAAAATGAAAGCATAACCTTCATAACCCTGCTCTTTTCCACTGACAACAGGAAATGGATCAGACCTTGTCCAACCAGAGATGATCATCCTCATGGAGTAGTTTTATAATCAAATTTGGAGCAATATAAACCACATTCTAGATAAAGTCCTGATAATTATCCACTCCTTCATCTGATATGCCAGACACTTTAGGTGTGTTATGAAACATATGAAACTCATTAGACAAGAATGGTTACCTCCATTTTATGGTGAAAACCTAAGGACCAGAAAGGTGACTGATTTCTAAGTCCAGAAAGCTGGTAAGTAAAAGGGTAAAAAGTGAATCCAGCGCTGTGGCACAATGGTAATGTACTGCTTAACAAAAACTGGGTCCCACTTGGTGACCACTGTTCAAATTCCTGAGCCTTGGAAGACTCTGGGTAAACATATGAGTGCCCAGGATCTACAGGCTGGAGGACTGGAGGAAAAGGATCACAGTGTAAGCAAGGTCCTGTGGAAGATGCTTCTCTCTCCCTCTCTCTCTCACACATAAACACAGACACATATGTGCGGGTACATGAGCACATGCACTTGCCCTATCATAGGAGGAAGGAAAAAAGGGGGAGAAGGTGATTCCAGGGCTGACTGGTTGCAAATTTCAACCTCTCTCTCACTCAGTAACTGAATGAGATATTCTTGAGTAAGGCCCTGAAGCCAAAACCTGGGAGAGCACCCAAGAACTCATTCCTTGTGGCAATAAGGACCAGAGTGAGCTTTCGTTTTGAAGAAATTTTGAGCAGATTGTAAATTTAAGAGACTGGCTCTTAGCAAAGTTCAAACTTAACACTTTGGAAACTATAATGATAGTAGTAACTACTGAGGAGACAATGTGCTAGACAGTTCCATGCATTTTCTCCATGCCTTGCAAACTCTTTGCCAAGAAGGTGTTTTTATCTGCATTTTACTAATGCAAAAATAGCTTAAGTGATATGACTTCCTCAGGCTCCCTTAAGGGGAAAAGCCATGCTTCAAGCCTATACTGCCCAACTCTTCAGCCTGTGTTCTTTCTCCTGGCATAGTAAGTTGGTCAAGAACATGACCTTTGGGGCCAGATGGCCTAGTCTTGAATCCTGGCTCTGTCTCTTCTTAGCTGTATGGTCCGGGCAAGTTATTTAACTTCACTGTGTTCCAGTTTCCTCATTTGTAAAATAAGGATGATAATATTGGTATCTACTCATAAAGTCATTAAAGGATTAAATGGATCAATATATATAAAACATGTATGTGGCTGGACAATGTCATGGTAGTAAAATGCCATGGTCTGAAAGGCTGGCCCAGATAGGAAGTTCCCTGGTTTACATCCAGAGACATCCCTCAGTGCACAGGGCACACGTGTGCTCAGGTTCCAAGGCTGGCTGAGTCTAGCGGCAGATTGCAGCATCAAGGCCCTATTAGGGGTACTGTCTCTTTGTGTCTCTTTCCCGTGGAAGAAATAGACAAACTTAAAATAAATAAATAAATAAAGCAATAAAAATCATGTTGAGCACACAGTGAGTTCTGTGTATTCATGATAATTATCAATCTTGTTAACAAGTGATATTATAAAAGAACAATGAGGTTATTAGTTATTGTGTAATCATGAACATTTCTTCAAATACAGAGAGGAAGGATTACTGTTTACTGCTTTTTTTGGGGTCCTGGCTGCTGATAAGATTGATAGGCTCTGGGTAACGTCATAACCTAATGCAAGCATGCCATTTAATCAGTTTGAAAAAATAAATTAAAAAAAACAAGATATTAATAGCTTTGCACAAACAAAGTGTTTATTATACCTCATGGTTCTTTTTTTTTTTTTTTTTTCAAAGTGGGTTACTATGCTGTGTATGTCTCCAATGTGGCGCCAGGGCTAGGATCAGTTTTAAGGGGATTGTGTGCCATAAAAAATCTGCACAACAAGAGTACAGTATAACTTTTTTTCAGTAGCATTTTTTGCAAGTCTAATTTAACAGACAGTCCATTTTTTTGTTTTTTGTTTTCTTTTTTTTTTTTGACTGACCTCTTTTTATTTTACACCCCCTTGGGCAACATGAGAAATAAAAACTGAACTCTGTGTGCGCGTGCATGCACACACACAAAAGCACACACATATGTTTAAGGTTAGGAAAAGGGGGCAGTTTTCATTAACCCCATTTGTGCTATGATCTCTGCAATGATAGGAGTAGTATTAGGAGTAGTATTTTGTAGTACTAGAACTTCTTAAAAGGCAGGCTTGGGCCATCTACCTTGAATTTCTACTGTAATGCCTCAGGATGTGAATTTTTAAATAGTTTGTAGAGATGGTATAGATGGAATGTCCATTAAAGGATGACTCAATCCTCATTTTTTTTTTTACTTTTTTTTTACTCCTCCATATTAAAAATTTGTTTGCTTACTTTGCTCCAGAGACATCAATACACCCTTTTATCTTCAAACCTGAAAAATCATTTAATATTTACTGTGCAATTTGAAGCCAGAAATAAATGAATATAAGTGACTTAAGATTTAGCCACCGTTTTATATATCCTTGCAACTGATTTCTAGGAATGAGATGTCATCGCATTTGACAAACTGGTTACTTCCTAGATCCTTAGATCAGCCCCTACTGCCATCTGAACAGCACCACAGGACCCCAGTCAAAGCTACACAGAGCAAAAGAAATCCCAGCTAAAACCTGACCATATTTCTGAGCCCACGGGAAAAGGAAAAAGAAAAATCATGAGATGTAATAAAATGGTAATCATTTGAGGCCATAAATTTTAGGAGTAGTTTGTTATATAGAAAATGCATAACCAAAACAGTAGCATGAACCCTATTGCCCTAGAGATGAAAAGGTTATAAATGAGTAGTGTGGAAAGAG
>NW_006159456.1:207822-226294 GCF_000334495.1 Tupaia belangeri chinensis | reverse complement strand
AGTGTGAGGTGGTGAGAGAAAACTAGAAATACCTGAGGGCTCCAAGCCCTCTGAGGTCAGCAAGTCTAATATAAGCACTTTTTTTGGTAGCCCCAAAGAATTCTTTAGGGCATAGGTTATGGGCCCATAGTAAGTCATTAACTTTCCCATGTCTCATTTTTCACTTGTAAAATGAGGAATTTACCCCAGTCCAAGATGGCAGGTGTCCTTGCTCATATTGGAGATATTAACTTGAAGAGGATGGATACCCCTTTCTATTTCCCTTTCTTCTATCTCATCACACTAGTCATGATTTTAATCACAACAAATACAGAGACAACTTAATCAAAGAAAGATATATTTAAATTTCCAAATGAGTTGAGAGCTTTATTGACTACTGTGCATTCAAAAGCATTCTCAGAGCACAAGAGTTTTATCTGAGCACATTCCAATAAAGGCTGCTTTGGACATGACACTTTACAAATGTAGTGAGGATCATTTCTTTGGGAAAATGTTTTTATCTTTTTTCTTTCATCTTCCCCTTCGTCTGTCAGAGTCTTTCTCCCTCTCATATTCCCTCCATTATTGGTGTACATTTGAACTCATAGGTGGATCCCATCAGTATATACTATTTAGAGTTTATTAATAGGACAGGTTACAGAGAGCAGGACAATAAGATTTTATTTTACTACCATTCATCACAGTTCTGATAAATAAGATCTGATGGCAGTACTGCAGAAAAATGTGACACTTTCTGAGGCTGCCTCATATGGAAGTTTCCAGATTTGCATCCACTGACTTCCGTGAGCACACGAGCCACACACATACCATAATCTAGGGTTGGCTGAGGCTGAGGGTGGATTGTGACATCAGGATCCTGTTAGGATTGGTGTCTGTCCCTCTCTCTCTCTTCTGTTTCACTCACTCATGGATTAAAAAAAAAAAAAAAACTTTAAAAAAGGAATTACTAAGTTCTCACAGACTAATGAGAACCTTGAGTTCTTAAGCTTTTTAATTTTGGCCAAGTGAAAAATCATTTCAACAGAAGCTTCGGTTCCTGCCTCTCCCAAGTAAGGAGAATGAACAGACTTTCATAGCTCTGAGCAGGACAAGCCCCTGAGCTTACTCAGAATTGCCATCGTAGGTCCATTCAGGCTGCTATTTTAACTAGTAAAAGGACCTGGATACATTTTTATTGAAAGAATAACTCAGAAAGATTGAGATATGCCTTAAATCTGCAATTCTCCATCAAAAATGGGATGATGCAAATCCAAAGTGGAGAATGACCACATCTGAATTACCAGAAAGGCGTTTGGAAACCACATCTGTCCAGAGGAACTCTCCTTTTCCTTTCCAGGGAGAATCACTATTTTCACAGAGGGAACCTCGAATAGTCCTTGTAAGAATTCCCTTAGAGTTCCACACCTGGGGAGAGTAACTGCACCCATACTTGAACACACATGCACACGTGCACACAGATATACTCTCCCGATGCTGAAAATCACTGTCCCAAAGAATCCTAATAAATCATCTATCCAATCACCTGACAACCTGAGAACGTATTTGCAGTCACCCTACCATCTTTAGGAAATACAATGCCAACTGTATGTCAAGTGATACAAAAATCAAAGGGTGTCTAGAAACTTCGGAGGCTTTGTTCTTCTTAAGAGCTAAGCTTTCCAGTCACTGAAGATCTGTCCGTTTAAGTACCAAGCTGGCTTTTCTATTTTTCAAAATCGTAGTTCAGCAGTTTGGGATATGAAACTCTAAATTTATTGTAGGTGTTCAGTTTCCTGACTCTAATTATTCAACCTCATCTTCATAACTCAAGGCTATTGCTATTAACATACATTTCTGTACTGGAACTGGAAAGGGGAGTTTGTTATTAAAGGTTATAAAGATCTCCAAATGGCAGCTAGAGGTAAAGTGGAAAGTTGGGGAACATAAGCCACAAATAGGGCTCTAAAGAAAGAGGACCGAGGCAGAAGTCAGAAATCAGGTAGGGAGCCAAGGAGATAAAGAGTGGGTTAGCCATACACGGTTAAGATTGAGGGAAATTGTCCCCAAGCAAGGTTTGGCTTCTGTGGCGTAGTTTTCTGAAGGTCTGCTCTTTTTTGCCTCTCCACTCGAGGATGAGGTCTGGAGGGTGAATTCTCAGCAGAAAATCTTCATTTCTCTTATTCCCTGAGAGCACTAGTTCTCAGCTCCCATGGAGGAGTCAATCTTCCTCTGTGGCATGGTTTTATGAGCTAGCATCATGATGGCATAAAACTTCAAGCATAAAGGCCTATCTTGGGATAGAGGGTAGCAAAGCAGTAAAACATGATACTCTGTGAGGCTCTGTGAACTGCATGGGAAGGTTCCAGGTTCCCAAAACCTCTGTGAGTACTATGGGTATATGACTGCCCATGATCCAGGGCTGAATGAAACCAGAGGTAAATCATGGCATCAAGACCTTATTAGGGGTGTTATCTCTCTATATATATATATATTTATCTCTCACTTGCTTGGAGGGTGTCCTCCTCTAGTCCTGCCCTTTGAGTTCAGTGTTTTTCACTTCCTGAGGTTCTAGAGATAACCAATGTTGTCAGAAGTGAAAAAAATGGCAAAGGCTGCCCTTCTGATGAATCACTTGTGTGCCCACTTCGAGGACGCTTAGAGGGTTTGGGGATTTCTTTGACTCACTTCCTGGATCTTGACGGTGTTTCAGAGGTGAGATTGCTGCACAGTTAAGCTCCTGATAAATAAGCAGTAGCTATTCTCCCTTTCCTTTCCTCTAGGACCATCTCCTTCCAGATTCCCATGCTCAGTGATGGTGAACTCATCCATGCTCTCTAAACTAAACATTCCACTTTGGGCTATACCTTTCCTAAGAGAGGGACTCTAATCCAATGCAGATCTTGTCACTTGTGGCATGGAGCTACCAGTGCTGCAGAAACCTCTGAGAAAGAACACATGCATCAAAGACTCACTAAGGTTCTCTGGTTTACCAGACCGATCAGACACATCCTTTCCTGGAGACAGGATGGCTTCTGGGAAGAAGGGAAGTCATCGGCAATGTAGCTGGCAAAGGTCACTCCCCAGAGCACGAGGCCAAGGGGACAAGGAATAACAGCGACGTCACAGCTTACACGACAGGCAACGAGCCCCAGGAAAAAACTACCTTCAGTCTGCTGAAGCCCTGTAACTGAGACCATGTCAAAGAGAATGACCCGTAACACTGTCATCAGCACAAAGACATATAAGAGTGATTGTGTTGAAAAAGAAGGATAAAAGGAAGATCTCAAGTATATCGTCACCTCTATTTACTTGTTTGTTTGTTTAAATCACCCTGCAATTTATCTGGCTGTCTCTAAGGCTTCTTTTCATAGAAACCAGTCTTTCCTTCCCCTCCAGAGATCACTCCACCCTCTGGCCTAGTTTTTTTTTTTTTTTTTATTTTTTTATTTTTTTTTATTGTGCTCTGGATGATACTGAGGGAAAGAAGAAGGGAATGATTTGCCACGAACTGTATGTACGTGGTGAGGGGCAGGAGGGACTTGGGAGTCAGGCCGGGATTCCTATTCCAGCCTAGCTACTTCCCAGCTGTGGCATCCTGACCAGTTACTTAATTTCTCTGTGACTTCATTTCTCATTTTCTATAAAGTGGAAAAGAATACAGTAGCAGAGAGTATCTTACAGTGCAAACCACGTAGTATAGTTATGAGTCTCACCTGAGACATTACTTCTGAAGCGTGTTATCACAACCTAGTGCACAAAGCATGCTCTCTCTATATACTCTGTGGAGAGAGTGGAAAGGAAAAGGAAGAGAAATGGAGAGGAAAAGAAAGCAGGCTGACAGCAGTGAAAAGAAGCAGAAAACAGAAGCAGAAAAAAGTGAAAAAGAGAGACAGAACAATAGGAAGGAAGAGGCAAGAAAAGAAAAAAAGCACAGGATGAGAGAAAAAGGTCAGCACACTTCTCGCTCTTGGGTGCCATCAGGCCTGCATTATCTGACTTTTCAGATTAGGAGTTTGACTTCCGGACTAAATTCCTTGAAGTGTGGCTGCTCCAGCTGTTCCTGCTGCTGAAGAAATGTGTTCAGATCTTCCACGCTTAATTCCAAAAGGCTCTTCCCTCCCAAACGACTAGGAATGGGCTACTACTAACACATGAGGGCCTCTGTCATGAACATGAATGCATAGAATGACTTGCGGCAGCTAAGAATATGTAAGACAATAGAACCCTAAGACTGCAAATAGATTATCCATTGAAGCAACTCAGAAAAATTTACCTGATACAGTTCGATCCGCTGTTCAGGCACTCGGGCTTTTGGGTTCTGCAAACGAAAGACCCTAAACTCTGCTTTGACCAAATTGGAGGCATTCTTCTCCATCGATGAGACGTCAAATCGGACAATTCTAAAGTAGGGTCTGTAGAAAGTAGGTGGGATGGCATCTGTAAAAAGTTAGGACAATCATTGAAAATGATAAAATCCACTGCGCTCCCCCCCCCCAAAAAAAAAAAAAAAAAAAGACTATAGCATGAGATAGTCCAAGAAACCATAAGGAAAGTATCTACAGAATGATTTCATTTCCAAAGGCCAATTTAATTCCATTAATGATTTAATCAGAAAAAAATATGAAATGAAATAAACATGTGTATTTGGTTACAGAAGTAGCAGATTAATAGAGATTAACAAATGACTTCCAACTCCATTTGAAGGCCTGCAGTTAACCCTGTCCTTTGAAGGCTGATAGAGTGGTTAAAAAAAGAAATCCTAGATGGTTATAAATTGGAACAAGTTCATAACAGTTAACACTGGAGAGAGTTGTCAGGCTTGCATACATTTAATCAGCTGTGCCAAGAAAATAGCTCCTAATGGTAAGCAGTTTGCACACATATTTTTTTTCCTTGAAAAGTTGGCATCCAAATCATCTAGTTGTATCCAGGCTCATGCATGCATCTTTTTTTGGCTTCACAATTTGGGGTTTTCCACACACATATGATCAAATACACTCTCTTAGTCAAATGGTCCCCAAATCTGAATAAATAAAACAATGCCCCTTCACTGGCTATACAAGGTACAGTCTTAAAATGCTTTACTAAGGAGAAAGTCTGTTGGTGGGAAGTAATCCTAGCTAATGAAGAGAAAGAACAGCATAAAGTCCTTTAGTTCTGAAGCATATAAAATGTTGAACTGCAGTTAGTAACAAAACTTTCAAGTTTCTGAGTTGCTTAGGGTTTTGCTGATAGTTTTTAGTGATTTGCCATTGCTTTGAAAATGCAGCTGAGGCAACGCCAGGCCCAAAGCATGTCCTATTCCTCTCCCACACTTCATCTACAACATTTACTCATTAATCACCGACACAGTGCAGGCCACTTATAGGTATGTTTCTAAAAACTCTTCCCAAATATGCAAACTTGCTTCCCCCATTCCAAAGTGTCCCTTCCATTCAACTCTGATGACTCCTTCTTTTTCCCCTGTTTTCAGTCATGTAGCTTCATTACAACACAATCATTCACAATTGTTTGTGTTTCTTTTCTTTGTTTTCTTTTTTTGGAGAGGTTTTTCTATAGGTGTGTGTGCTCACCAGAAAGACAGAGACAGAGAGACAGAAAGTGAGAAATCACCCCCCAGGGGGTTGGCCATGCCACAATCCCTTCTCCATTCTCCTCTTGAGATCTTGGGCATGCACGCACATGCGCCTGACATGAGTTTAAGCCACCAGGTCTGGGACTCGAACTGCAGTCGGCTGCATAGGAGTCCAACAACATAGCTGTTATGCCAACTGCTGGTCCTTGTTGTTGTTTCTTTTATTTTTTCTAGAGGTTTTTGCTATAGGGGGTGTGCACTCACCAGAAAGACAGAGAGAGACAGAGAGATAGAAAGCGCCCCAGGGGGATGGCCATGCCGCTATCCCTTCTCCTCCATTCTCCTCTCGGGATCTTGGGCACACACGCACATGTGCCCGGTGTGAGTTTAAGCCACCAGGTCTGGGACTCGAACCACGGTTGACTACATGGGAGTCAGCGACATAGCCATTACATTAACTGCTGGTCCCCCTGTTTGTGTTTCTTTACAAATGTTTTTATTACTCCTGCATTATGTTTGTTCATTTTCCCCCATGAGATTTTGAGAATCTTGAGGACAGAGACTGTGTTTGTCAAGTTTTTCCTTTTTCCCCACATTTTTGGACAGAACTTTACATATACAGAGTTCAAATATCCACTGTTTGCAGAACTGGTCATCAACGGGAGTCTTGAAAGACTCATGCATTTGACTGTTGGCAATACTAACTCCTTACGAAATAAATGAGCCATCTTTCCGATCTTAAAATAGAAATAAATACCTTTAGTGATTTCTTGGGAAATCCATGCTATGATGATTACACTGGAAAAAATAAAATGCTAGGCGCACAGCAATATGTCCTCGTCTTAAGAGCCCTACATTTTTCCCTTACAGAGGCTTTCTCTCATCCCTTCCCCCAGGTACTTGCAGCTCTCAGAAGCAGGCTTCTGAAGAGGCAGTGAATTCCAGCCATGCTCTACTCAATGCTGGTTCATAAAATGACTGTGTGAATTGAGGCTTTGTAGCCTGTGAACCAGAAATTCCAGAAACAAACAAACAAACAAAAAAAACCCAAAAATCCAAAACATGCAGGTTTCAGAGAAAAGAAAGTATTCAAGCAAACACGGTGATGACCCTCTGCATCAGCACTGCAAAATAGTTGGTAGGCAGTTTACCACTGGCAAACGTCAATACAAATGAAGGTTTTTGGAGCCCCCTAACATAGCAGTTTGAAAAGGCAGCTGCTGAGAAGAAATAGATCTTTTTTTCTAAAATATGCCTACCCCAGTTATTGGAAAGGCTGATACTATCTTAGCCGATTTAGCTGAAAACAGAAGGAATGTCCAGACAGAGAAACCAAGGCAAGGCTGGGGCCAGGCACTCTGGCTTTGGGAGCCCTCTTGGCCAGACCCTTCCACATGGGCCAAGAGGCTTTATTTATCTCCACACGGCCTCCACATTAGACTGCAGAAGCTTCAAACATCCTTTGAAAGAGCATCCTAGAAGAGCAAGCTCATTTTGTGTGTTTCCTGTTGTTAAGAAGGGTAAACATATCATTCATCTTTCTCCTCTTTCAGAGGAATCCCCAGGCCTGTTCTACTTCCACAAACACCCATCTTTCACACCCACCCGCCTCAATCTTATCCTTCCATCAAGTTTGTAAATAAGTGCTCTTGAGATTTATTTTTATTCTCTCTTGTGTTTATTAAACGTTGAACAATTTTCTTTTTCCTTTCTGGTGTCCTGCCCATACCCACTCTTTCTTTTTATGGCTGCCTCAGACCATGAGGTCAGCTTTGTTTCCTCTTCTTCTAAGCAAATCATCCAATGATCCTGTCCTAGGCTTTTGAGCTTGAAGGGGCATTTGCAAATATTTACAGGAGTAGCTTGATAGTTAAGTATGGTTGTTCAGCTCTGCTCCCTATACACTGGCAAACAGCCCTCCTCCACTTCGGCTCTTATAACCATTTAGGCTGTTTATATTTCAACTGCCTGATAACGCAAATCTGCATTTTTGGGTTCTTGCTTTATAAGCAGAAGCAGCTAATGCACGAGATCAAAGGACTGCTGAGCAGCCCTACTGTTGGTCTTGTAAGCACAGTGAAGAGACCAGGCAGGAGGAACCAGGCGTAGCCAGCAGTCTTCCCCATACCCATTTCCAGCACGCAAGAGCACATTAAAAACTGGTGACTGGGGACCAGCAGGTGGCATAACGGTTACATCGCTGGACTCCTATATAGTTGACTGCTGTTCGAGTCCCAGACCAGCAGCTTAAAATTTACGCTGAGGAGGTATGCGTGTGAGCCCAAAATCCCAAGAGGAGAATGGAAAAGAAGGGACTGCAGCATGGCCATCCCTCTCCCCTTACTACCCCAGCGATGATTTTTCACTTTCGGTCTCTGTCTCTCCAGCGAGTGCACACGCCCTATAGTAAAAATCTCTTTAAAAAAACTAGTGACTAGGCTGGCAGGTGGCATGTTGGTTAAGGGCACTGGACTCCCACATGGCCATATGTGGTTCGAGACCCAGACCTCGTGGCTTTCTTTCTCACTTTCCCTCTCTCTCTCTCTCCCTCTCTGGTCAAATTTAAATAAATAAATGAAGTTTAAAACAATAATAATAATAATAATAATAAAAACTAGTGACTGAAGAACTGACTACTGGTTCCAAAGGTTGCTCCAGCTCTCCTCTGCTGTCACCTGCTATGGGTCACAAGCCCCCTGCCTGGCTGAGGAACTTGAACAAAGTTACCAAATATCTCCTTGTTTAGAAAAGAAAAAGTCATTATGAATCTTCTGCGACCCTGCCCTCATTTCATAAATGCTTCTGGACACACAGGGGAGAGGGGCAGCAAGAGCCCCATCTGTGTTCCGCCAGGCTCACTCCCTCAGTGCTGGGTGCCAGAGCGACAGGGTAGGTGTTTAATGGCTTGTACAGCCCTGATCCACCCACTTGGAGGGCTGGAGCTTTTTCCTCTGCTTCCTCCAAGAACTCATTTCCCCCTTTGGAATGGGAGTTCTCTCTGAAGTCCTCTGTCATTCCAATCCCAGTTCCTATTCCAATGCCAGGTGGTCAGGCACTTGGGCTTGACCTTTGCCAATTCATCCACACTCGCATCCTGGCCCACTCCTTCTTCTCAATTTCTGACCCACTTTTTCAGTTCAAGCAAATCAATTTCCTTCAATCCTTTGGATTTCACAGCAGGCTCATTCTGATCTTCCTCCCGTGCTTTCTCATGTGCCTTCTGCTCGTGAAAACCTTGCACACAGAAGATTCCAGGATGTCAGTCCCTCATCGTAGCCCTGGCCATGCATCCCTGCTAAATTGAATACTGGGGATTGGAGAGAGGAGGAAAAAAAGTGAGGAAATCTAGTCGTTCATTTACGAAGTTACTATTTGCAGAAAGCCTAGAGATAGCACTCACCACATACTACTTTATAAACATTATATGCTGACTTGAAAACTGTTCCGAAAGATTTATTAGCTTATTGTATGCCATCTTCTCCCTAGTAAGCACCTTGAGCTCAGGAATATTTATTGCAGTTCTTCAGTTCTCCGCAGCCCAGGCCGGCTCCCCAGTAAGTGACCAGCGTGGGTACACTGGGTTCTCATGTCCAGCAAAGCCTCACACTTGAGTGCCTGACAGGGGTATGGCAGTAACACAACTAAATCCACATGAGAAAGGTCCTCAGTTTGCATCCTGGACCATCCCTGAACACACTAGGCACACACACATGGCTGTGATCGGGGCTGGCTGAGACTGGGAATGGACCACAGTTTGAAGACCCTATCGAGGATGCTAATCTCTTTCTCTTTTATTCTCTCTCTCAAAAGAAATAAGTAAACTTTAAAATAAAGACCTTACACTTGAATTTAAAGCTCCATGGTTACCATCTTGAAATTCTTAATACTTTTATCTTTGAATTAATGTTTTGTAAGTAAGTTCTTATGAGACAATGGAGCGTGTGCAGAGGACATAGAAACTTGGCTTCTGTGCCGTCTCACCACCCATCTACCTGCCTTCCTCCCCAGAAGTCTCTGCCTCCTACTCCTTCCTCCTGCATCCCTAGTCTCACTCAGCCTTCCCCAACCACCTAGGGCACCACAGGCTTCCTCCACCCACACCTGGGGGATCTGGGGTCAGGCATATAACTGTTGTCATTGCAGGGCTGACATGCTGGCAGTTATGCCCAACCCAAGCTGGCAGGGCCATGAGGCATTCAGTGGGTAACAACTCAGTGTGGGCCTGGCCTTGCCACTCTTAATATAGGTACCAAATGCATCTATGCCAGATGCAGGTCTGCAATCATTCAGGTAAGAGCAGTGGTAGCCCCATGGGAAAGAAGATCCCTGGCTCTATGTAGCATTAAGCATGTGGCTGGAAGTGAGGGACCCAGCAGCTATGGGCTGCATGCTCCAAGTGGCAGGGCAAGGCCCCAGATGCCTGTAAGAGTCTGCTGTCATTATGGGAATGTGTCCACACCCAAACATGACATAAGTATCACATAGAAAACACCACAACAAAGGCAAAGAAAGGCTTTCATATTTTAGAAACTTCAATAGCACTTTTTTCTTACCTTTTGAACAAAAGACTCCACATTTTCCTTTTATTTATTTATGTTTATTTTTCAGGTTTCCACAATAGGGTGCATGCATTCGCCAGAGGAAGACAGAGAGGGGGAAAGTAAGAAATCACCCCCCAGTAAAGATGGCCACACCTCAATCCCTTCTCCTCCTCTCTCCTCCTGGGATTTTGAGCACACACACATACACACACTCAGTATGATCTTCAAATCACCAGGTCTAGGACTCAAACTACCATCAGTCATCTTAACCACCACACCACCTGCTGACCCCAAGACCCCACATTTCCATTGTGAAAAGTGATCCTATAAATTGTGTAGCTGGTCTTGCCTCAGCCACCTATGAGGGGTTAGCAAAGAGCTCACAGAAAATGAAACCGTTATGGAAAAACTGCATGGGTTTCAAAATTCTTTCTGCACCAAAACAAACTTGTTAATTCCATTTTTAGAACTAACTTTTTGAAGTTTCCTTGGATAACTATAGAATCTCAATGAACTGATAGACCTTTAGGGTTACCTGAACTGCATCCCCAAATCAGCCACATCATAGCTATGCGGCAATGAGGATATTGGCTGGCTTTTCTGAGCCTGTATCTTCATCTACACAAACAGATGAATAATTTCCCACCTCATACACACTGAATCGTGTCAAGATGACACAAGCAAGCAGATGGGAAGCTGGAGCCCTGGGCCTAGTACAAACCTCCACGTAGGTCCTTTCCTGCCCTCCTTCCATCCTGTCAAAAGCTGCCAAGAGGCCACTGGGCCCTGTATGAATGCCCAGGGGAGAGAGAGCTCTCTTCCTCCCTCATGGACTTAATTAGATCAGGACAGAAGGAACAGAAGCAACTGAGCATCCTGGGCAGTTTATAAACGACTCTTCTCTAATACCGCTCCAAATTCTCAGCCTCTCCACAATCAACTTTAATAGTTCACCTGACTTACTGTAAGTCCTGACCATCAGAGAGAGTGGCAAGAGAATTCTGCTTTTTCACCAAACATATCCCTATCAAGCAATGCCACCTCCCTCTGCAATGTTCATATTACAACTACTAAAAAAAAAGTTAGTGAAAAAATAAGACTGAAGAAAAGTTTACAACATTGCATGTACGTGATGAGTTCTGACAGAGAATGTACATTTGGGGCCGCCAAGCAAAACCCCCCAAAACATCCAGAGCTCAGCACTTATTCCCTGGTAGGTTGTTACAGTACAAAATTAGCAGGGAAAAAAGTGTGTAACATGTTGCAATGCTTGGATCAAGGATCTGTAGGTATTTGCTGTATTTGACAAAGCAGTAATTCTCAAAGTGAAGTTCTAGGCCCAGCCTCTGTGGTGCAGTGTGTAGTGAACTAGACTGTGGAATTGGAGACCACATGCTGAATTCAGTTCAAGTCTCCAGCCGGGTCAGTCTAAAAACATACATGCACATGTGTTCAAGATCCTGGTAGGGTAGAGGACTGGAGGAAGAGGATCGCCATGTGATTGAGTCCTTTGGAGGATGGGTTATCTCTCTCTCTCTCTCTCTCTCTCTCTCTCCCTCTCTCTTTCTCTCCTCTCTTTTATATGTACACATGCTTTATCAAGAATAAAAAGAAAAAAAAAATTTCAGGTGAGGTCCTAGACACATAGCATCAGCCTCATCTGGAAATCCGTGACAATGCAAACCATCTAGTGAAGTCTAAAACTCTACCTCATCAAAGTTTGAGAACCATTGTACTAAAAACACTAGTTAATGCCTAGCTGGTGGAGTTAGTACTGGTTAACAATAATAAGCAGATGAGTAGTCGGTGGGACAAGAAGGAAGAGACTTTAATGTCTAACAACAGCTTTCTTGGAATTAGCACTGAACAGAACCCCCAAGGGAACCCAGTACTGGGCTCCATCTCCTTGAGGAGAGTCCAAGGTAAGCCTGAAGCTCAGCAGTTCAAAGAGAAACACAGAAGGTGTGGGTATGAAAGGAATTGTTAGTAGCCTGGAGGTTTTATTTGTCTTCCTGCCTGAGGTATTCACCACTGATCTGAACTTGCAAGAGGCTAATGAAGCAACCTGGGTTCCTACTGCTTGTGTGGATGTAAAATCCTCCAGAGCAATGTTTCTCAGAGAGCAGGGATGGTGGTCTACAATTTAGCAAACTCCTTGGACTATTATGTACCCTGAAGTTTGAGAATCTCGGAAATAAAGGACAGAAGAGCAAAATCCACAAGGATAAATAGAAAGCCAAACAAGCATCTAACCTTTTGATCAAGCTCAATCTCTATCTCTATCTCTATCTCTCTATCTCTATCTCTATATCTATATTGAGAGAATATAACACAGGACAAAAGAGAAATTGAAGCAAAAGAGAGCTCTGAAGCTTTCAAAATGGAAAAAGAGAATCACCCCCCAATTTCAACTAGTTGCCTTGATTATACATTTCAGTCAACTGGGGAACTTTGAAAATATAGATGCTTGGGTCATGGCTCCTGAGAGTCTGGTTAATTCCACTTGCCTGGATTTTGCTAAGTTTCTCAGATGATTCTAATGCATAGCCAGGATTGAGCACTTCTCACTGAAAGGAACTGGTAATACTTAGACTTAAGAAGACTAAGGGATATATAACCACTTGAGGGATTTTAACTATTTCAGGGGCTTGCATATGGAAAATTCGTATTTTCTGTAGAACTAGGGAGTTATATTTTGGCTCAATGTAAAAAGAATTGTCTATCTAGAAAAAGGAACTCACCGTCCTTCAAGATTGTGAGTTCCTACCTCATTGATAGACTTCATGGGCCAACTGGTGGGATGGTAATTAAGGCAGCTGGATCCCATGTGGTCCATCTACACTGGAATTACTTAGGGCCTTATTAATATGCTTTTACTCAGTTCTAGCTTAGACCTACTGGGTGAATACCAGGTAATTCTTTTCTACATTCCGTTTGGGAACTTCTGCCCTCGATTATAATGATCTGACCACATTAAACTTGGCCAAGCTTCCCTTTAGGTTACTCAGTGTCTTGAACTAGCTAAAGATGAACAATATACAAGCATCCCACCATAAAAAGCATACTCGAATCTCACAGCAAACTCAGAATTCTACTTCATAAACACCTTCTCATTTTACAATAGCTGTACATACTCCATCACTGCCATAAAAGATGTTTTAAATTCCCATTTAACAGATAAAGAAAGTAAGGAAAGGTAAGTGAAACAACTTTTGACTAAGGTCAAGGTGAGCCTGGCCTTTCAGTCAAAAGCCCATGGCTTTTCTCTATAATATCCTGCCTTCTCCACAAAGGAACCTCCTGAGTCAAAGTCATGAATACCACCTCAGGCATAAATACCAACACACACATTGGCACAGGAGTGTGAAAAAGGACTCAAAGAAGTGATTCAACTGGTCATCACTTGACTTTGCAATAAAGCTTGAGATACTTCAATACAAGGCCCAGTATTTTCATGGGTACTTCTTAACAGAATGGCCCCAATGTAGAATCCTAGGAGCTTACACTGTGTGAAAATTCCCCAAAAGAGGCACCTTGCTGATAACAGTATTGCCTGGAAACTTTCAGACCCCTATATATTTGTGCCTAGAACTTAGTCCCTAGCGGCATCCTCTGTTTCTTGTCCCCAAGTCCTTTGATAGAACAGAACAAACAACCCTTTTCCCTTTCCAGAAGTGTCCACAGTTCTCCTATTGCTCAGCAGTGATTGGTATGGATTTCTGACATGTGTGATGAGTGTGGTGGCCCTCAGTTCTGACATTCCCAGCTTTGAGGGAAGTATTGAGGTTTATTAGACATCCCCCAGCATGAAGAAAGACAAGCAACCCACTGATCGGTTGGAGAGCAATAAACTAGCTTCTATTTGTGTGTGCACAGACACAGCCAGCAAGAAACCAAGACAATTGTGTTTTGGGGTTTTCTCAAATTTGTCTTGGCACACGGGATATAGATTTTATTTCACTACCATATCCCAAACACTGCTGACATTCAAGTCACAGCAATTTAACACAAAATGACTGAGACATAAACAGCGCATCAGCAGTGGTTTCTGATTTTCTCTCCGGCCATCCCACCTATTAAATGTAACATAGCACCAGAGCCTCTGTGATTTACAGCAGGAGTCTCCATGAGGGGGGATGGTGTCAAGCTAGACGTGCTGTTGGCAATGGCGAGACCAATTGTGTCAGCATCAGCTTATGTGACTTGGCCCTTGTCGAACTGCTATTTGAGACTGTGCGTACTGTCAGCATGAGTATTTGGGCCCCTTCTTACATGGTGCAAAAAAGAAAAAAAAAAAAGAAAGAAAATAACAGTGGTGCTGGCCCATAGTATTTGGTTTCCTTGAACTGTGACAGACATGGGGTTTCTAGTTTCTATCCACACTTTCCATCACCCTCATAAAACTCCACCTACATGGAGACACCTACATTTCTCATCAAGCTCAGGGCTATGTAGGAAATTTGTGTAGGGTGTACAGGGTTTCAGCAGTAAAAGTTTTGGGTGCTGAAAGGGCAACCTCGCTGTTGCTTCTGAGAGGCCAATGGCTAATTCAGAGGACTATCAGGGACAATGTACATGAAATGAGTATGGCTGGACCCAGTTTCGGTGATAGGTGAACTGTGAATGTGACCTATCCCTTCCTGATGGCCTCACAGTGACAAGCGGTCCTTGCAGGTGCAACAGGCTATTGAAGCAATGCTCTCTGCCAGAGACTCACTCTTCAAAGAGCGTGAAGCTCTCTTTTGTTTTTTCTCTCTCTCCTTCCCTTATTCCACTTGCTTTCTTTTCTCTTATTCTTTTTTTTGGAGAGGTTTTTTTTTTCTTCCTTATTGGGTGCGTGCGCTCGACGGAAAGACAGAGGGAGATAGAGAAAGAGAAAGCAAGAAATCACCCTTCAGGGGGGATGGCCACGCTGCAATCCCTTCTTCTCCCTTTTCCTCTCAGGATCTTGGGCATGCACGTACACGTGCCTGGCGTGAGTTTAAGCCACCAGGTCCGGGACTCGAACCACGGTCGACTACATGGGAGTTCAGTGACATAGTCATTATGCTAATTGCTGGTACCCCCTAAATCCCTTTTCCAACAGTCTCCTCTCAGCATTTTGGGCATGCATGCACACCCACCTGGCATGATTTTCAAGCCACCAGATCTGGGACACAAACCAGGGTCAACCACGTGGGAATATAGTTCCTTAACCACTATGCCACCTGCTAGCCCCATTTATTGTTGTATTTAAATCCCTTTTTTAAAATGTAGCAGTCTGTCATTTTACTTTCTTTTTTATTTTCAGTTTATTATGTCTGCTTTTTTGTTTGTTTGTTTTAATCCTGCGTTCTTGTATAGAGACAGAAAGTGAGAAATCACCCCCAAGGGGAGATGGTCACGCCGCAATTCCTTCTCCTCCATTCTCCTCTCGGGATCTTGGGCACGCACGCACACGCACCCGGCGTGAGTTTTAAGCCACCGGGTCCGGGACGCGAACCGCGGTCGAGTACGTGGGAGTCCAGCGACATACCCATTACGCTAACTGCTGGTTCCCTCTTTTCTCTTATTCCTTCTTCCCTTCAGTCAGTGCTTTTATTCTCTATGATATCCTGGGGGCAAAACCATCGTACTTTTAGTCCACTGATGCTGTTTAACAAAGCTAACGACCCCACAACAGTTACCCATATGACTCTTCTAAAATTCAGCAATGACTCCAAATGCAGTCAATAGAAGATAACCAATATGTGTTGATTCCTCTCATTGACTAATCTTGGGAATTTAGGGTATCATTCTTAACTGCTTAATAGATTAGCAGCAGCATGCTCTTTTATTCCCTGTTTACAGACTAAGAAATTGAGGAATAAAACTTCTCCAGAATTTTACCAAACACGGGCAAACTGAGGACTAAAATGCACAGACCTGGATGTTCTTGCTCAGTATTGAACAATCCTACTCATCCCTGCAAAGAAAGCATTCTGATCCCAGAACAAGCAGACTCTGACATTCCCTTTTGCAGAGACTAATGTACTTTCCCTGAAGCTCTGCCATGACTGGCATGGACTTTTGACGTGTTTAATGGGTGTAGTGGCTTCTTATTAGCCTGAAAATCTTCCTCTAATCTTTCCAAAATTATAGCAGTGATGCATATAATGGCCGATGCGTGTCTTATACCATGAGCTTTTCTTTGTGTTTTCCCTAAGCTTCTTGCTTGTGGTCTAATTTTTCTGTAAGGCAATCACCTAATTGCTTTGAGGCACTGTGCTGATTTGTGGCTCTGCCCTAAAGCTTAAGCTAAGAACAGCAGGGCACACCCTGCTAGGACTGCAAGCTGTTTACCAACTTAACCAAGAGGCATGAGCTGTTATTACTAACGTATTAAATTCATGACTTGGGAGTAAGTAAATATGAAGAGGAATAGATGGTCTGGATTATCCAGTGTGAGAGAAGGAAAGCAAATGCAGCTGATATTCAGTCTCTCTGCAGCTCTTCCTTGCAGTAGCAATGAGAGCACATACGGGGGTTGCCTGACCTCTCTCAGGTGTTCTCTCAATGATGTTGCCATCTTAACTATCTTATTGAAATTTTCTCCACCAGACAGGATAAACACGTCCAGAACTTTTTCAGTGACAACATCTCAAAAACACAGATAAATGCCCCACTCCAGGCTCTGGCAGCTCAACTACTCAAGAGTTCTTTGCTCTCCTGGGCTGAGAGCTACTTTCTAAAAGGATAACATAGTAGGTCTAGTTCTGCCACATAAGATAATCTCTTTTTCTACTCCACCTAGAAATCCTAGGGCCAGTTTTCATGTCTTTTCTCAATTCTTCACTAAACTAACATCCCCTTTTTTGTTTAATAGTTTTTCATGAAAGTCATTCAATTTTTCTGATTGTTCTCTTTGTGCCAATCTTAAAATTGGATCCTTAAATCTGAACATAATTGTCAAGGCAGAATTAGAACTATCTCTTCCTTAGGGTAGGACTTATACTTTCAATAATGCATCCCAATAGGGAATTATTCCCTTTTTCACTTTGCACTCATGTCATATTTTCTATAGATTTCAACTGCATAATAAATTACAAGTATTTGGTCTTTTTCATACAAACTCTTCCACAAATGCATCATCTTATGATTATTCCTTGAGACTTTTTTTGTGGGGGATTTACAATATACCCTTATTCAAGGTGTCCTTATTTGATTTGATTCCTCTTTCCAAATGTGCTGAGGAGGATTTGAAGTCTGACATGATAAATCTGTGCATTTGCTTAAATGATGTAGTGGAAAAAGTTGTAAAATCAGAGGATCCTCAGTGTCTATTTCATCCACACCCCTAAAGGTGCAGGTAAGGAACACAATTTCTGATATTTGTTCAGGTGGATTCAGAACTGAGTTCACACTAGAGTATCTTCCTTCTGCTGTGCTTTCTCTGCCCATTACATTGCTCAACCCCAGCGGGGGACAGCCAAGTCTGCAGAAGATGGGTCTGGAGCTGTGGGGTCACATCTCACCCCGTAATAAAGCTTTTGGTATTCCCAGTAGCACATCTTCTTCAGGCTGAATCAGCTGGCCAAAGCATCCTGCTATGAATCAGCAAGAAAAATGGCCACAGGATAGGACCAATGAAGGTTCTAGAACTCACATGACCCCAGAATATCCATTAATCAGCACTCTGAGAAATTTGCCTCCATGGATACTCTCTAATCTAGAATATAAAGATGGTAGGGAGGAAAAAGTGCTTAGGAGAAATTTTTAGTTACCAGATATCTTGGTCAGCATTTCAGTAGATGGCCATTTAGTGCTTTGCGAAGAACATTAGAGTTTCAAACGATGGTGCTTTCTTAGTTGGTCTATGTGTTCATTACGGGTGTGCACTCTTCCCTCATCCTGTTTGTACTGGCAACACAGCTATGGGCAATTAAGATATGGGAACATACAGGAATTATAGGAATCCAGATGAACTGTGGCATGAAGGAGTTCTGGAATGGAGCCAGGGGTGTTATGCTTGTCTTAAGAAATCATGTTCATTTGGGTGCTAAGCAGCTTTCTGTTCTTCAAGGTTGGGCTACCAGTTGAAAGAGGAGGAAAAACAGCCTTTAATTAAGAATCTCCTTTGCAGAACTCGAGCATGGCTACATATTTTTAAATGTTTAAGTGTGTGCTATTTTTATTTAATTGAGCTAGCTGAGAGCAAACCTTACAGTTTAGCTTCAGTCTTATTATTTCTGTGTATAGAGGCTATAAAATGTCTAAATTTTTATCTGCTCTTAGGGACACTGGGAAAGAAAACTGACTGAAAAACAGGAGACAAAGTGGCCAAAGAGAAAATCCAACCAGTCCCAATTAATCTTATCCTTTGGCAGTGTTAGAGGACACTGTGAGTTTGAGAATGGAA
>NW_006159456.1:195949-207361 GCF_000334495.1 Tupaia belangeri chinensis | reverse complement strand
GCATGCGCTCGCCAGACAGACAGAGAGAGACATACAGACAGAAAGTGAGAAATCTCCCCCTAGGGGGGATGGTCACACCACAATCCCTTCTCCTCCATTCTCCTCTCGGGATCTTGGGCACACACGCACACGCGCCCGGAGTGAGTTCTAAGCCACTGGGTCCGAGACGTGAACCGCGGTCAACTACATGGGAGTCCAATGACATAGCCATTACACTAACTTCTGGTTCCCAAGAATGGAAGAATTCTTAAAGGGAAAAAAATGAGTTTTTTGTCTTTGGAGAAACTTAAGATCTATCATACATCCCTCTTTACTTTCTTTAGGAGTATTCAAAAGGCTTTGTGACCAGGGTCAAGACTCAGGTGGTTTAAGAATGTTCTCTGCTCTCTTTACTCACAGATGAAAGTGTAGCCAGGACAAATGACTTTATTTAGCCCCAAGCCAGTGGATCACCTATGCGTCTTAAAAACCATCTATTAAATTCTCTTTTTAAAAAGTTATTTGAATAAGGCCAGTACTTCAAATCTGTTAGCAAATAGAATTCTCTGAATACCACAGAGGAGTATACATACACATACATCCAGAATAAAATGCAAACAAAAGTAGACTGATGAAAGTTTTACATAAAGCCAGCATAGGACTTACATGTACTCAAATATACCCTAAAATCAGTGGTGGAATAACTTTCATCATGTCAAGGTGAGCTAACATCCCTGAAGACATCCATTACTCACCATGTTACATTAGTTTCAATAGATTATTTTTAAAGACTAAGCCATGTATCTGATTTTCTCATGTCAGAAAAGTGAGAAGATAACCATTTCTATACTTTCATCTATAAATTATTTTTTTCTATGCAACTGCATGAAAGGTTACTATCTTATCTAGTACTGTGTTGTTAACATAAATCCCTGAGACTAGGTGATTTATGAGGAAATACAGGTTTATTGACTCAAGATTCTGACCATGTGGATGGACCAAAGGCATCACAAAATGGCAGAAGGCAGAACTGAGAAGAGTAGATAGTGGTCTATATGTTTCCTCTGTCTGCCTCATTTACTTTCCTTATAAACACATCAGGACTCTATCATGGATGCCTTGTCCTAACTACCCAGTCACTAATCTCTTCTCAAAAGCTCCACCTTTCAACACCATAATTGGATCAATTGTTACTCTTGTAATCCTGTTACAATGATTTAACACATGGATTTTGGTGGGACATATACAAACTAAAGCAGTTACCAATCAAGAACATTGAATCTTCACCTAGTTGATTAGCACCGACATACTCTGCCCAACAGAGCACCCACATGGAACTGTCCTGAATACCTTTATTGGCCAGAGGATTTTGGCCAGGGAACTTAATAACTCCTCTAAATTCTTTCTGGTGCTCTTAAACACTCTGAGAAGTCTCGTTGGTAGGGAGTGAGTTGTATGACTACTTGGCTATCGCACTTGATTAGAGACCACTGAGGGCCAGGAAGAGGTCTGTACACATCTATTTTACCACGCCTGTGAGTCCCCTTTGAGCTCCAACCAGGATGCACTTGGCTTCAGTTCTGGGAACATGGCTCTACCCTAGTGGAGGGCACCTTTGTGCATTTCCTGAGACAGGGGCTGACTCTGTCATTGTCCCAGTCCTGAGTTCGAGCTCCAGGCCCAGGACAAGGCCTCTGAATACACAACAGGTGCTCAATAGATATCACAAAGCAAAAAGAAATGAATTCTTTTTTCAAACAAGAGAGTCATATGATAATGATGAATGCTAATCATAATCCCTTAGGTCTTTCTAGCACTTTGTTTCACAAAGCACTTCTACATATGAGGGGGTCCTTACAAAGTTCATAGAAAATGTGTATTATGAAAAAACTGCACGGATTTCAATTTTTTTGCACCAAAATAAACTCTTACTTAAATTATATCTTTCTTTGAACTTTTTGAAGTCCCCTCATATATGATTTCATCTAAGCCTGATAACCTTGTAAACCAGGTGGTATTATCCTCCTTTCTTCTATTGAGAAAACCATAATTTGGAGTCCAACTGGTTTAATTCAAAACAAACAAGCTGCCTGGGGCCAGCAGGTGGAATGGTAGTTAAAGCTCTGGACTCCCACATGGCCAACCATGGTTGAAGTCTTGGACATGGTAGCTTGAAAATCATGCCAGGCTCATGTGCTTACACACCAAAATTCCGAAAGGAGAATGGAGGAGAAGAAATTGCAGCATATTCCCCTGGGGGGTGGGGGAGTGCTCTCTCACTTTTCCTTGCACTTTCTGCCTCTCTTCAGTGAGCACACACTCCCTATGGCAAGAACAAAAACAAACAAACAAAAAAGACAAACAAACAAACAAAAACAAGCTGCTTTTTCAAATGGCTAGGCTACTCGGCTGGGAGCATTTTTCATCTTCATTACTGTTGTGAATAGTAATTTCTCGTGCTAAGAGCAGAGGCTCCTTCCTCTAAATGCACAGCTGTCTGATAGTGATATTGTCTGGACCAAGATGGAGAAAGTGATTTATGTTCAGGTAGCCACCTCAAGGATCAGTTCCTTTAGCAGCCTGTGACATTCAATGACCTTCTCTGTAACAGGTCCTTTGGGAAGTGAGAATAAAAAATCAGAGGTGAGAATCTGAGGTGAGAATCAGAGAGAATACTGGTTCTGCATCTGTCAGCAGGGGATGAAGATGTCTCTAGAACAGAATGCTCGAGCTGGCTCCAGGATCTGCTGGTTAAGGCAGCTGGATCTCATGTGCTTGACTACATGGTTTGAGTCCCTGTCCTAGTGACCTGAGAAACAGCTGGGTACCTGTAAGCACATGTCCAATATCCCAAAAGGAGGGAGAGATAAAGAAGAAGGGACTACAAGGTGACCATGCTCCATGTTTCTCTCTCTCTGGCAAAAGCATACACCTCTAGCAAAAAAAAAAAAAAGAATAAGAAGAAAAAGAACAAAATGCTCTCCCTCTCATGTGGGTAGAAGGGAGACTAGACCACAGGCAACTATACACACTGTGGGCACCACAGAGACTCAGAGGCTATTTGAGCACCAGTCTCAATGACAAAATCACTTTTCAGTATTCAAAGAAGTCCATAGTTACCCAGGAGTTTCCTGTACTTTTTAAAATTTCCCTCTGGATATGTAAGGTCCAGCTGTGACCTCTCTCCCTCCAAGATGGCCTCATAGAGGTCAGTCTGCCTTGGACAGACAGTAAGTGCAGCCCAAATACAGACAGACTTTATAGAACTCCAGTCCAGCTGGGCCCAGCTTGATGATGCAGTGGGAAGCAAACTGAACTGTGTTGCTGTAAGCCACATGACTGACCATGGATTTGCACCTCTGGGTCAGTTTGGAAACATTCCTGGTGCATGTGTGTGTGCCCAGGATCCTAATGAGCTAGAGAGCTAGGGAAAGAAGATTGCAGTGGATGTGAACTTGTTGAAGGTGCTTCTCTCTCTGTCTCTCACTCTTGCTCTCTTGTATGCACATGTGCTATCATGAATAAAATAAACTTTTAAAAAAGAGATAAAACCTCCAGCTGATCCCTTTGCTTTTTAAATTTTTTTAAACCAACTAACTGTATATGATTGTACTGACCATTCTTTTTATTGCAAAAGGAAGCCAGAGAACTTTAAGAGCCAAATGTGCCTTCTCTGTAGTCTGCTATAATTATACACTATGTCTAATTCTATGCCCATTGCTCTGTGGGTGCACAAGGACCTCTAACTACAGCTTCTATTCTTTGCAGAGGACACAGATGTGTGGTCTTGTTCTCTGTGGGCCTTCCAGGTTGCATTCATTTCCATGGGGAATAATGCCAGTAGAAATGAGGTGGAGAAGAAGGATGAGGGGACACAAGCAAGAATATGAATATCATGGCATGTTCAGGACTTTCAAATATATCAGTAAGTGATTCAAGAATCCCAAGAGCGTTTTATAAGTCTGATGTGTAAAGACAGTCACCATGGAGTTAATCATGGAGTTAATCCTATTTCCCCAGCCTTCAGTCAGACTACCTTTCTCACATGTCTAGTGAGGGGAATGGGAAATGAAAAGGTCAAGGTAAAGGGGTCTTGTACAGAGACTACTTGAGCTATGAAGGGAATTGAAATGCAAACAGCACAAAGGGGGCTTTTCAGAGCTGTGTCTTAAAAGGTTGGGGTGGTATAACTTCTCCATAGAAGTCACTCTGGGGCATCATCAGCTTCCTCAGACATCAGTTTTCCCATATCTAAAATAATGATGAGTTTGGATGAGACCCTTACATCTAAGACTTGGAAAGACTGGTTTGCCCCAGGGTTCAAAGCTAGGAAGCACCACCTTGCGGCAGCATGGCATGCATTTTCTAGTAATACAGACACTGTAGTACCAAGCGACCCTACTTAAGTTTATAACTATCCTTGCTTCTCTGTTAACTTCTAACAAGTGAAAAGTCTTCACTCATTTCAAATATCCCAAAGAGACAACTTCATGGCATGTCTTTCTTTGTTCCGTGTGATCCCAAAGTACCTTTCCAGTTTTGTGGGTACTCCCCTCCCCTCCTAACTGCATCATATTCGACCCTGCCCCCACCCTGAGAGCACCACATCATTTCCAATAGCCAAGTGCTGACATACTTCCACGGCCATCATGTTACCCCTGTCATGCTGGTCCTTCACCTTGCACCCTTCACCCTTGGCAGTTACTATTCACTCTTGAGTCCAGCCTTGTCCCATGTCTTTTTGGAAGTGTCTCTGCTCATGTACACCAGAATCGGTTCCCACTTTTTATGTCTCGGCAGCACCTGTCATTTTACCTCTTTAAGTGTTTACCCTGAGAGATGTGGGCAGCAAAGAGCAGGGACTCACATTTATTTTTGTATCTGTAAAATGTGATAATGTTAGCACTTGCCTCTAAGGATTGCTGTAAGGATTAAATTAGGTAATGGGTATGAACATAAGTACCCAATAAATGTAAGCTTATGTTATTAACAGAATGCTGGAAGCAAAAGGGAAAGGGTTGCGCCTACTTTCAGACTCTGATGCCAATAAGACTTTCCTAACCAAGATCCAGAAAAGGTCACAAGTCTCAAGGCAGCTGCAGTAATGGGAACCTTGTGGACAGTAGCCATCACTTTTTCTGTTTAAAGACTCCAACAAACTACGATGGTCCTTGGGCCTGCCTCTCTTCTTCAGTTTGTAACTACTGGTATCCAAAACCTGTGGGCAGACATGAGCCCAATTCAGTAGGACACATCTTAGAAAATTATTCTTGTAATAACTAGATTTGTAGACACATGCTTGTTTACTTGATAAATCAGGTGTATGAGGAAACATCAAGTGATTTTCACTATTAGTAGTCTGCACATTTGAAAATAATATACAAAGTGCTTTCTTGGACATAGTCTCATTTCTACCCTTACTGACACCTGGCTATTTCATATAAATACTGTCTTGGGCTGGCAGATGGCATGGTGGTTAAGGTGACTGGACTCCCACATGGCTGACTGTGGTTCGAGTATAGACTTGGCAGCTTGCTTTCTCACTTTCTGCCTCTCTCTCTGTGTCTCTCTCTAGTCAACTTCAAAAAAAATTTTTAAAAAATGACAATGATAAAATCATTCTTTTAAAAAAATAAATTAAAGAAATAAATAAATACTACCTTATTGATAGTGCTAACCATGTGCTGGTAATTTGCAGTCCCCACCATAGCCATTATGTAAACAAAGAGACTGAGATTTCCAGAAAGCAAGTCATTTGTGCAGCAGCACAAGCCAAAACAGAAAAGTGACCAGAAGTTGCAAATCAAGTCTATTAGACCTCAGTCCATACTCTTTTGACTGTTCCATATTCTTCCCTTTGCAATGAAGGTTTGCTCTACAGTACTTCACAGGGGGTAAAAAAAGCCCAGTATAAATACAGTGAAAAACCTTTTAATAGAACTGTCCATAGATGGGGATACTCATGTACCTAGGAGTAGCCAAGTCCTTATGCCAAGACTCAAAGAGATGACAGAATTAGGCAGCTCTTTTTTTTCCCACACAAGCACAGGTACCCAGTATTTTTTTTCCTTTAAGCCACTGGGTCTAGGACTTGAACCATGCAGTCAGCCATGTGGGATCCTGCTACCTTAACCACTATGCCACCAGCTGGCCCTGCTAGATGACCTTTAAAATGCAATCACTGTGATGACCTATGACAATGTAAAGGGCCAGTAACAACAGCAGCCAAGTCTTATCTGAATCAGAAAGGAGCTAGACAGCATTTAGAGTTCTAAAACTCAGCATATGACAAGCCTAATTTACTGTCGGAGACACTATGAGGCCCATATTACTGCTCCTTCTCCCCTGTGCCTCACCAATCAAAGACATACTCTGTGTGATTTTCTAGCTCCTAATCCAACACTGGTACAGCTGGGAGAGGAGGCTTTGGTCTTAATTTTGGTATGTGGTCATGTTAATACTCTTCAGTGAAAATTGCCCAAGCCTCTCTATAGTGGTATTGCTTTGAGATAGGCCCATGACCTCTTCATGCCTTGTGAACACTTCAGGGCTCTAGTCAGGCTCAACTATGAAAATGCATGTGAAAGCATTTTTGCTAAATGCAAAATCACATATGAATGTGAAGTGGCATTACTGTCTTGACACTTACTCCTGTCATTGAATCAGAAAATGCTGTCCAAGGCTAGCCAGTGGCCTGGTGGTTAAGGAACTGGATCCCACATGACCAACCACATGGTTTGAATCCTGAACCCAGAGGCTTGAAAAACATGTGGGACACATGTGTGCATGTGCCCAGAAATTCTAAAAGGAGGGAAAAATGGAGAAGAAAGGATTACAGTGTGACCACTCTCCAAGAGGGATGTTTTCTCCCTGCTTCTCTTTCTGCTAAGCACACATGCTCTCTGGCAAATTAAAGAGAGAGCAAGAGAATATGATGCTGTCCACACATCCCCAAAGATCACTGAAACATAAACATTTGCTTATTGCATTACCTTACCTAATTCTACATCCTGCCCTAAACAATTTTGGAGATGCATCTTCTACTTTGCAGATAAGGAAACTGAGGCTTATAACCGAATCAAACTCCAATCCTGTCTCTCAGCCATTGCTCTTCTCACACATCACACCCACCTCACACCTTGGAAGGGTTTATTCAGACTGCAACGTGAGATCCACATGTCATCAGCCCTGCGAACGGTATCTGCACGGGTCCACATGTGTTTCTGGACAGCCTCTGAAGCATCTGTAGCCTATTTGTTCTCAAGTATCAGAGACACTGTGGCTTCACTGAAACCTCTGTAGCTCATTCTTTGAGCTTCATGTGAACCATCCATTCTCAACAGATTTGATTTTGCTTTTTGTCCTTTTTAGGACAGATCTAAGGAGTGAGAATGAACTGTCCATAGCCCTTAAGCTTAAGGAAGAATGTGGTAAAGCAAATGCATGTTACACCCAATACCCAGGAAGTCTACTTCTCAATATTTAAAGGGCCAATAACAGCAGCAGCTGAGTCTTACCTGAATGATCTCTTTAAACCTCCCAAAGACTCTACAACATAGATATTATTTTCATTTACATTTGAGGGTACTAAGGCTTAGGAGAACTAAATCACTATCTAAGGTCACACTGTAAAAAAGGGATGCAGCCACAGTGGAAGTGATTTATAGTGGATTAACATGAGTACTTACTTCAAAATGTACAATAGATCCTATTATGTAGAATCTTATTTATAGCACATAATAGCGTACAGAGCATTTAGCGTATATCCTTTTCTAAGCTTTTCAAATATCCCGCATAGCTGCTAACACCTTTTCTACCATGGCATTCCCAAGTGATTCTAATTCTATTCCAATATACATAGCTACTTTAATTATCTACCTTAAAAATATTATAACATCTTATAAAATAATGAATGACAAGATACAATCATTAAAAATAAGACACCCAAACACAATGCATTAAGAATACTTATGCCTTTACTTTCTTTTTTCTTTTCCTTTTTGATGAATTAAGATGTTTTGGAAAAGGAGGAAGAAAAATCCCTGTGAATTTCTTTATGCTATTGAAAAAAGGCTTAAGTAAACTTTCTCTGTATCTCATTTTAATAAAACTGACAAAAACTCTATGATGATGAAAGAGTGGAGGGACATTTGTGTGTCATTTCACAATTATTTGGGGGATCCAGAATGTGGTACTTTTATGTCAGTACTTGTTTACTTGCTACCTGTCCAGATGGGGAAATCCAAAGGCCATGTTTTTTATTCAAAAGTGCTTTTCATGGAAAGTTCTCCAGATGCCTGTGGTTGATTTTGTTGCAACTTCTAACCCCTTGAAACCTGACTCATGGGACTTATCACCAAACCTTGCAAGTCCTCTGACATGTAGCTGTATTAAACTCCTTCAGTAAAAAAAACCACACTATGGTTGAAGGGATGAAGGGTTTATGCAAGGACTGCCACTTTTGGTAAGAACTCCTGTCTGCCTGGGAAAGGGCCTGTGTGATGGAGGGCAGGTGACCAGCACCCCTTCCACCTCTCCCCATGTACTGCCTGCTCACCCAAAACAAAAAGGAAAAGGAGCCTCTGAAGGGCAAAGTAACTGTTACTGCATTTCCAAACGGTCTTGCTTTTTTCTTAATGTGGATTCATATTTGCAATAGATAATACCTTTAAAAAAAAAAAAGACACATTTGGAGATCCTTTCATTTGCCTTACATTTTGGGCCCTTTTAAAGATTACTTACAAATCTCTAGAGAAGTATACACTGATAAACAGGTTTCAGACTCCAAGTGTGAATCCATTCATGCTCATCATTTTCCAATTACACCCCTGATTATACAATAAATCCCATCCCAGGGTTTTCTTATAATATCCAAGGCCAAAGTCCAAAAGTTTGAGGCTCTTTCACACAGCTGGGAATTGTCTTTCTTTTTGCCTTTTATTCTCCTTTAAAATCTTTGCTATTGCCTAACTGCCTTTAATTCTAAAACCCAATTACTTTCAAAAAGAGTCTATAAACCAATTTATAAGTATGCTCGTGTCATATAGAAACCTTCCTACTTCCATAAACATTTATTTTCAAAAACCGAGATGGACTAGCCACAAGAAAAGTAGCACCTCGCCTCTATTTATCACCATGCTTGAAAAGAAAGGCCCATTAAAGATTAGCCTTCCTATGGAAACTAGAGGTGGCACTTGATGACCTCAGGATTATGCTGGGAGCAAGAGTTGCTGACTTTAGTCCTCCTCTTCTTAACCCAGAGTCTTCTATCCTAAGATTGGCTGGATCATTACAGTAAAGTTACTCTACCTCTCTTCAGGATTTCAAGTGATGGAAAATCATCTTTTGGTTCAGTTCCTGTGTCTAAATCTCCAAAAGGCCACAGTGACACTGTCAAGCCAGTAGAGAAAAATCCGACTTTCCATCAAGGAAAAAACCTTGACTATCTTTTTTTAATTTGTAAGTACAACCAACTGCTTGAAACTAGTCACTTTATCAGCCTCATGTCAGGGGGCCTTGACGAATTGGTGGCCCTGCTCAGGTCAAATGTGTGTCTTGGAGCACATATCCTGCATGCTGGAGTGACTGTTCTTCCACTGACAACACTAACCACAGAGCTTCATTTCACACCTTTGCTTTTATAATTTTCCACCTTCAGCTAAAAATACTGCTTTTTGGGTGAGACTCAACCAAAGCACAATCCCCAAAAGCAAAGGAACCAGCAGTTGAATAAGGGCCCTCCAATGGGGAGGGCAAGAAGGCTCTTCTGTTGATATTTCCAGTCTCCTTGGAAGACAGCCTTGAGTACCACAGGGCAGGGTGAGGGGTAGGGGGGTGGTTTAAAAGGTGTGAGGGAGTTATTTCCAATGTCATGGCTTAATTTTCACACAAACACTTCAAAAGGAAGTGTTTTCTTTCTTTTTTATTTTTCCTTCATAGGGGTTGAAGGTTTTAATGGCAGCCCCCATTTGGTAAGGGCAGAAAAGAACTAGAGCCAGCTTTTGGTATCTCTTTGGCTGACCTATGGGGAGCTCTTTGATATTTACTCACCAGATGAAATAATGGAAGTGGAACAATGGACATTGCATATTTATTCCTCTGGCAACTGCTAATTGCTTCAGTTTGAAAATAATTGTCTTTCGCTCCAACCTTCAACTGTCCCCACTTTGTGTGTGTACAGACATGCACACACACACACTCCTATTAACATCCTCTCATTTGCTAGCTCTGTTTATGACAGACTGCCCTCTCCTTTAGAACATCATAGACAACTGAGCTCTTTCAGAGTTCTAGAGATTTGTTTGTGCTCTTGTCACTGGCATTTAATGAAGACACCGTGTTTTAACACAGAGACTTAAAGTTTAGGAGTCAGCAAACCCACTTTCGACTCCAGGTTTTCTCATGTTGAAAGGTATGGCACTTAGCAAATGTCTTAACCTCTTTAGGCCTCGGTTTCCTCATCTGTAAAATGTAGGGCAGATGGGAGGTTTAGAGCATGTAAGCACCAACAGAAAACACAGCCAGGAGCTTGGCTCATTTTGGTCATTGAATGCATAATCATCTCTTGCCCTATACCAATTTACTAAAGTGAAAATAAGGAGAGATCTTGGAAGACAGAGTTGTTTTTGGGTAATCCACTTAACACCCTGAGCTGTACCTTCCCTGTCTATAAAATGGGGCTAGTAACCGCATCGACCTCAGAGAATTGTGAGGACAAAACAGGACTGTAAAACACTGAGCACTGAGTGTGGCACGTTGGCCTCTATTGCGTTCTCCTAGATGCCAAGTTGCTGGCAACAAGCTATTTCTGGCAAATTTCTATTCACTTTCCCAGTTACCTATTCATTCAGGGATTCTTCTTACCACTGTGCTCCCTTCCCAGCAGCCTGACCCACCCCCACTCTGTCCAGCTCTGCTCTTCATCTCCAGATGAAGCAGAAATCTGGTAAATATTACAGTTACAAGGTAACAGGTCTGGAATGCTTGGCATCTCAGGCAGAGTGCAGTTACTTCTTGGCACCCAGACACGTATACTCTGCAGCCTAGGGCCAAACTATGGTTGGCTGCTTCGTGCAATTCAAATAAAGATATTAAAAAATCCTCCAACTCTATAAACATTTGTACTGTTTGCTAACAAGGGGTTAGCTTTAAAAAAAAAATCTAAAAAGAGTTTGGCATTCTGATTACCCTTTTCAGTTTTAGACCTGAAAGGGCATGGCATATGTATGTACCACATAGGTTTCTAACTTGGAATACAATGATTTTAGGCCAGGAGGGAGCTACTTCTAGATGAGAACGCCATTCCAAAAACATATAGAACTAGGCCATTTTTATTTTAGAGTGTGTGTCCTTAACCACTGCATCATACTGCTGCTTTGGGGGGGGGGGGGTCTCATGATGGGTAATTGATTTATTTTCCAAATACTGAGTAAT
>NW_006159456.1:188178-195668 GCF_000334495.1 Tupaia belangeri chinensis | reverse complement strand
CACCCGCACCATACTCTCTCTTTTGGGGGGGGGGGTGTCTCATGATTGGTAATTGATTTGATTTCCAAATACTGAGTAATTAATGATGACAGTGACAGTCACAGTGGGTGGGTATCCTGGCTTGTCACATAATAGCTTGGGCAAGTTATTTAATCTCTCTCTGCCTCAGTTTTCTCACATGTAAAATGGAGAAAATAATAGTACCTATTATTGCCAGAATCAAATGAATCAATATCTTTAAAATGCTTAGAAGAGTACCTGGAGTATAAAAAGCACTGCATAAGTATTATTGCTATTGAGCAAATACCAAGTGTGGATAAAAGGAAGTAGATATAGGTAGTTATCAACGAGTAACTGTTTCTTTAAGTAAATAAAAAGAAGTTAAATGCAACTGAACTTTTAGACCGATCTTTCTCTATTAACTAAAAGTATATAAAAGAAAACGGCAAAGTGAGATTCTATCATAGCCAGTCAATTTAAATTTTGATCTTTGCTGATTCAGATGTCAGGACGGGCTAAATTTTCTCTTGGGCATGAGAACAGAGAAAGAATACTTTTTTCAGTGTACTTTTTCTTATCTTCCAGATATGTAACCTCAGAACTTTTAAACAAAACCTCCTTCCCAGTGGCAACCTTGAGATAAAATATGAAAGCCAAGTTTGAGCATTAGGGAGGAAAAAGGAAAAGGGCAATCCTTCCATACGGTTAAAGAAAATGTACCACATTCTCTTGTACCGCTTTTACAATTAAAGGTAATAGTGGGGTCCGGTCAGATTTCCCCTGTGGGCGGCAAAGGTCATGTTTCAAGGACTGCAGGGATGACAACTGGAGTCTGCAGCAGACACCCTCCTTTTTGTCTTGGCTGGCCTGGGAAGGGGCTTGCTGGGGTGAGTACTGGCCACAGACCCAGAGAGGAAGCAGATGAAGGCAGGCTACCTGTGTACCCTTTTCATTCCTCTTACCCTCCTCTCCTCTTCCCCACCTCTCTGTGCACGCTCACAACTCATTGCCTCGGGTGCCTTCATGTAAGGAAAAGAAACAAAACAAAACATGCCGATGTGTATCGTGAGTTAAACGAAAGAGGCTGCATTTCAGGATTTATTTTTGTTTGTTTTTGTTTTGTTTTGAAAGCTTCTTTCCTTCGTAAGTAAGTGAGACAGAGAGGAAAAGAGACAGGCATCCTTCAAAAAAAAAAAAAAGAGACAGGCATCCCCAACAAGATCTTCTACCCCCAGCCTCAGCTAGATCCAGATCACTGACACACCTGTGCCCAGCATTCAAGGAGGTCTCTGGATATGGACCTGGAATCTTCACACGTGGGTCAGCCTCTCAGAGCATTGCATTACCTCTGTACCACTGTCCAGCCCCAGGATTTGTTTTAAAAAGAATATATAAGAGGGGACTGGCAGTTAGCGTAATGGCTATGTCACTGGACTCCCACGTAGTCAACCGTGGTTCGAGTTCCGGACCTGGTGGCTTAAACTCATGCTGGACGCATGTGCATGCGTGCCCAAGATCCTGAGAGGAGAATGGAGAAGGGATTGCGGCATGGCCATCACCCCTGAAGGGTGATTTCTCGCTTTCTGTCTCTCTGTCTCTGTCTTTCTGGCAAGCACACACGCCTTATAGCAAAAACCTCTCCAAAATAAATAAATAAATAAAAGAATATAAGAGGAGGCTAGAGTTATACTACCAAGAGAGAAGAATTTCTTCTTTTTTTAACTTGGTAAGGGCTTCTAAGACCTTGGACTGTACCCTATGGAGTCAGGCCCAGTTTCTCCACAGCCACTGGCACCCAGGGTATAGAACAGGACGAGGCTTCCCAGGAGTAAGGTGTGGGAAGGTTGTACAATAAAGGGACAGGCCACCAGCAGCAGAGTAGGACTTCTGTCCTTTGTACATAGAGAAGAATAAATATCTCCCAAAGTACAAGATATTAGGGGGAGGAGCACTTAATTGAATGAATCACAGTGCTGATTTGGGGGTGGGGTTGGTGGGAAGGGATGTCCTTGTGGTTAACCACATTTTACTGGGTTTTTTATTGACTGCAGTTGTATTGAAAGAGACATGACTCAGACATACCATATCCAAAGCCACGTAAAGCACTGAGTTCTAATGGAATTTCAACGTATGAGAAAGTCATTAACTGTACTATGAGAAGTGAAAAGTTTTGCTATCAACCTAGATATCATTTGCTTGTGTCCTCTAACGGCTGAATTGGCTGATTTTTCTATTTTCCTTTCTACTTTAAGACTGCAGCTAGTCACTGCTCAGGCATATACACTGTTCTACATGTTAGGGACCGCGTCTCTTAAAAGCTGGTTGCACCCAGGGGCCGGATAATCATGCAGTGGTACTGCAATCCTCTAAGAAACTGACCTACATGGGAGGGTTCCAGGTTCACATCTGAAGACTTCCCTGAGCACATCAGGCACACGCGTGTGAGTGAGGACCCTGTTGGAGGTGCCCCCCCCCACACTCACTGAGGAAATGAATAAACTTAAGAAAAAAGTTAGTTATACCCTCCTGCATTTCGCTCATAAATACCATTTAGCAATCTTCTTTTTCTTTGTGAGAGTAGTCAGTTTATAAGTTTATCTCCACAAATATGCTATCGACTATTTGAGGACAGGAATAATATAATAATACCAGGGACAAAAGCAACGTTCTTATTATTGGGAGCGTAACATTTGTCAAGTATCTACCTGGACTATGCCATTGAGACAGGAGTTAAGAAGCTTTGACTTAAAGAAGGAACGAGCCCAATGTTATGTAACCAGAATAATGACGTCTACACCCAAGCCTGAGGTGTGTGATCCTAATTCCTCCCCCCCATGCTGTCCCTGCCAAGAGGGATCCATCCTCACCTCATTTTTTTTATCCATCTGTGTAACTCAGGGACCAAACCCTTCAGGTGGTATATGCTCAGTGCATATTAATTGAATTAAATGGGATAAAACAAAATGTCCCAGCTCACTGATGTCAAAGACAATCTAGGCACAGCTTAAAGTGAAACGACAAGGAAGTAAGATGGGCCATGTACCACTTGGTTGTAGAAAGAGCTGCTAACACATAGTCCTGATAGGCAAGTTTGGAGCGAGGTTCTAGTCCTTCTAGTAAGACAAAGAATATCATTCTGCCTGATTTATTTCTACTAATTTCTAAAAACTGTATTGTGGTAAGACCACTTAACATGAGATCTACCCTCTTACATTTTAAGTGTATAACCTGAGGCCAAGTATGGGTACAATGTTGTTCAACATATCTATAGAACTTATTCATACTCAATGAAAACTTTATGCCCATTTATTAGGAATACCCATTTTTCCCTCCCTCCAATCCCTGAAAACCACCATTCCTCTCTTTGATTCTATGGATTTGACTATTTTAGATACCATTTTTTAAAAAGATTTTTGCTATAGGGCACATGTGCTCACTGGAGAGACAAAGAGACAGAGACAGAAAGCAAAAAATCACCCCCCAGGGGGAATGGCCATGCAGCAATCTCTTCTCTTCCATTCTCCTCTTGGGATTTTGGGCACTCATGCACACGTGCTCAGCGTGAGTGTTAAGCCACCGGGTCCAGGACTCAAACCACGGTCAACTACACAGGAGTCCAGCAAGGTAATCATTAAGCCATCTGCTGCTCCTTTAGATACCACATGTTTTTAAACAGTATCTCCAACATTATTTTTCTCTCACAGAAATTGTTACCACATTATATTGTTTCTAGACTTTGAAAAATCACTTTGCTATTCTCAATGTATGCCAACTTGATATTAAACAGATGGACTAGAATTTCTCGTTTTTCTATGGTTTTCAGGATAGGAAAGAAGGAAAGTTTGAGCTTTCAATGATCATTTTGAAATGAATGAATGAATAGCAATTTATTCAGCCCTCTGCCATGGGCAAGACATTTTTATGTGTTGGATAATTCCTTCCTTTCTCTTTTTTTCTTTTTCTTTTTCATTTTAGTTTTATTCAGTACAATTACAGAATATGCTGCATGCTACATAACACAGGTATAAACCTTCTAGCATGGGGTAGATGATCATAACTGAGTTATTTTTCATCCATCAGGAAACTGCTTTCTTAATCAATGTTCTCCAAACCCTTTGACACATAGTGACAATTAACTCCAGAGATGTGCCATTCTCTTTCCATCAAACGCCACTGATACGTAAAATGGGCAACCCTCTTTTCCTTGTCCCCGTTGATAAACTTGTGCATGTACGCAGTGGCCAGTCTGGGAATGACCAAGCACACGCCCATGGTGGCGACCTCAGGGAGAATCTCGAACCACATCTTGGCACCCAAATCCGGCCTCTAAGCTCCTTAAAGGTGACCGGGCTTCAGCTCGTTTCCCGGAACAACACATGCCGCCGATAATTCCTTTCTTTAAAATACCATTAAGAAGTAGGGTTTCATTTTGCCTTTTGTAAACTTATTTCTCTCATGAAAAAGAGACAAGAATCCTCAACAGAATCCCACACTGCAATCATCCTCCAGCCTCACCAGCCTGCCAAGATTATGCATGTGCACACCCAGTGTGTACAGATCAATCCGGGAACCAAAGCCTTGATCAACCATATGGATTCAGCATTCCTTGAGTAATGCATTACTGCTGTGTCACTGTACCAACTGGGCTTTTTTTTTTTTTTAAATGAATTCTCATTTTAGAGAAAATAAAAATGAGGTTCAGAGAAGGTAACTGACTTGCCCAATGTTACACAGTCAAGAATTCACCCAGTTCTCTTTTATGCAAACTCTGTATTTTCTTTCTACTATCTCATGGACTAATTGTCACATTTAAGGGTCATTGTTAGCTCATGTGTGAGTCACTTTCTTGGCTTATCAACAGCAGGTTGGGATAAAAAAAAAATCAAAGGCTGACATCTTCACAAAGTTTACAGGAAGGGACCACCGTCTGTTATACAAAGCAAATGAAACAGAAAGGCCCATTATATGAACTCGTCTGTCTAGACAGATGACTAAACAGGGGTCCCTCCAGGGTTAGACTTGAATTTCCTCTGTTCAGTCTGTTGGATATTTAGCAATAAAAAAAACTTAAGCCGTTTAAAGGCTGTAGTACTAACCCAGTCCCTCCTATGCTACCCAGAGAGTAGTTTAAAAGTTGTTTCAGTGCAGCCTGCATGTGTTAAAGTTTCAAGCAGAAGTCAGTTTGAGACAAGAAGAGCCCTAAAAATACTCTTGCTGTCTGGCTACAGACCCAAGAACGTGCTACTAAATGTCCCTTTATAGCTCGAGTGACAGCAGCTTGAACTCACTGAGGGAGCGGGGTCTCATACAGGTGTCCCTGTAGCAGGGGATAGGAATGCATCCAAGTTAGGTTTCTCATCTTTCACATGGGTTGGCAAGTAGCTTCTCTCGTGTGTCTTATGTGCCCTAGGGACACTGAAGCCTTTTCTAACTTATAATATGAAAAAACACTGCTTAAGAGTGAAGAAACATCCATATCCTTTCATCAAGGCTGCGAGATATAAACAGGCTGGTGGTGATAAGATTTTTTAAAAGCCTATTCATATTCCTGTGCTTAGTGTACAGAAAGTCCCTCCAGGTAGGCAATTAACAGTTGGCTAGCAGACCATGGGGCCCCAGGAAGAAACTGGGAGTATACCAATTGACTAAGACCTCTCTCATTTCCCAAGAAGTCCTTAGCAATGTGCAGGATGCTATTTATATGATGGTCCATATTTGCAAAATTCATCATTCCCTCATTTAAAAAAATATTTATTGGATGCCTCATTCTGTAGAATTCCTTCATATATATGGGGATAGACAGGCCTGCCAGGAAATAGCTATGAAATTTCTAGGGCCCTGCCCATTGAAAGGTGCCAGTACTATTCTAATCTTTTAAAAGGGCATTAGAGAATTAAAGCCCATCATTTAAATAGAAAGTAAATGCTCAGATTGATCAGCCTGCAAAAAAACACAAACAACACAGCAACAACAAAAAACAGTTGTCCTATTCAGGGCACAAAACAGTAAATAGCGCGATTTTATGCTACACTTTAATTCTTACCCCATCTGGGCAAGAGAAAAGAATCTAGGATGCACTCATCCTCCACACAAATTCATATAAGAAAACATTTTCATTCTTCAAATGAGGAATACAGAGAATGTACATGAGCTAAACGTGGGGGTCACCGTTTAATTTCAATACCAGCATGTAAGCTTTTGGGTTCAGCTGTCTACCTTGAACTTTCATATGTTTTTCAGGGGAAAATAGTATATTTAAAAGAAAAATGAAACCTATCCAAGCATGCTCTTTTCCTTAATCAGAACATAAAAATGATTCCCTAATACATACAGACATAGGGTGCTCTTCAGTAGGTTCTCTTCAGTGACAGCTCATGCTTTCATCCAATTTTTTATTTAAATTTGTCACCTTAAGAGAGTGACTCTGAGGATGAGCTTTGGAGGCAGGCAGACCAAGTTCAAGTTCTGGCTCTGCTGTTCATTAGCTGTGCGATGGTGGGGAGACTGCATGTGATGTTGCCAAGCCTCCATTTCCTTATCTGCAGATGAGGATCACAGTGTTTATTTAACGTGCTAACATGGCAATTAGCCCAGTGCCCAACATAACTATTCAGTAACCAATGGTTAGTATTACTATTCTTCTTCTTCTTTTTATTATTATTAGAGAAAGATTCACTAACCCCACCCAAACAGATGTCTTTTCTTTACCTAGAACTTCATTCATATTATAATATAGATAACTAGACAGAACCAAACAATTTTAGCAAAAGCTATGTTTAAGCCCCCAAAACAGGGGTTCTCAACTCTGCCACATATTAGAATCACCTGGCGGAGCTTTTTTTTTTCCTAAATTTTTTTCGAGATATTTTTTTTTTCCTATGAGAGAACCTACCCACAATAGGGTCCTCATGCCATGATCCGTTTCCAGCCTCAGCCAGCCTCGATCATGAGCACATGAATATGTACTCAGAGTGCCCAAGGTGGTCCTGGGACATAAACTCAGGACTTTTCGATGTGGGTCCAGTTGTATTATTGCTATAGTAGTGTCTGGCCCCAATCTGGGGAAATTGTTAGAACTAAAGATGCCAGTTCCAAATCCAGAGCAACTGAGTCAGAGTTTCTGGAGGTGAATCTCTGTTTAAGTAACGTAAGTCACGTTCAATGCTCCCCAGGTGATTTTTCTGCATCGGAGCTACAGAACAAAACACACCTTGATACAGAAGTTTCCCACAAAGGACCTGAGTGCACTGACATCTGAAGCCCAAGGCCAATTCTTTACCACATTACCAAGAGTCCCTACTAGGTCAGCTGTTTGGGTGCTTTACCTGTTTAGTTTATGCAAAACAATCTGCTCTCTTTCTAACAGGAACACTAAAATTAGTGAAGCAGCCACAGTTTCATAGGGGGCTTCCTGGTCATCTGAGTATAGACAATAGACCAGGTAAGTAGCAGCCTTCGATAAACAAGGAACACAGACCAGACCAGGGAAA
>NW_006159456.1:129275-187397 GCF_000334495.1 Tupaia belangeri chinensis | reverse complement strand
CAGACCAGACCGGGGAAGGAGAGAAGCAACCCCAGCTGCTGATGCGAACACAGTCTAAGTCAGCGCCACTTTGGAGCAACGATACAATCCAACTAAATATTAGAAAAATATGGTCTGACCATTTAGATTTCAGAAGGATCCAAAACCAATTTAGACTCCAGTCGGTGGACAAAGTTCACATTCAGCAAAACAGCTCCAGCAGTTGCATCATACACACAACAGGGCAATTCAGAAATACAGATGTCCAGCCATGTGCAAAACAATGCTTTCATTTTTTTCTTCTCTTTCCCACCGCTGACCCTGAGAGTAGGCTGGAAAAGCTCGGCATCTGTTGCTACTAAGAATAGGCCACAGAGACAATTATTTATGAGCTTGTGAGCACCAAGCTACCCATGCTCAGGCACCATAACCGCACATAGCTGTCACTGTGTTGAGAGTTGTACAACTGATTCCCTGTACTAGACAGGGTTACTTTCCAGTTTGTTCACAGAACACAACAAGTCAGAGCATGGCTCAAAACAATCTGCCCAATGGGTCATTGTCCGGAGACCAAGATTCAGGTTAGACAGGATTCTAGGGAACTACATGGAACATGGTATTTAAATTGGCACTGAGCTCACACTAAAGGGATAAGAAACAGAACAGTAATGCTCCCTCCAGCAAACAGCTAAGCTTCTACAGACGCGTACTCTCGTGGAAACTCAGCCTGAATCCTTGCTGGGGACAACATTTACCAAATGATGCTGGGCATGTCAGGACCACAGTAGTAAGTGAGGACTTAAGGCCAAAAGATGTCAGTACATGCTTTGGAGGTAAGCCTGAGTTTCCGAGTTGCCCTGACGTACATCAGCTTCGCAGAACACATAAAGACTTGCTTTAGCATCCTGGTACTCCCAACTGTGTCTTTTACACCAGATAAAGTTGTTTCTCCAGCAGAAGTGAGTCATGTATAAAAATGAAGGAAAACAAAACATGTCTGTCTGTCCCATGAAATCGACCGACTAAGTACTCAGTAAATTCCATACCAACAACAAAGCTCCCCATATTGCCACAGATACAGCAACAGGGTGGATCCAATCATGTCCTACCCACAATACAGGGAGATTTTAATGTGCACGAAGTCTTCCTCTGTTCCCCAGCAGCTCCACCTGCACTGTAGTAGATTGTTATCTTACTCAAAATACTGGCTTTTCTACCCTGGACCTATCCCCACACAGCCTTTCCCTTATGCCCTCCCGAAATCAGCCTTGACCACGTGCCTTGCTTTGGCCATGGAATATTTGTGGGGGTAAGTGCCACATTTCATGGTTCTGCCATGAGGTCAGCATGCCCACTTGAGGAGGAGCTGCTCCCTCAGCTTAGGTCTCAGAATGGAGGCTTAATGAAGCAGAGCCACAGCCAAGCCACAATGCCATCAGATATGGAGGAGACCCTTATCTTATGCCATCGAGATTGAGAGAAGAGCTCTAGATAGCACCTTGAGCTTCTAAAACAATGCCATATCCACAGAGTCCCATCATACCACAGAACCTCATTACATGGATGTTTATATACAACAGATCAACAAGGTCTTTGAAGGCATCAACTTTGACTAACAAATACTTTCTATGATGATATTGCCCTGTTCTTCAGACTCAGGATTTCAAATGTTTCTCTTGCGCAATACATCAATTTTTCAAAGGCTACACTAAGCATTTCTTGTTGTTTTGTGATTCATCAAGATGGTAGTCATGCAAGTGCAGAGAGGCAACATGAAAGGGCAAATCTCCTTCCAAAAAACACAAACAGCTCCCTATTTCTGCTTGATGATTGCCACACTACAAAGATGTCTCAAAAGTCATCTTTCCAGTAGCAAATGTCATCTCCCCTAAGAAGGCTTCCTTCACCTCTCTAGGCCAAGTTAAGCAATTTTTCTTCTGGCCCCTCCGATGCCCTACTTGTAATCAACCACCTTGTGTTGGCTTTTTGTCTTTGTTTGAGTGGGTGGGTCTGCCTGACTTCCTCACTAAGTTGTAGGCTCTCTGAGGACAGAGTCCACCCTATGTTCCTGCATCACCTAACACAATGTAAACTCGAAAGATGTTTCTTGTACAGAGAGCGGAAGGAATGAAATCAACATCTCAGTGTAAAGTCTTTCTAATTCTAAGAATTAGAAAGCAAACTCTGGTCCAACCGAAATGCTTTTTGACTGATAAGAGACATAGTTTGACAAATTCCCTGGCTTATGACCTCATTTCAAAGTTTAGGCAAAGGTGCTTCTATTTCATGCACTCGGCACAGCTGGACAAATCCAAAGATCCTCCTTCCAAATCTGACTTTTCCTTTTACTCAGGGAAAGGTAATGTGTCATTCCTCTAGGCCAAGGCATGATCCACCTATGAATTTAGTGCTATGTGTCCCTGGCCACCAAGTCTAAGAAGACTATGACTAGGCATTCAAACAAGTATGAACTCCAGCAGCTGTCATTCCCCACTTGTCAGCACAAGATGGGAGACCCAAGGACTTATTTTCATACAGAGGAGGCTAACAGAGCTAGCTTCTTTCCAGAAAGAAAGGGGATGAGTTGCCAATAACTCAGGACTATTAATTAGAATTGATCAAACTGAAAAACATTTTACATACAGAACCCACTATAGCCAGTTTATTAAAACTAATGGCTAACAGGGGAAAAGAACTCACTCAGCACAAGGCAGGTCTGCTTGAGATTCTTATTATGGTTCAATTTCACCCAGAAATATAGTTGCATAGTACTGTTCCAGTACATTACAATGATCTCTTCTTGGGACTTCCTATTTCTGCACTAGCCACCCTATGTGCCATTTCTCAACAGCCACAAGGCCCCTTCACTAAAGCCACCTTCTCCCCATTTAATTCAGAGGAAAAGTTACAGACATGCTGGCCTACAAGGCTCCATATAACCAATCCTTCATTACCTCTCTAATCTTACCTCCTAGGACAATCTTAATCCCTGAACATGCCAAGAACTGCACTAAATGTTCCATCTGCCAGAATGTTCTTTTCCAGACAGCCCCAGGTTACTTTCTGACCTCCATCAAGTCTCGGCTTAAAGGCCACCTTCTTAATAAATTCTTCCATGCCCATTCTATTCAGAATTGCCACCTACCCGCCAGCGGGTGGCATGGTGGTCAAGGTGCTGAACTCCCACATGGCCAACTGAGATTCGAGTCTCAGATCTGGCAGCTTGCTTTTCTCTCTCTTCCTTCTCTTTCTCTCTCTCTGGTAAGCACATTAAAATCATAATAATAAATAATAATAAAAAAAAACTGCAACCTATCTTCCTATTCCTCTGGTCAAGGATAGGAAGGGATTTTTCTGGGATATTCCAAAAAGCAGATTCTACCATCCTTATTTAATCTATTATTATGTGTCTCCCTCCACCAGCCTGTAAGCTTTCTAAGGGCAGGGAGTTTTACTGATTTATTCACGGATGGTATCACTAGTGGCTATATTAGTGCTTAACAATGAGATACTCACCAAATACTTTGGAATGAACTAGAATACTGTTAAGAATTTCTTCTCTTTACCTTTGTAAAGATCTCTGCATGCTTTTGACATTTACCTTAAAGTTTCATCTATATCTGTAGTTAATATAAAAATCCTTTAGTTGAAGGCTTGGTGGGAGGTATAACATAATCAGCTATTCTTTTCACACTGCAATAGCCATGTGGGCTGTTGAGTGAAGCAAACCATATAGGAGAATCGGATATTTCTCTAAATAGAATTTTTATAACCAAAAGAACTACAGTAGTTGCAGAATATTTATATTGTATGGTTTGACTGAAAATACTGGGTGATTCAAAACATAGGGCATAGGATTACACAAGGAAAATACCAAGTAATTTATCTTCAACTTTATTATTTTAATCGCTTGGTCAGATTCTCACCTGCTCTAATGACTCGAAGAAAAACGCCATTTGGGAAGAGAAACCTGCAGTTACTCAAAGCTGAGTTTGGCTGATAGTAGAGTTTACATTCCATTGTTGGCTAGATCCTAACCTCATGGAATGTCTCAGAACAGGATTCGGGCCATGAAGAGGTCATCAAGGCCTTGATCAAATACTCCCTCAGGGGATTACACATTCATTACATTACATATGTCACTTATGCCTTAAACATTCGCTTCGAAAATCTTCTTCCACCCCACAATTGTCCAGGTGAAAGCACTTGAGAGCTGGAATTCACTTTCAACATCACTTCCAAACTTGGCATCTGTCCCCTGCCCTGTGTGATTAATTTACCTTTTTGTATACTCATTGCCTCCTCAGTGCCAAACAACAAGTAAGGGAGGAGTGTAATACCACTAATAACAGATTTGCCTGAGTATGTGTATGCACTCGGGATATTGAAAAGCACACAGCAAAAACCTTGCTGGGCCTGTGGATTCAGGGTCTCACAACCAGAGAACCAGCTGACCAAACAGAGGCCCTGCCGCATCTGAATCCGTCCATGCAGTAGGACTGTGAGTAAACAGACCCGCATAGTCAGAGCATCCGCTGCCTTGAGCAGCTGCAAACTTCAGTGAGGTCAGATGCACCTGCAGTGCCTGTTTAAAATGTGCAGACTCCTCAACTCCACCCGCCCCAGTGATTCTGACCCCACAGTGTTGTGATCAGGCCAGGGAATCTGTTTCATAAGAGCCTGGGAGATACAAATGCAGGCCACACTCTGAGAAACGACACCTTTAAGTCCTAACCAAGCTACTTAAAAGCCTCTTACTCTATAAATACTTCAAAACTATTGAATTGGGACCAGCAGTTAGCGTAATGGCTATGTTGCTGGACTCCCACGTAGTCAACCATGGTTTGAGTCCCAGACCTGGTGGCTTAAACTCACACCGGGCGCGTGTGCGTGCGTGCCCAAGATCCCGAGAGGAGAATGAAGGAGAAGGGATTGCAGCGTGGCCATACCCCCTTGGGGGTGATTTCTCGCTTTCTGTCTCTCTATCTCTCTCTGTCTTTCTGGCGAGCACACACGCCCTATAGCAAAAACCTCTCCAAAAAAGAAAAAAAAAAACCTATTAAATTCACCTCCATGACTACTCCTTCACAGAGAGACTGTTTCTAATGCTTGTACTCTGGATTCTTATATCCCATCAGGAAAACCTCCAGGCAGGCTAACCTTATCTTAACTAATATGACTAGGGTTAATAACTTTTAAAAGAGAAAAATGAGAGGCCAGGCAGCAGCACACTAGTGTCACAATGGCATCCACATGGGAATGGTCCTGGGTTTGTGTCCTGAGACCTCCCTGAGCACACTAGGTAGGCACATGTGCCTGCGATCCAGGCTGAGACCAGCAATGGATCATTATGGGAAGAAATAAATGAATAACCTTTTTTTAAAAATGATTTTGCAGTCACGTGGGTTGTGAGAAGCATGACCTGTTTCATCTTCCAGAGTATTTTATGTAAAGCTGCCAGTCCAATCATCAGTGTCAGAGCACACAGTTATCAACAACGCCCGGGTTAGAGAGTGAGAAAAGCGAGAGGCGCCACAGGCCCCACATGCCTTCCAGCCGCTCCCAACATCTCCTTGGAACGCAGAGGCGGTTCACGCAAGGTGACAGGGATGGCCCTCGAGCTGCTTGGCGCAGGCCCACTTCACTTAACGAGTGTTCAGAATCATACTCAGCATGGAGAAATTCACCCCGACCCTGGACACTTGCCCCCTGGCATACGCTCACTTACATTTTTACTCAATTACTATTTCTAAGAACAGAGACAAAAAAAAAAAAAAAAAAAAAAAAAAAAAAAAAAAAAAAAAAGGCAGGGCCCCATTGCCCAGCAGTGTTGCATGGATGATCCAAAAGGGGTCTGAGGGTTCCTCCAGGCCTGTCAGCTGGGGAACATGGAAGAGCCTTCCGCAGTCTGAGAATCTATGTGGAGCCTGCACCCTGTCTTCCCGTCCACACCCTCAGAGACACTCCTGATTTTCCCAGGCTTGCTGAAGAACAGGGTGGGTTTCCAGTGTTTTTTTTTTTTTTTCACCAAAGGAAGAGGGAAGCTTGCAGCAATTAAGTGACTGACAATAACCCCAAGTGAGAAGGAGTGTCTGAGAAGAAAACCATCCAGAGAACCTGGGTAGGCCCCTTGACATGGTTGCTATGGGAGGAGAAGATAAAGGGAAAGTCATCCAAAGTAGTAGGCAAGACAGCTGTAAGATTAATGGGACGTGATTCCAAAGGGAGAGCAAGAGGAAGAGGAACAAATTTAGGGGTCTCTGTGGTCTGAGGGAGAGCAGTCAGACCAGACCTGAATCCAGAGGTTGGCTTTGACACTAGCTAACTATAAAAGGACAAGGTATTTACCTCTCCAAACCACAATTTCCTGAAAAATGGGATTGTCATCCTGGCCTTCCTCAACCAACCAACATGAGCAGGGTTAGGATGATGTGTCATAAGTACCATGGGCATGGAGGTTATTCAGTAAATGTGTTCCTTCTCTCTTCCTTTACCATTTCTTTCCAAATAGCTGGTCAGCTAGTGCGAATAACTCAGACATTTCACTCCTTGGTTGAGATAGTGAAAAACAATGAAAATTTAGAGCTTGAAAACAAAGTAATCTGTTTCACAAAAGGGAACTTTAAAAGCATGAATTACATCTTTCACTCTTTATTCCTTTAGTACCTTCGAACCATTTTGAGGCTTCTGTACTAAAATACATGTATATTCTCAATAGAAGCACTTCTTTTTGAGGAAACCTCAGCTTAGGACACTATAGAAAAAGTACACTCAGGCCAGATGAGTGCGGTAATAAAACACGACACCGTGGCTCTGTAAGGATGACACACAGGGGAACATTCCAGATTCAAGTCTGGAGACCTCTCTGACTACACCTGTGCCCATGACCCATGACTGGCTGAGGCTGGGGATGGAGCATAGCACGAAGGCCCTGTTTCAGGTGCTGTCTTTCTCTCATTTGCTCATGGAAGCAATGAATAAATAAAATATGACTCATTTAATATTTTATTTTATCTATTTAAAATAAATACATACATACTCCAACTACACTGATTCCTAAGAAGCAAAGTCAGGCATCATAAATGGCATAATATCCAATGAACTCGCCTTCTAATAGGGGGAAAAAATAGAGAGAGAAGGAAAAAAGAAAACTTCTTTCCTTTGTTCCTATCCAAGACCTCCACCCACATTTAGAATCAATATAGTCTAACCCTCAGGACCTCAAAAAGATGCAGAGAACCAATGTGAGGATTTCAAGTCTGTTTCCTTGCTTCTGTGTCACGATCACCCACATTCTGTTCTTTGCTGTGGACTCATTGTCCAGCATACATGAGGCATTCCGTAAACGAGGTTTGAATTGACTAATGTTCCAACCAGAACGGGGTGGAGACCTTGGACTTTGATGCACCTCAATGTAACACGTGGGGCTAGCTCTGAGGAGCCTGTACTTGGTCTGAGGGTCAAAACTAAGTGGTTTGAAAAAGTGGCAAGTTCCCAGGTCCAGTCAGCTAAGAGCCTGCCCCATGACAATTTGTCTTCTCATGCAGCCCAGACATGTTCATATGAATGTCACAAATAATGTTAAGAACAAACTCTCCCACAGGCTTCCCTCTAGAACCTCAAAGGAGAGAAGAATCTCCTTTTCACTGTAGTGAAAGCAACCTTAATTGAGCAACTACTGTGTGTCAAGAATAAGAACATAGATATGAATACAATATAGAAAAAGGGACATTCCCTTGATATTCAAGCCATATTGGCCAACCCTCCAGAGGTTGCTCCATAAGGGTCAGGAGATCAATGTTTCAAGGCACTCCATGACCCCTGGAATACACATCTCATATCCATAGCCATTCTTCCATATACTGTACTCAAGCGATTGTCTTATTTCAAAGTTACTCATCAGTTTTTCTCATGTAAACTCTGTCTAGACAATTTTAGGCACCCTTGTGATTGCTCAGTTATAAGGCTGCATTTCAGAATCCTGTTTTGCCTTTGACAAGTTCCCCACAGGAGACAAATACTAATGCTGGACTTGATAGCACTATGTCAAATGAGGAAGAAAGCAGACAAGTGTACTCACCAAGGTACCCACAGAGCACCTGGGACTGTCTGGCGCACAAGCTGCCCACTGAGCCAGAGGGTGTTGTAACAACTGGGCAAACAGCTAGGAGTTTTAAAAAGCACAGTCATTAGCTATTTTATGGAAGAGATGCCTGCACAGAATTGTACAAAGATTCAAAGTTGAAGAGGGACTCACTGGATGTTCTTATCATTCCCCCCAAAAATGCAAGGTCTCTACTACCCAGGGCAAGGGGATTGAACACTGAGGACTTATGGAAGATTCTGGATTCTAGTCCCAGATCTCCTGGCATCCCCTAACCAGTAGTCAGACAACTGAATTCAGCCTTCCTTTTAGCATATTTTAGGTTAAAATAACAATGTACAATTTGAATACTGAAATGGTAAATTAAATACCTTGATTTGTATTAGAGATAAGGCTTTGACTTCCTTTGACAAAAAAGGATGACCTATCTATTAATATTAAAAGTAAGACTTGGGACCAGTAGGTGGTATAGTGGTTAAGGTGCTGGGTTTCCACATGGCTAACTGCAGTTTGAATCCCAGACCTGTAGGCTTAAAACTCATGCCATGTACATATGTGTGCGTGCCCAAAATCCCAGAAGGGAAATTGAGAGGGAATTGAGGCACAACCACCCCCCTTGAGGGGAGGTGACTTCCCTCTCTCTCTCTCTCTCTCTCTCTCTCTGGCAAGCATACACGCCCTATAGAAAAAAATCTCTCTTAAAAACAAAACAAAAGAAAAAAGAATAAGACTTCATTTTTCATTTGGCCTAGATTTCAATGTTTTTAAAATCATCTGTCATCACTGCTAACCTGCATATGAAAATTCCTTCTTGAATCAGTCAAAGGTATAAATGTATATTGGGGCAGCTTAGCTACAGTTTAAAAAGCTAGAACTCTTTGAAATAGATAAAACTATGTTGTACACAATAACTAATACATCTGAAAATTTTGAACTTCGTTTTCTTTAAATGGAACAGCAACCAGATTTTTATATTGCCCACCAGACTCTCAGGAAAGTATAGCAAGAAAACAATTCAAACTGAAAAGACTGCTGAGTTATTCAAGGGTTTTCCTGTCTGGAGTAGGATCAATAAATATTGGATTTTCACATGAGAAGGTGTGGATTAAAACCCTTGTTTTGTCATGGATTTTTCCAGGAATCCTTGGACAAGACTGTATTTTCTCCAGACTCTGTTATCTGTAAGATGAGGCAAACAAACCTGCCTGAAGATTTTTAAAAACTAAATTGATATGATGTATTTTAAAAAGGCTGACAGATAAAATGTGATCAAGGAATATAATCATATTAGTAATCTAATGTATGAAAAAAATGAATAAATAAAAGCCCTGACTTGACTGCCTTCTAGGCCTGAAATGAATATAATTTTCTCCTCGCTCCTTAGATTTGGAATTCATGTATCATTTCATCATATAGGACGTATTTCTAGAAGTAATACTGCCACTCTTCAGACCTGATCTGAAAACATTTTTCAGCAAAAGACAAAGACTTCATGGACTCTTAACGTATTGTGTTTGTTTTGTTTTGCCAAATTTGTGCCTCTTATCACTCAATTTTTAACTGGAGAATGAAGGCCCTTTTTGTATTCTGCAACTTACCGTCTCCAATATTCAACCCACTAACAAGAACCCAGGGACATAATTTCCCACACGTGTGTATTACACCTCTATCAGAACAGTCTTTAATTGAGATATAGGGCTCTGATTGGCCAGAGTGGCATGGAAGGACTTCTGTAAGCATATGCTGCTAGTATGTTACCACCATATGCTGCTTCAGCTGACATCTGCTCATATATGTTCCCAGCAATAAGCAGCCATGTTGTTTATTTTTAAAGCCTTCTCCACAGTCTCAGAAAGAGAAAAATCCCCTCATATAACCAGTCAGCAAAGACAAGAAACTACACTGGGCATATACCGTTTGTCACAAGATTAGCAAGTCAAATAAAGTTTCCTCATTCATATCTGACCTTTAAAAAGAGATGCTGAAAGTTATCTTAAATAAGAACCTCAAAGAATATAACTAGAGAAAAGCAGATATGCAGAGCAAGTCAATTGGTTAGCAAAACGTTTTCTTCAAACTATGGCCCTGTGCATTTCTTGGGGGGACTTAAGTCCTTTTCCTGGGAAACAGCACCTTCTTCAGGCCAGTGTATGTCGTGGTACAGAAGAGGGACAGTTGTATTAATGAAATTCAGATCGCTGAAACTACTCCAGGTCACTGGGGTCATAGGAAGTCTGTGTGGGAATCACACTAGGTTAACTACTGTCACTTGCAATTTCCGACAGGCGGTCCTCAAGTATACACCTTTGGTTTACTTTCACTCTGCTATAAAGCTGCAATATTAAAAGCCCTTCTTTTTTTCCCTTCTCTTTTTCTTTCTTTTTTGTTGTTTTTAAGCAAGGCTAAAGTATATGGAAATCTGGTGCTGATCCAGTGTTTTAGAATTTAAGACATGAATTGATGGTGATATAAGGATGTTAACAATGATTATTTTAGCCATAGAAAGCAGAGCTTGGTTTTAAAATCATCAATTTTCAATAACCTACATGATTGAAATGACATTGTAGTGGAATACACTTTTTAGACTGTGGATATATATGAAAATATATGCCTTATAAAATACAAAATACTGTGAAATCGGAGACACTTACAGTCTTAGAGACATACAAATCACAAGATATAAACAGTCCTATACTTAAAATTTTGTATGGTTAATTTACAAAATGACTAAACAACTACAAAGTTTAGTGTTGGGGTTCATTTTTGCCTGTGATGACACAACTAAGAAATAAAGCAAAAAAAGTAACTAAATAAATAAAGATGGTGTTTCTAAAGTGTGTTTCTGAACTACATGCAAGAAAATCACCTGGTTTTCTGGTCAAGGTTTCCAGAGCCTTCCTCAAAACTATTGAAAAGTAGTCTGGAAAGGTTTGGGATTTTACATTTATAATAAGGGCTACAGTGATTCTGTTGTATGGTAAAATTAGAGAAGTATCAGTACAGGTCTTAGTGACAGACTGAACTACCTGCAAGAAAATCACCTGGTTTTCTGGTCAACACACAGGTTTCCAGAGCCTTCCTTAAAACTATTGAAAAGTAGTCTGGAAAGGTTTGGGATTTTACATTTATAATAAGGGCTACAGTGATTCTGTTGTATGGTAAAATTAGAGAAGTATCAGTACAGGTCTTAGTGACAGACAGGTTACAAAGATTTTTACTAAATAGCATTTGACTTCAAAACCACCCAACCAGTTATATCAAGGAAAAGTCATTCCCTCAGGGGTTATTCGTTCTGAGTAAGCAGTGGTTTTATGTAGTATGAGAGTGTCTGTAAGAAAAAGATAAGGCTGGGACCAGAAAATGGTGTGATGGTTACGTTGCTCGACTTTCACATAGTCGACCATAGTTCAAGTCTCAACCTGGTGGCTTAAAACTCATGCTGGGCACATGTGCGTGCATGTTCAAAATCTCAAGAGGAGAATGGAGAAGGGCTTTCTTCCTCTCGCTCTGTGTCTCTCTGGCAAGCACACATGCCCTATAGCAAAATAAATCTATTAACTGAGAGGAGAATGGAGAGAAAAGAAAAAGATAAAGCTATTCTTGCTTTAAGCAAATTAGATGTCATTTAAAATATTCAGCTGGGCCAACTTGTGGGGTGGTGGTTAAAATGGCTGGATGTCCCATGGCCAACTGCGTGGTCAAGTCCCAGGCCCACTGGCTTGAAGACCACGCCAGGTGCCTGTGCATGCATGCCCAAAATCCTGAGAGGAGAATGGAGAAGAAGGGATTGTTGCAGCATGGCCATCTCCCCCGGGGGATGCTTTCTCACTTTCCTTCTCTCTCCTTCTCCTTGCCTCTGTCATGAGCACTCAAGTCCTATGGCAAATTTACCAAAAAATAATTCAGTTAAACTCCATTGTCCCTACACACTGCCCATTCCTCACACACACACAAACATATAACTCTTCTATCTTTGGATTATTGCAGTTTTGTCAGTGGGGACTATCATTCTTCTCAATGCTAAACTATTAGAAGTTCCTACTCCTCATTAAGAATTCCCAGCAAATGTAACCAAGAAAAAGGCAAATTGATCCAAATGTGTAATGATTCGGGGTCAGCTTGGATTGAGAGTCTTTTTCTAGATTCCAAATACCTATGACAAAGAATTAATGAAATTAGACATGACCCTACACACATAGTTTTATTATTGATGGTGATATTTTCTGACACTGGAATTCTTCTGAAATAGATCTCTTTCCAAGACAAACTAGCCAAGTCACTTCTTTCTAGGGAGAAGAAAAGCACACATTTCATAGGTGAAACAGTGGCAGTTCAGGATTTAATTAATAAATCTGACCAGTGACTTTAGTAACCACATGTTAACAACCCAAGGCTTAATACTATGAAGAGGTAGGTACAAGTAAGTGACCAAATTGCTACTTCAATTAACATGATTTTTACTTTTCTTTTACAGTCCCAAGACATCTAGTTTATAAAACAGGGTGGGGACAGAGAGCAGCAACCCAGGGTGGTAGAGTTTAGCAGACATGTCCAAAAGGCAAAATACTGTAGAGACTGAAGCAAGGGCTATAATTCAGTTTTGCTTCTCCCTGGTACCTCCAGCTAAAAAGTCAGGAGCTCTGTAGCACTCCTTTCTCCATCTCGCTCTCCCTAACCTCCACAGCCCACCATGGCAAGATATGAGCTTGGAAATAAGTCATATGCCCGCAGTAAGCCCTACCAGAACGCCAATGGGACAGTTCCTTGACCAAACCATCCTTCTTCTGCAAGGAAATGTTCTTAGTCTGTGATCATTTTTTTTCTTCTAAAGTAGAATCAGAATAGATCATCCTTTTTTTTTTTTTTTTAACTTTTTAAGCCAGCAGCTTAAATACAAGAGTGAATTAGAAAGCAGGCAGAAACAACTTCAGCTGTATTGCCATGAAGATGTCGAAGCAGAAGTGAAGAAAATGAGATTAAGCAAATGGATAGGGAAATAAGTGACCATGTAAAAAAGAAACCCCCAAATCAAAGGAATGACAAAGTTGCTGCTACCTCTGGTGTATACACAGAGTAATCACTCCTAAACTTAGTCTAAGAAGCACTGAAATTCCTAATACTGAAATGAATCCAAAACTTGAAAATTAAATTATATTTCCCAGAAAATTCCCATTTAAGTTTTGGCAATAATAAGTATTTTGGTGTTCTTAAAATCTGCTCAAAAGGACACAGTAATCTCTTTCAGATACAGAGATTTGCAAGGACCAGCGGACTTGTGGTCATTTCAGCGTCTATCTCAAAACAAACTTTGCATACTTGTTCACAAGATGAAGTAACAAAGAAGGACTCTTACAACAGCCTAAAGTTATGAATGAATATTTATTTGCAAACTTGCTTGTCAAGGCAGATATGGTATTTGTCAGCGTGGTGTGGGTCAGACAGGGAAAAGCCAAATGAACACAGCCAAGGTCACAGTTGTTTTTTTTTTTTTTTTTCTTTCATGAGATCAGGAAGATGCTACAAAAATTCTTGAAACAAATACAACTCCAAAAGTGCAGTCTTATTCTCAGAGAATTTTCATTTGGAAACACTGTGCCTCTTCTGCAGGAATAACCTGGTGTATAATTAACAACAGGCGGGTAGGTAGGACAACCCCAGGGGACAGGGCCTTTCTCCTGTGCAGAGACAAGCTAGTGTGAGAGTGAACAGCTGCCTGCTAAGGGTTGGAAATGCATCCAAACTATTTTCAGAAGGCTTGGGCTTCACAACATCCAGAAAGCATTTTCCATTCGCTTTAAGTTTCTCAAGTCATTGTGGTTAAAGGAACAGTGAAGCCAAACATTTCCGACTTATCAGGCAGTAACAAATCCAAGTGCTCATTGGAGAAAACGAAGGGCTGGGCCTGGTCCACAGAGGATTGCTATCCTAGTACCATGAGGCTTTCCCTCCTTCTAATCGACACTAAATCCCGTAAACTCAATTCATTGCTCTTGGATGGGGTGTTTTCTCACACCAGTGAAGTGGTGTTACTGGATCACACCAGGATACTAACTCACTGGGGGAACATCCTGCACTGGTAACAACTACCCAAGGTCTTGGTGTGGCTTTTCCTGATATCACCATCCAAGTTTCATTTGTATTCCTCAAATCCTTTACAGTGACTCCTGACTGGTCCTTCAACTTCATCTCAACCAGTTTCCTCTTTGAGACTTCAGTTCCCTAATGTCATTCCATTGAAAGTGAAAGCTTTTTGTTTCTTTTTTTAATGTTTTGCCATAGAAAGATAGTGAGAGGGAAAGTAGGAAAGCACCCCCCTAGGAGGAATGGCCATACCACAATCCCTTCTCCGTTCTCTGAGATTTGGGGCAGGCACACACAAGTGTTCAGTTTGAGTTTCAAGCTGCCAAGTTCAGAACCGGAGCCATTATTGGCCACGTGGGAATCCAGCACCTTAACCACTATGCCACCTGCTAGCCCAGTGAAAGCCTTTTCATTTATTTTTATTGCTTGGTCGATTGATTGATTGATTGATATTTTGAAGAGACTTTTTATATAGGGCGTGTGTGCTTGCTGGAAAGACAGAGAGAAAGAAAGCGAGAAATCACTCCCAGAGAGGATGGCCATGGCGCAATCTCCTCTCCTCCAGTCTCCTCTCAGTATGTAGGGCACGTACTCACATGCACCTGGCGTTGAGTTTCAAGCCATCAGGTCTAGAACTTGAACCACGAGGGGAGTTCAGTGCCTTGACCCCCACACCATCTTGTAGTATAGCACTCCAGTGTAGTGCATGCACATACACACTGTGTGCACAGAGCGCTATTCTGCATTCACAGGGATTTATGCGATTTTAGTCTCCACCTTTTCCACATTTTAATATCTCTAAAATCCTGACTTTCTCATAATCAATGGTACTTTAGAGTTTACTGGAATGATACTTCTTTCTTTTTTATTGTATTTTATTTTATTTATCTATTTTATTTTATTTTACTAATAGGGCCCATACACCCACCAGAGAAAAACAGAGGAAGAGAGAGAGAGAGAAAGGAAGAAATCCCCCTCAATGGAAGATGGCCACACCATAATTTCTTCTCCTCCATTCTCTCAGGATTTTGGGTACACATGCACATATGCCCAGCATGTTTATGAAGCCACCATGGCTGGGGCTCAAACTATGCAGTCGGCCATGTGAGATCCAGCTGCCTTAACCTCTATGCACCTGCTGGTCCAATACTTCTTTCTTAAAAGCATATCGAAATAGGAAAATAATGCCCCCTTTTTTTTTTTTTTTAAGAGGTTTTTGCTAAAGATTACGTGCACTCACCAGAAACAGAGAGACAAAAAGTGAGAAATCACTCCCCAGGGGAGATGGCCACCCACAATCCCTTCTCCTCCATTCTCCTCTTGGGATCTTGGGCACACATGCACATGCGTCTGGCGTGGGTTCAAGCCACCAAGTCCAGGTATGTTCACTCGCCAGAGAGAGACAGACACAGAAAGAGGAAAAATGAAAAATCACTCCTCGGGGGCATGGCCATGCCATAATCCCTTCTCCTCCATTCTCCTCTGGAATTTTTGGCATGCATGTACATGGGCCTGGCATGATTTTCAAGCTGCCAGGTCTGGGATTTGAACTATGGTTGACCATATTGGAATCTAGTGCTTTAACCATCATGTCATCTACTAGCCCTGACAGGGGCACTTTTTAACAACTCCCATAGGCCTACAGTGAGATTTCTTGTCTTTGATGCTACTGCTTCTTTTTCAACCTCTGAGATTTCCTTAGTGCCACTCTTTTTTTATTTATTCTTTCCTTATTTATTGGATCTATCTGGCTCCAAAGTCTCATTGTATGACACCATCCTGCCTTTCCAAATAAATCAATTCTCTGAAAGAGACAAGAGAAATGCCCTATCACTCAATTTATCAAATTTTTTGCAAAGAAGATGGTTGCAGTTAAAGACCAAGATTAAGATCTTGGTAAGTTACAAATTTTATATCAACCAAGAGCAGAGATACAAGTTGAATGTGTTAGAGGCAAGAAAAAAAAAAAAGACCCAGGATGGTGTACAAGACTTCAGAGGTATATTTCCTTTCCCACAGAAGGAATTCAGAGCTTGTGAATGTGATTGCTGGTAGAAGAGTCACCATTCTATCATAGCTGGACTATGTTATTTTTCAAGAGAGCAAGAAAAGTCATGTTCTCCATTCCCTGTGCTCTGTACTAGTGCCTGTATGATCTATGGTGACCAAAAGCCTTATTTCAATATCACTGAGAGCTGTATCTAGGATTAGACGGACACTCTGTGAGGCTGACTCACATGGGAAATTCCAGATTCACATATGAGGACCTTCCTAAGTACTCATTGCCCTTAATCTGGGACTGGCTGAAGGTAGAGGTGGATTGTAGCATTAGGATCCTAATGTATCTCTCTCAGAAAAAAATAAATTTAAACAACTTAAAAAGAAAGAAATATCAGGGCCAGCAGGTAGCATGGTAGTTAAGGTGCTGGACTCCCAAATGGCAAACTGTGGTTCAACTTCTGGACATGGTGGCTTGAAAATCACACTAGGCATGAGTGCATATGTGCACAAAGTCCCAGGAGCAGAATGGAGAAGGGATTGTGTGAGTATCCCTCCTGAGAGCTGATTTCTCAGTTTTCCTCTCTCTCTGGCAAGCACATAGGCCCTATGGCAAAATAAAATAAAAATAAAGAGCTAAATTCCTATTCTCAGATGTTAAAAGGAAAATATGAGTACTGACCTCATAGGGTTGCTTGTGAGAATGCACACATATGAGATATTTAAAGCTATGCTTGGCACATAGCAAGTACCCAATAAAGGTTAACTTTCATCACTGTCATCACCATCATTTCCATTATTACCTGAAAAACCGGAAACAGGAAATGCATGGTTATGAGAAGCCCGGTGTTGCCCTCAGCATGATGACATAAGCCATCCCGCACATTTTCCTGATAGCAAAGGTGAGGCGATTTCCTCTCTCTAGGTCTCCTTGAACTCACGGATCCTTCATCCCGTGGTTTGATGTTACTCTCTGAAGAGAATGCACATTCATTTCTCAAATATTTATTGAGCAAATGCAACATGCTAGGTCCTATAAAGATAAGTACGTCTCAGTTCTTGTTCTGATGAAGTTTACAAACCAATGAAGAAGACAGGTCAGAAAGAGCTAGATCTTACCAAGAGCAAAAGAGAAGAAGCAGAGATAAACATTAAAGTAGTGAGAGTGCAGAGAGATAGCCAATTAAATATGAGGAGGAAAATCGGCAGGTGGCATCTGACTAAGCCTAGAAGGACTTTTAAAGATGTTAAAAGATAGAGGAAGTAATAGCATAAACAAAGGCCAGAGGCATGAAATAAATGGCCCACCTGGATAGAGGCAAAGAGAGTGAGGTAGCCTAAGTGTAGTTATCATGCAGAAATTTAGGGAAAGGAGAGGCTGAGCACAGAGAAGGAGATCCCGAAAGATCATATCATTGAAAATTGAACCTAACCCCATACTCTCAGGGCCTTTTCCTATGAAGACTAAATACTACCAGGCATGGCAGATTGCCAGCCCTGTCATTCTCTGTTCCCAGGGCCACCCCACCCCTGCTCATAAGTGGAAAAGACCACCTAAAGAACAATGTGAATGAGCAAGGGAAATAGATCCACTGAGTGGAACTTAAAAAGCAAAGAATGAAAGGAAGGTCCAAAGACATCCCAGGCTAATGGAAGTGGCATCATTTTGAACAATATCTCAGTATTTCTTAAATCCAGATCCTTTCTTAAAATCAATGATGTCTTAGAGTTAACTGGAATGTTATTTTGTTTTTTCTTTTTCTTTTTCTTTTTGTGCTATAGGGCACATGTTCTCATCAGAGAGAGAAAATGAGAAATCACCACCACCACCACCAAGGGTTGGCCATGCCACAATTTCTTCTCCTCCAATCTTCTCTTAAGATGGGTCTGGAACTCGAACCACGAAGGCAGCCATGTAGAATCCAGCATCTTAACATCTATGCCACCTGCTAACCCTGGAATGATATTTCCTAATGGCATATAAAACAACAGTAGATCTTTCTTACTTTTTTAAAGAGATTTTTACTATAGGGCGTGTGTGAGCCAGAAAGCGAGAAATCACCCCGAGGGGGGATGGCCACACTGCAATCTCTTCTCCACATTCTCTTCTCAGGACTTTGGGCATGCATGCCCCCCAGTGTGAGTTTGAAGCCACCAGGTTTGGGACAATAATGACAGTCAACTATGTAGGAGTCCAGCGATGTAGCCATTATACCATCTACTGGTCCCAACAATGATACATTTGAAAGTCATGTTTGTGAGATTCAAGGAATAATAGCTGCCATGCACAAAAGACCTATTAAGTGCCAAAGTAGCTGGTAGATCCTTCTTCACACACACACCATTGTCCATCCATCACAGCCTTGGGAAGGTGTTATTTTCACCTATCTAAGTGAAGAAATTGAGGCCTTGGTAAGTGAAGGGGCTGCTGTTTCCCACTAACTTAGCCAAGTAGCAAATGGGGGAAAGTTATGTGAGTTATGTGAGCATTCGACCATAATAAACGCAGACAGTCCATTATTGTGGAGGGCAGAAGGCAACGCAGAGACTGTAAGGAAGAAATCAAGGAAGTGTTTTATTCAGGATAAGGCCAACAAGCCAACCGAGGAAGCAAGGTGGTGTTAGGAGGGCAGTGCCATAAACACCCACTTTGAGATATCAGAGGTCAGAAGCAAAACAAACAACAACCAAAAGCAGCTGCGGTTGTAGCCTGATGCACACTTTTCCTAAACAAATGACAGAAGCAAACTTTTCGTTCTAAACAAACCCATCAAAGAATCCCTAACATATTATTAAATTCAAAATAAAATACCTAGAGAACATTGAATTTATAGGTTAGAAACTATCTTTGTTTAGAGAATTAAAAAAAAGAAAAGAAAAGAAAAGCACACCACATGCTTTCAAAATGACAATGGAAACATTTGTTTATCTCGGCCAGAGCCACATTTCATTAAGCTGTTCAGAGGCTGCAAAGTAGAATACACCCTCAAGCAGAAGGGCTGCCTAAGCAGAGCAAGCACATCTGGCAAATCCAAATCCTCTCTCCAGGACCTCGTCAGTACCGGAAATGCTACATTAAGATAGCTGAAAGGGCTATTTTCAGAGCCCTTCTCTACAGTTTCTCACTTGCTGCTCACCTAACTCCTGAACCTATAAAGGGGGTAGGAGTGGCGGTGAGGAGGAAGTGAGGCCAGATTCCTATCCTCAGCATTCAGCCTGCTCACCTCTCTGAGAGCCAGGCTCCTCTACTCTGCTTTTTCAAATGCTCTGAAAATGCAGCCTGAAGTGTGTTGTAATCTCTGGGCGAAGACTGCCTAGGAGTCAGTGACCTCCTCAGTCCTAACCCAGATTTGATGTGAGTTCAACAGTGAGTCATTAGCCCTTTTTTCACATCTCAGTTTCCTCTAGGAAAAACGATCTGTCACTCTTTCATACCTTTATATGAAAGACGCTGAGGACTAGTTTACATCAGCGTCTTCTCACCAGGGAGAAGTCCTAATTCAAAAAGTGCAGCCCCTTGAGTAGACCACAGGGGTCGCTGTGGAGACACAGAGGGCTCCCACTTCCACTTTCCAGCTGGGAGGTTAAGTGATAACCACCCTCTTACCCCTCAAGCTTGGCAACACCCAGCCTCTACCAGGAGGGGTCTGAAGGGAGACATAAAGCCAGCTGGCTCCAATTGGCAATGAAGACAATTCAGCTGCTTGAGTTATAAACAGTTTATTTGAAGATTTTTTTTTTTCTAGTCTTGGAAAAGTAAAGAAGAGGAAATCCTGAATAAGGAGAGAATGTGGCCTAACTTAAATGTAACCACAATTAAGCACTAGGGTTAGTGCAAGCAATGATGCAATCAAAAGAAGGAATTAAAGTTTGGCCTATTGCATATTAATAACTCAATCAATCTGGATGTCAAGGGGTTTAAGTCTGTCTTTAAAATGTATCTTTCTGACTCTCTGTCTCTTATACACACACATACACACATACATACAGAGCTAATCTTAAAAACTAAAATAAAGCAAAAATACTTCTATGTTTCATTAAGTGCTAATATTTTCCTTCACTGGGCAATTGGCCAATCAATAGACTCACAATTTGTATACAGAAGCACATGCTCAGGAATAGAATGCTAAGTCACATTCTCTGAAACCATAGTGTCATTGGTATTCATTCTAAATTCCAGTTTTCACTTGGAAAATTACAGGAGAAATAGAAAAAGAGATTGTCTAATACTAAATGTTTAACATTCATGTGAAACAATTACAGAGAACATCTCATTGTGATTTTTCAGTCTGTGGATTTTACTTTATCCTATTCAATATCACAGAATAAGCCAATAGGGTATTTACTTCCTTCGTTTGCCTGGCTTAAAGATTCCACTCTTTAGTAACACAAACTGCTTATTATCCTTGCAAGGAAAATCCAAGATGATTCCTCACTTACTTTTTCTCTGTTCTGGAGCTACTGATGTGGATCGACATCATTCGCTAGGTGAAATGAATGGGAAGTTGATTTGGGTGCTCTAGGATCACAATGATAAAGTCTACGCCATGCAAAATGGTCTAATTTATACTCTAATTTAGATAACTTTCTGGGTCATCTTCCTATTAAATGCTTTCATTTTAATATCCTTTGACCACAAAGATATTTTATTTTGGTTATTACTTTTAAAATAGTACAGTTATCAAAATTTAATTACTCAAACACTGGGCTACCAGAGGTACTGGGACTTTTCAGCATAGGCATTGTTGACATTTGGGGCTCGATAATTTCTTGATATATGGAATCTGTGTGGGAGGAGCTGTCCACAAGGTAGTTAGAACTGACTTCTAGCCACTAAATGCCTACAGGACCCTCAGCTCCCAGTCATGACAACCAAAAATGCCTCAAATGTTCCAGCAGGGGGCGAGGAGGGAGAAGAGTACGAAATCACCAGGGTTAGAACCAAAACAGAGGCCTGGTTTGTTATAATGAAAAAGTGAGAAAAAAGAAAGAAAAGAAAACTTTCTATCTCTTCCTTGTTTTGATTGACCAATCCTCTAACAGATGTTACAGTCAATTATTTGGATTCTTCTTGAATTTAATGAAATCACTCTAAATTTCAAAAAACCTTGGGCAGTGTCTTTTGAATAGATATGCTTTGAACTTCAAGTGGATTGTCAAACCACTAGAAGTCCACTAATTCCCACTGGGCCAGCTATCAGTAAACCTTAGCATAACTCCACTTTGAGCCTTAAACTAACAGCATGTGAGAAGATCAATATGAATACATTCAAAACTAATCAGACCTCCTTCTTTAAATGTTGACATAGTATTATTTATATCCCGTAAATACATTCTTGACTAAAATTCATCCTAGGAGATTGGCACCTGGCCAGTTCTATTCATATTTACCGTATTTATATAGTACACTTGGCCAAGTACAATATTTAAGACAAAATACGCCTGGGGGCATATACAATATCTCTTATATTTTTACTCTTCAATCTCTACATTGCTAAAAATATTTAGTCTGAACTTTATAGAATGTCTCACAAAGGGCTATCAGCAATCTGTAATGATATATAGCTCGTGGAGTATAATTAGAGCATATTTGTAATACTTGAGCTGAAGTCACTCCCTGAACACTAATAAGTTGGTGGTAAAAAAATGAACCAGTGATCTTTCCCATGCCTTCATCTCTGGGGCTTATGACCCTCCCCAAAATCACTGCAAGAAATGTCCGGCACACTCCCTCCCCGCAGCCACTGAAGTGACAGCCAGAGTTACAAGTTAGGCTGCAAAGTCCTAAAGAGGAAGCCTGGTCTATAAGCCAATGACGTCCTTTCAATTTGCTTTTTAAAAGTACGGTGGAGTGACTTTTTTTTTCTTTCTTCCTTTTTTTTGGAAAGGTTCGCTCTATTCCAGTATAACTAGAAAGTGCTGGAAAATCAGTTAACCTACTTTCTATAAAATTATGCACAGTTCTTGCACAGTGGTATTGAATCTGCTATTCATAGGTCTTTCTGCTCCCAAACTTCCAGATGGAAGACAGGCTACTTTAAGCCTGTACTTTTTTTCTCCTAAACTTATCAGAGGTTTTCATTTATTTGGCAGCTGGGAATAGAATGGAGAGGTGAATCCCCACACTGACCTTAGATGCCCTACTCTGAAATCTTCCTGATAATCTGAATTTTTTTTTTTTCCAATTTGTTGACCATGACACTGAGCTGGACTTCTCAGCTCTTTGAGCTGAAGTATGCTTGAGAGAACAAAAAATTAATGTGCTTTTGGGTAACTTGCTCTCTCCACACCTATACATTAGTGAGATCCTCCTCTCTATGTTATGAAAGTCCTAGCAGCTTACGAGAACTTTTGCATGTAAACGTTAAAGGATCAATTATTCGAGTGCTACATAACATACCTGCCTGTCTGCCCAAGTGCCAGCGGACTGATGCACGTGCTAGAGAAAGCACACTGACTCAAGTCCTTGCACTATCTCAATGGGTTTGGGCTAATTACAGTAAATTTTCTTTCCTAATATCTCTTTGGCTCCACCCCAGGTAGAAAGCTTTACTTCCCCAGGGGAATAACCAGGGTGGAGCATATTTATCACCAGTGCTGTGGATAGTGCCATAATTACAATAATAAAATCATTCTGCCTGCCCAGATTGCCTGCATCTGTTCTGCTATGGAACAAGAAGAGGAGAAACTGCAGCAAAAGAAAGGTGGCTAGAAAAACTGGAGTGAGAGGCATGGGCTGACATTCTGAGACCATCAAGTACAAGACATGGCAAGTCACATAGCTGGGACCTGTCAAACTAAAAATAAATATTAAAAAAGAAGAGCACCACCCTGCAATTAGAACCACTGGATAAAATTACCAAGATGGCTGTATTATCTATTTAGGCAAGATACCGAGACTTTGCAAAGGCATCCAGCAACTATATAGCGCACAGAAAAGGGAGGAGAGAAAAGGGGAACCAATGAGAAGTTTATGACTTAGGATTTGGAATACTCGAATGTTGAAGGTTTTTTTTCTTTTTCTTCTTCTTCCTGGTATTTAACCCTCTCAACCCTCATTAATCACTGGATGCTTCTTATTTCTTTTCTTTTTCTTTTTTAAAAAGAACTCTGAAATAAGTCTACAATTATCCTCTTCCCTTCCCCCCAAAGAACTCCACGATAAATCATTTCACTCCCATTGCTACTGTAAGCTAGCTGGTCTCCAGGACACTGTTTTCAGAGAAACCAGAAAAAAAAAAAAAAGAAAGAAAAAGAAAAAGAAAAAATAATCATTTGACTTCCACTCTAAGATTTGGAAATACACTGAAGTAACCAGAGACTGCCTATGGAATGGCAGGAGCACATCTCAGGGTTGAAAAAGATCAACAATAAACCAGTAAGAAAAATTATCTGCTATTTTAAGCAAACTTTAAGAAGGCGATTTTAAGAAGGCAGATCTGGGTGAGTTCTCAAAAACAACGTTGAGTAAAACCTTTTACACACAGAAACGAAGTTTTCCTTGCTACCACTCCAGGTGAACCGGGTTAAGAGTTTTTGCCTCTGGGGAATGCAAACACCTAGCGATGGCAACAGATACATCGAGCAGGATGGGGGTCTCCAGGTAGGCTTTTTTCTGGGGTCTCCAATTCAGGTTTTGTCTTGGCGATGATGACATTTTGAGGGGAGTTGGAGACAATAGAGAAGGCTTGGAGAACCAGCTGATAGTTCAGCACGGAAAGGGGGCGCCTTCCGGAGAGGCTAGTTATCAGCCACTTTTCTTTTAACTCTTGGTGCACCAGTTCAGCGCGCTCCGGGCCAAGAGAAGCCGGGGAAAAAAAAAAAACCTAACCAAGATTTACCAGATTAACTCTTTGGCAGAGGAGGGCTGACTCCTGGCTGGTTACCGAGGAAAAGAATTTCAGGGAAGAGAAAAAGAGAATAACGTATTACAAAGGACGGAGGCGCTGGGGGAAGGGAGAGATGGAAAAAATAAAGTCGAAAGTTGACGTTTTAGAGCCTGACGGTCTCAGTCACACAACTGGAAAGGAGGTGGATGGGCCGAAGGACAGAAGAGGAAAAGAGCGAACGGGGTCCGGGAGTGGGAAGGGTGATCCCCGGGGCTGCCGCGGTTTTAAGAGCTCCGGGCAGTGCTGAACCTCGGGGGATGGAAGCGAAAAATAGTACTTACTTTCAGAGGAGATGAAAGACGGCATGTCTATTTTGTAAACCTCCTTGGCGTAGTACTCCTCGTCGCTTCTCTCACGCTCGCAGGCGGCCGCCCTCCGGCTCGCCTTCTCCTGGAGCAAGTCCCTGGTGCTGTTGTAGATGGAAATCACCTCCGGGGGGACTTCCTCGGGCTCAGGATAGTCTTCTGGGGGGCTGGTGAGCTTCAGCTTGCTCAGGATCTGCCCGCGGATCGCCTCGATCCTCTTACGCATGAACTGGTCCATATCGAGCGTGCTGCAGGTAGACAGGCTGAGCGCGACCGTGACCAGATGCAGGATCAGAAAAGCGCTCAGCACACAGTAGTGCATTTTTTTAAAAATGGAAAAAAAAGTTTTTTCTTAAAAAAAAAAAAGACGAAGAAAAAGAAGAAACCAACAATTTTCAAAGTATAGATCAGCTAGAGTTGTTTGTTTGTTTTTTAATGCGAAACTTTTGCAAACAATCAAGAGTCAATGCCCAACAGAAAAAAAAAGTATCTTGCTTGAATTCCTTGAAAAAGAAAAGACAAATAGTTCCAAAAGTGGAAATACTAATATGGGACGGGCAGAGGGAACCCTGACTTTGGAGAGTAAGAAAAAAAAAAATTCTTGGAGCGACGAGATGGGGGTAAAAAGAAACGAGTAGCTATTAAGCAGAAATAAATTTAAGAGTAGGAAATGGAGTTCAGTGTGTCAGCCTCGGGTGCGCAGTGGCGGATCTGAACTCGGCTCCTCCAGCCAAAAGAGAAGAGATGAAAAGGTCCCGGGGCTGGCAGCTGGCGAACTGACGGGAGGGGTGCCGGGAGCGCTGGAAGGGGGGGTCTCAAAGGCTGACCCGGGCTGTAATTTATATATTTAAAGAAGGAGCGGTTCGGCCCTGCCTTCTACTGCGACGCTGAGAGCAGGAGCGGCAGCAGCTCCGGAGCAGAGGAGCGCACACGTGTGTGTGTGTGTGTGTGTGTGCGTGTGTGTGTGTATGCGTGTGTGTGCGTGCGCGCGCAAGGAACGAGCCCGGCGCGGCGCAGGGAGGCGGGTGCGCTTAGCACGGCACTCGGGACTCAGTAGGGTGCTGCCCCGGCCACCGAGGCTGCTGAGGCTGCGAGGATCCTACTCCGGGATCGGCGTGCTGTGGCCTACACCCCGGCCCGCGAGCGCGGACCCGCTCGGTGACTCCACGTTGCTGCTGCTGCCGCCGCCGCTGCCGCCGCTTGCAAATTCGTCCAGTCTCCAGCTCCCTCCTTCTCCTGCTCCTCCTTCTTCTCTCGCTCCAAAGGCCAACCCGGCAACAGACGATCAGCCGCCCGCCACCACCGCCCTCACCCCCTGCGGATCCCAACTGCAGCCCCTGGGTCGCACTGGCTAGAGGTTTATCCCTGAGGCTTGCATAGGAGACCCCTTGGACTCTATCCTTTCCCAAACTCTCTTGCTTTCTCTCCCGCTTGGACTCTCTTAGGGTAGGTAGACACTTGTCACCTTCTTTCTGCAGTCCAGCAGCCCCCTCAGTTCGTTCTAGACGACTCCCTAGACCATCATCCAAATGTTCTCCATCCCTGTCCCCGTGCCTCTTCCACTACTGCTCTTGCTCTGCTCGCTGGCTCTGTCTCCCTCCCTCTCTAGCTCTTTCTCTTGTCGGGAGCTGTGGAGCTCCCCTCAGAGCAACCTACTGTTGCCAGCAGATAACATCACGATCTTGCCGGGAGGAGAGATTTATACGTTCTCTCTGAACCACGTGTTTGCCTTCAACAAAGTGACGTGCTAGGATTACAGTCAGAAGTCCTCTTCTAGACCACGAACTCTCCCAGAACCGTTGAAGGGGGTGTGGAAACCGGGAGGGCTGTGGGGAAGGGAGGGAGGAGGTGGAGTGTGCGCCTGGCCAACAGTGATTTACGGTATTTACTTTCTATAGTCCTTTAGGACAGGTCTGTTGAAGGACAAGCTATCAAGCCTCCCGTTTTTTCTTTTCTTTCTTTCTTTTTTTTTTTTTTTAAACTTGGAGTGGCTCACTCGCAGTGTCTAAATTGAATCACTAGCTCCAGAATGGGAGTCTTTCTGTATTGTTATGTACACACACGCACACAAACACACACGCACGTCAAGGAGCACCTGTTTACTCGTGCCAGGCCAGCCCTGAAGACATGACTTCCATTCAGGATTCATGTCCTACCTTTCAGGAATTACATGGCAGGTTGCTCTCCTAGAGCTTATTATTTTGTTTGTTTTCTTACAGTCTACTCCTGTTTGACTGTGAACTGCTGGAAAACAGACACATTCTTTTTTACCTCTCCTATGGTATATTTGTTTGCTTTACCATTTTGGATGAATAAACGCTGATCTTAAATTGCTGCCTAAGCACTTCTCATATGGCTTTCCTTCACCTTCTTCATAAACGACATTATCAGCCAACTTCACTCTTTTCATAGCATACATCTGGCAAGCTGGAATTTCAAGATTTTGATGCCCTCTGTTACACACTACTCATAACTTGACATTTTCTATTTCACCCTAGTCCAAATTAGATGGATACAGAATAATTCTTGCCACTGTGCAATTTTCCCTTTTATTTTACTTTTAGTTACTCAAAGTTAACATTTTTATTGCAGTATGACTCTAGTCAGTATGGCTAGACAGATGATTTAAAACTGGAAACTGTTGACTTCTGCCCCAAACTCAAGGCCCCTAGGTTATTCCCTGATTCAGAAAGTTTATGGAAAATGCATATCATGAAAAAACTACATGAGTCTAAAAATTTTTGTATCAAAGTTAAGTTGTATTTTAATTCCATGTTTTTCATGAACTTTTTGAAGTCACATATACATATATATATATATATATATGACTATATATGTGATATAGTGATTTTATATGGTCATTTAATCTTCATAATAATCATATAAAGTAGGTAATATATTGCAGGTGAAGAGACTGCAATACAGTTCAAGCCCACAGTAAGTGATAGAGCTGGAGTTTGCGATCCATTGGATCCAGCGTCCATGTTCTTACCCACTGTACATGTCTAACCAACACTGGTCCCAGAATATGTTCTGACAAACAGGATTCTATGATTAAATAAGTTTGATAGATAGGGAGTACCTCTATTGATCACTCACAGATTCAGGATCCCCGTTATCAAGTTAAAGGCTCTGAGAATCCAACATAAGACATTTTAACTCTTTTAACTCAGCACTTCCTGAATGCCCATGATCATGGAATCTTTTTCCCTATTAACATACATTGAAAAACTCTGGAATAAGGGAATTGTTCCAACCCACTCCTGAATAATTCTGAAAATCATGCATAAATCAGGATCTGCAGAATCCTTTCCTTGAGGCCAACTCAGAACTGAATCAATGTGAAAGGAGTTAAGACAACCAGCTACCATCCCAATACCCAAAGCAAAATATAACCAAGAACTGTTGGATTGGTAGTTTTATCAAAGTGAGTTCAGTCTGGCAATGGCATAAATCTAGATATACAGAAAGAACAAAAGGTGAATATACCTACAACTGTAAAACACAGAGCAGGAACTACAGCTTAGGGCTACTGAGTAAAAATGTCACTTTGGTTGGTTACCTGAGTTTGCTGTCACAATTTCTGCTGACAATGTAGGGTCAGCTGTCCTCGAGCCAGTATTTCTCAATAGTTAGAGATTGCCTTCTAGGTATAGACACAGACGCACAGCAGATTAAGTGGATTCAGATTACAGTGTGGATAGAGCAGTGAAAGTCCTTCACCTCCACTTCTAAGAAAATAAACGAAAGCCATGATTCTTCTGACAAATACCTCCCTTCCCAACAGAAACTTCACACTTTTCTTCACAATACTTACTTATTAACATTGATTACTTACCTTCCTACTCCCTAGACTTGAGATCCCTGACCTATTCTTAAGAGGCTCCTCTTGGGACAAGCAGATGGCATAATGGCTACATCGCTGAACTCCCATGTAGTCGACCGTGGTTCAAGTCCCAGACCCGGTGGCTTAAACTCACAACGGGCGCATGTGGTGTGTGCCAGCCCAAGATCCCGAGAGAATGGAGAAGGGACTGCAGGGTGGTCAGCCTCCTTGGGGGGCAATTTTTCACTTTCTGTTTCTGTCTCTCTCTTGCTGGCAAGCACTTGTACCCTATAGGAAAAACCTCTTCAAAATAAAAGAGGCTCCTCCTCATTTCCCTAAGGTTCAGGAGGGAAAGACAGAGAGGGGTGGTGAAATCTGGGGGTGGGTAAGTACAGAAAAATGAGTGTAGGAGAGGAGAGGCCCCTTTCCACCTCTCAGGTAAGCAGTTCTTTGATTTTACAGGCAAGATTGCAAGAGCTATCTTTCAGAATGATAATGAATCCTTTCTTCTATTAAGTAACTCTTTTAAAGCCTTCACATATTTATATTCAAGAAGCAAAATATTCACTAAATGTATTGAGACCTTATTATGTGCTAAGGACTCTATATAGTCTTCATGGTACACAGGTATTTAACTATACAGCATTAAGATTTCTTGGCTTCAAATACCTGTCACTTGCTTTGTGAGCCTAAGTTACTTGACACTCCGCTAGTTTATCGGTGAAATGGGGCTAACATAGACTGTTGTAAGGATTAAATTTTACAAGGTACTAAAAGCCCTTATAACAGCACCTGGTGTTTAGTACATGCTCATTACTACATGTTACCTACCATTATCTTATTCTATCACTTTGAATCTGTCAGGGAATTTACAAAATACCCTATCTGGCCTCCACTCTTTCTTAAATATATATATAGAATGAAAAAAACACAGGAAAACCCAGTAATAATCTTTCTACATGGTATGCCTCCTAGAAGTTTCTGTAAGCACATACTCATTATTTTAAGCATTATGGTATTTTGTCCCCAATAATTATAGGAGGAAAAAACAAAACACACTTTTGGTGAAGAGAACACTAAATGACTATTAAAATTCAATTAAGCATTCAAGATTAAGGTCTCTTATTAATGTTTTTAAGAACCATTTGTTTAACTTTATTTATTTTTAATTTGACCAGAGAGGGACAGAGTAAAAGTGAGAAAGCAAGCAGCCAGGTCTGGGACTCATACCCTTAGCCACCATGCCACCTGCCAGCCCAAGGTCTCTTATTATTTGACACCCTAAAATGGAATTCTTTGTTTCCAGGTCAGAGAGATGAAGGATGCAGTTGTTTCAATCACTAGCCCTTCTCTACTCATTAACAGGTCTAGTCACTTAAGTAATGTGGAATTCCTACAAGAGGCTAAACAAAACAAAGCTATTCATCCCTACCTGGGTTTTATCCCTATGGACTACAAGCAAAAGCTTATGATCTAAAAGGTCCTATCTGACTCTGTTGAAAAAAAAAACTTCATTTGTAACAGTCCTGAAAGCTATCTGAGACGGTTTCAAGCATTGAAAACCAGGAGATGAAGGTAAGAAATATATGGAACTACTGTAATTGATTACATTTTTCCTCTACATAGTGACAGTCTATAAATGCAAAATAATTCTCTAACATGAAAATATACCAAAAGTCTTTCAAGTTCTTAAAATTTCATATTTGATACCACAATTAGAAAACAATGGTCCATATTAATTGTTTCATGTTCTGTATCTATTTGCATAAATAAACAAGTTTATGTGCTTAGAATAATAAAATGGGAAGGTTAGTGGTTTCCTTCTGAAAAGTTAACTTATTTCCATTTTGTACCTAAAGATTAATCTAAAGAAGTGACAAGGAAAAAGGAGGGAACAATGGGCAGAGAAGAAAAAGGAAAGAGGGGAAGTGAGATCAGAAGAAGAGCGAGCCAGGGCTAAGCAGCAGAGTATCTCAGTATGTTGTGAAGAGAAACTCATCAGACCCTAACGATATACATTGACAACATTATCCCAAGTTCTAGAATTGTGATTAGCTGATCAATGCATGTGGCTCTGGGGTACTCATACTTCTGTATTTTCAGGTTTCTGAGAACTCCAACAAGAATTCTTTGGGTGGCATTCTCTCTGAGGTCTAGGCTCTGTCAACTCCTGGACTACTGAAATGAGCTGCAGCCTCTGGTTTCTCACCCCTGGTGAAATTCATCCATTAAAATAGTATTTAGTGACTGATAAAACTATATGAACATATAGGAATGGCTGGCATACAACATGATGATACTGGTATGTGCCTAATAGAAAACTAGTGTTTACAAAAAGAAGCCAGCAACAAAATTTTCCTTATCTTTCAGAGAATGTTTCACACTGGCCCTCACACATCTCTTACCCACCACCTAAGCAGTTGGCAGATACATTTCACAAAGCAAGAGCCAGAATAAAGGTGCTGGGTGTGAAAGGGAGAAAGAAGAATATTTTAGCCAAGTAAAAACAAAAATAAAAACTGAGGAATAACAGAGACAATAAATGAGAGAGAAAAATAGGATTGCGTTCTCATAATTAAAATGAATCTCATATAACAGAAAGTAGATTATTTTTTAAGATACATGGTCTTTAAATGAATTTATCTGTCATCACTTCAGTGAGCTCCACGGGCTGTGAACACTTCCAAATGTGTAAATTTCCAGTAGCAAAGTTACCAGATTATATTTCAAAAAATCTCATCTTCCTTCTGCCTCAATTCACCTGCAATTAAAAAAGAAAACAAAAATCAAAGGGAATTAGTAATTACATTTTTAAAATGCAATTTTAATTGATAGATGAAAAAACTAGTAAGTATTTTTAAAAGCAAAAGCATACCTATATGGTAAGAAGTATTTAAAAGCAGAGTTATAAAAAGATTATGATTTGTAAAACTGGGTGACCATTAAGTCTCATTGATTATTTCTATTCTCAGAAAATAAAAGTCCTAAACCTTAAAGATTTCCAAGTTCTTCTTACTAGGGTAACCACATAGTTTATGACCCACATCTAAGCACTTCTGAGAATGAAAAGGATGAGATTCAGAAATACTTTAGGGCTACAGAGAGAAACCAAGACTGGCTTAGACAGTCAACCTACTTCAAATTAAGCCACTTTATAATCTGATCATTTTAAGAATACATCAGTTAATATTTTCACTTTTTTATGGTCACAATGATTATACTACAAATAGCATATTTCTTTTTCTAAAGAATTATTTTTTATTTAACTTTGTTTATTTATTTACTTATTTTAGTTTGACTAGAGAGGGACAGAGAGAGAGAGAAAGTGAGAAAGCAAGCCACCAGGTCCGGGATTCGAACTGCAGTCGGACATATGAGAATCCTGCACCCTTAACCACCATGCCACCTGCCGGCCCCTAAATAGCATATTTCTAAAACTTTTTTCCTTTACCTATGCGGCAGATTTTAAAAATCTGGGCTATGTCGCTGGACTCCCATGCAGTTGACTGCAGTTCAAGTCACTGACCCAGTGGCTTAAACTCATGCTGGGCACATGCGAGTGTGTGCCCCAAGATCCCGAGAGGAGAATGGAGAAGGGGTTGAGACGTGGCCATCCCCCATAGGGAGTGATTTCACACTTTCTGTCTCTGTGTCTGTCTTTCTGGTGCGCACACATGCCCTATAGCAAAAATTTCTCCAAAAACAAAAATAAATTAAAATAAAAATCACCATCAGAGCTACATTTTGAATATGCCTACCTGTATATATTAGCACTGTTTTAAACCTCATTACCATAAAAATGAATCCCCTAAGAGGTACTTGGTCAAGATACTTTGCACTCCATGTAAGTTATCTCCCACTTTGCTTTCTTCCAGGAAACAGATAAATATAATAATGATTAGGGATTAGCAAGGAGTTAATGTGTTCTGTGTACAGTCAGAGAAATTCATTTTTAATTTTGAAAAATGAACAATAAAGAATCTCAAAGGTAAAAAATGAGTTCTTCCCCTTACCATTTTAGTGCCAGTACAGAAAAAAAAGATCAGAGTATTTGTTTGCCCATTGGTGCTTACTATTTACATGTTGACCTTTCCTGTTAATGAACAGTAACTGCATCACAAACCAGGATCACCTGGAACGTTAACGTCACATAATTGAAAAGGTTGTTTGCTGTTAACTTTAAAATGTTTGCAATCCAGATCCAGATTCCTACACTTTGTAGTTTCTCTTTAGATTACTTAAAGTATATCTACGTGTGTCCTTTCAAGTACAAAAGCAGTACTTTTATAGTTCCTAACAAATGACAAGCTGTTTACCATAAAAGACATAAATTCAAAAACAGGACCCAGAGAGACTACAGTACTACACAAAAATGATTTTGACTACTAGGTTATTAAAGATAAGTTTCTGGTATTTGTAAGTCTTTGGACTTATAATTTTAAGCTAATTGAGGTCATTAAATAACAGACTGCTATGAGACCGACCTGGTTATTTGAACAGCTGTAAACAAATCTAATCAACGCCACTTACAGTGATTTTTCAGAAACTAGCCACTTGCTTGGCAATGGGGAAAAAAATTATATCAGTTGATTCTATGATAGTCTAAATCATGCCACCTAGAGGAGCATGGTGGTACCTCACAACTTTAAATTTTGAGAAACACGCTCAGTTTTCCTCACAGCTTATCAAGCAATCAAATATCATTTGTCTGTTCTATAATTTTTTTTAAACCTTCGGACTATTTTCTATTGATTTGTTACTACACATAAAATAAAATTTACAAATTTGCATATTGTGAAACATGCACTTTTAGATAAAATCCTAGATCAACAGTAGAGATCCTTAATTACAAAATTTCAGTCGTCTGTTATCTCCTAGACAATAGCATTAATTTTTTTAAAGAATCCTTTACTTACTATTATTTTTTAATTTGACCAGAGAGAGAGAAAGGGAAAGTGAGAAAGCAAGCTACCAGGTGTGAGACTCAAACTGTGGTTAACCATTTGGGAATCCAGCCCCTCAACTACCACCCCACCCGCCAGCCCCAATAGCATTCTGAGCCTAAATCTCGTTCTCATTTCTAAAGCACAATTTGAATGTCTACATTTCTATTAGCAAAAAAATATCAGCCACTCACACCTTTATGAATTATCTAATGTCATTAAGTAACAAGAGAGAAATCTTAGTCGTAAGAAGAGAAACAGCAATATACAATTTCCAGTAGACACAACTATTGAAACACCACTCCAGTAGTCACAGTAATTCCATTTCTATGGCATCCAGATAATTAAAATATAAAGTTTTAATTCTATGACATGCTCAGGAAAGATCTATAATGAATTCTCTAATAGTACATTATATAATAAAGTAACAGCAGAAATCAAAATGAACCCTGGGGTGACAGTTGACTCTAAGTTGTCACTGACAGGACAATTTTCACCTTCTGATACATGGCATTTATTTCGGTCTTCTACTGGATCATGTCATACTTAAATGAAACCATGAAACTGAATATGCCCTTTGTTTTGCCAGAGCAGAGTTTAATCTTAGAATTCCATTTTCTACAAGGCGTTAATACCACCTAAAATGTGAGGAACCACCATTGCGTCTAGCAGCTCTGTGAGTTGAGCCCAGAGGTATCTACGTTAGCTGTGTGACCCGGCCATTATTTAAGTACATCTGTGTAGTGGGACTACCACCACCTACCTTGTAGGGGCTATTAGGAAGACTGTGTTAAGGGCATTATAAAACCCTTAACGTAGTATTTGGCATACAATATACGCATAGATGCTTGCAGTGGTAAAACATGAGCTCTGTGAGATAATCCATATGGGAAGGTTCCCAGTTCAGGTCTTGAGGCCTCAGAAAGAATGCCAGGGCTGGCTGAGGTCCGAGGGTGGATCATGAGGTTAAGACCCTGTCAAGGCAGCTGTCTGTCTTACTCATTGAAAAAATAAGTAAATTTACAATTTACAAGTCTAAGTGTTTATTGTTGTTACTACTTGTTCTATTCCAAATTTTACTGGAATTATTGATGAGACTATGCAAAATACGATCGTTAAGAACAAACGGCAACAATATTTTTTAAATAAATCAAGAAAACAGAGGTTCCTATTTAAAAATAAAATGTAAATTTTTATTCAATCAAGAGGCCCAAGTGCTAACAGGAGAGAAGAGTAAAATTCTTTATTTTCGACATTCATTGCAGGGTTAACCAGTAAAATTTAAAGAGATATAAGGGAATTCTAGCAAGTCAGTCATTTAACACACCTCTTTCACTGTTAACCCTAGTAGTGTTCTATTGTCCTTTAGAGACTTTTGCATAGAGTGTATGTGCTCAATGGCAGAGTCAGAGTCAGTGAGAAGGAAAGTGAAAAATCGCCCCCTAAAGGAGACAGCCACACAGCAATCCCTTTTCCCCCATTCTCATCCTGGGATCTTAGGAACACACACACACACACACACACACACACCAAGCATGAGTTTCAAGCCGCCAGCTCTAGGACTTGAATCATGGTCGGCCATGTGGGAGTCCAGAAACAACCACGACACCACCTGCTGGCCCCAATCCTAGTAGTATTCTATTAAACAGTTTTTAGAATTTGGGTTCTAACAGTTAAGCAAGAAAAAAAACATGTTCTAGTATCTCATTAAATGTCAGGATTATTTTACTCCATGTGAGCCTTCTCTCTTCAGACTGTAGAAAATTATATTGTTTTTAAAAAGGAACATACTATTACATCTTTATGTTCCTCCAACGTGTTTTTGGCATTTAAAAATTTACTTATACTGTCCATGTGTTTTTAACCTTACATTTTCAGTTAATACATCATCGACAAGTATTTTCACCAGTCTTGACAGCCATCATTCCAAGAGTAGAATTACTGGGTCTGCAGTAAGTTCCGCCAGACTTTAAATTTTTCTGGGGAAAAGCTCTTTACCAAGAAGAGCGTTTACAATTACATAGATTGAAAAAGAATGACAAATTTATGGGCAGAGCACTTAATCCTGCAAATGCACAATAAAGAACATTTCTTGAGGACATACTACATATCAAGCACCGTACTAGACAGACATTACATACGAGAACCATGTATCGTCACAGCCAATTTAGATACAGCCTCAAAAAGTTTGAAGAAAACTGTGGGAGGACACAGAGCTAGTAAGCATCTACACTCAACTCCACACTCAAGTCTGACCTCAGTTCTGATTCCAAAACTATGCCATCTCTCATGTAACATACTGTTTCTTAAAATGTCCAATGTAATGCCATTTCACTTTTTGTTGAGAAGTATATTTGGGAATCCTAGTAAGGACCAAGATATGGTCATGGTGTCTCATTCAGTCCAGTCACTCCTAGTCTTCCTGTCATCTGTAGAGGAGGATAACATCACATCGAACCCTTTGAACTATGAGCTTTTATATTTATAATATACTTAAGTAAGAGCCCAGTGTTACTGTGCAAAGACAAATATTATTGTGTAGACACGGCCCTGATGTCATGTTTGGTACTACTCAGTTCTTCAGGGTAACTGCTGTGCCTGGCTGCCTCGCTGATGTTTTCAGAGCCGATGTCAATCCACTGTTTATGTCCTTCCCATGGGAGGGAATACATTTTTACCTAAGATTGAAGTCTGGTTCTCCAAGGGCAAAGAGGCAACTGTCTAGTAGCCTGAGGGTGAATCAACAGCTGCAAGGCCACCCACGCTTATGGACACAGCTCTCAGCTGTCTCTTCCTTTCAGAGCCCCAGTTGGTCCTGACCCCATACAAATTTGGTGTTCTCACTTTGATGTTTATGAACCGATTGCATTAAAAATACAGGATAATGATTTAGAGGTTAGAGAAACTGTTATTTATACAAATGTGGTTAACACCTCATCATTTTAAGCCGGCTGTGCTATTAATGCTCATTGTGCTCTTTGTTTTCTATTTTTTCCCCCAAATCTGTAACCTACACTTGCTCTAGCAGAATGTCCAATGTGTGCTGAGATAGAATGAAATTGTTACACAACTCTACACTACTGCATCTAAGGCACTTTCTCAGAAAGCCACCTAAATTAGTGGGCTCCCAGGTAAGTCCAACATGAGAATTCTCTTCTTAAATGATAAACAGTTCCTGCTGGTCTAGTCATTCTTAATATGTCATTTTCAGTGCATCACAAACACATGCTTTTGGAGGACATCTATAAGATCTCAAGTTTAGTATATTAATTCTGAAAGCTTAAGATGATAAGTAATGCTAAAAAATCAAATACTGTCTGTTATTAACAATGGCTACTGTTTAAGGACAATGGTTGTCCCAAGATATAAATGGGCAATATTAGACCAGATAGTCTTTTTTTTTTAAAGAGGGATTTTTGCTAATGGGCATGTGTGCTCACTGGAGAGACAGAGAGAAACAGACAGACAGAGAAATGAAAAGTGAGAAATTATCCCCCAGAGGGGATGGTCATGTCTCAATCCCTTCTCCTCCATTCACCTCTTGGGATTTCAGGACACACATACACACGAGGCCTGAGTTTTAAGCCACCATGTCTGGGACTTGAACCACGGTAGACTACAAAGAAGTCAATGGAATAGACATAACCATTATGCCATCTGCTAGAGACCAGATAGTCTTAATCATGCAAAATACAACAGTCTACCACACATCTAGAGAAGAAACACTACATTTGAATCCCCTGAAATTACATTTAGTAGAGCTAGAAAAATATTAATGTGGCTCACTAGGCTAGAAAACACTCTTTAGAATCTCTAAAATTACTTAAGTGCTAGACTACATCTCTCTATGTGATTCTGATTAGATTCATTACAACTCAGTATGTTGTTAAAACATCCACCCCAATTCTAAATTTCCTCACACTCACCTCAAATATCATTCTACTTTTAAATCTGTTCATAGACTCCGTTGATTAAAATATTTAATCAAGTTTCAGAAAAGCTCACCAAGCAAAAAAATTTACCATGCCTACCCCTGCTGCAATAGTCAGTAAGATGCATCCACCCAGCTGGCCAAAATACCAACTCCTGTTTTCTTGGGGAAGGAATGAGAGAGCTTTTTGTAGGCATGGAGTAGTGCTCTCTCCTGTTTCCAAAATGTGTTCTTGCTGCCAATTCACCTCAAATAGTCTCTGTACTCATAATATCTGCAGGGTTTAACAGCCTCTATACCCATCACTAACATAGAGACAAATACCAATCACATTGATCCTAAGAGATGAACTTAAGTGCAGAATGAATTCTACTTCCCTTAACTCTTAAGTGTTCCTACTAAAAATGAAGCTAACCTATCCATGGAGTACTTACAAATTATAACAGACACAGCTCTAGACAAGTTTAATGACTTTGGAGCCTCTATTAACAATTTTGATTTCATTATAATAGATTTTTAAATTATTTTTTAAAAGAGATTTTTGCTATAGCACATACACTCTGGCCAGAGAGACAGAGAGACTGGTTGTCCCAAGATATAAATGGGCAATATTAGACCAGATAGTCTTTTTTTTTTTAAAGAGGGATTTTTGCTAATGGGCATGTGTGCTCACTGGAGAGACAGAGAGAAACAGACAGACAGAGAAATGAAAAGTGAGAAATTATCCCCCAGAGGGGATGGTCATGTCTCAATCCCTTCTCCTCCATTCACCTCTTGGGATTTCAGGACACACATACACACGAGGCCTGAGTTTTAAGCCACCATGTCTGGGACTTGAACCACGGTAGACTACAAAGAAGTCAATGGAATAGACATAACCATTATGCCATCTGCTAGAGACCAGATAGTCTTAATCATGCAAAATACAACAGTCTACCACACATCTAGAGAAGAAACACTACATTTGAATCCCCTGAAATTACATTTAGTAGAGCTAGAAAAATATTAATGTGGCTCACTAGGCTAGAAAACACTCTTTAGAATCTCTAAAATTACTTAAGTGCTAGACTACATCTCTCTATGTGATTCTGATTAGATTCATTACAACTCAGTATGTTGTTAAAACATCCACCCCAATTCTAAATTTCCTCACACTCACCTCAAATATCATTCTACTTTTAAATCTGTTCATAGACTCCGTTGATTAAAATATTTAATCAAGTTTCAGAAAAGCTCACCAAGCAAAAAAATTTACCATGCCTACCCCTGCTGCAATAGTCAGTAAGATGCATCCACCCAGCTGGCCAAAATACCAACTCCTGTTTTCTTGGGGAAGGAATGAGAGAGCTTTTTGTAGGCATGGAGTAGTGCTCTCTCCTGTTTCCAAAATGTGTTCTTGCTGCCAATTCACCTCAAATAGTCTCTGTACTCATAATATCTGCAGGGTTTAACAGCCTCTATACCCATCACTAACATAGAGACAAATACCAATCACATTGATCCTAAGAGATGAACTTAAGTGCAGAATGAATTCTACTTCCCTTAACTCTTAAGTGTTCCTACTAAAAATGAAGCTAACCTATCCATGGAGTACTTACAAATTATAACAGACACAGCTCTAGACAAGTTTAATGACTTTGGAGCCTCTATTAACAATTTTGATTTCATTATAATAGATTTTTAAATTATTTTTTAAAAGAGATTTTTGCTATAGCACATACACTCTGGCCAGAGAGACAGAGAGACAGAAATCAAGTCACCCTCCAGGAGGGACACCAACTATGTGGGAACCCAGCGATGTAACCATTACACCATCTCCTGGTCCCTTAAATTATCTTTTAGAGAGAGATTTTTGCTGAAGGTGCGTGCACTCACCAGAGAGACAGAAAACAAGAAATCACCCCCCGCCCTCCACCAAGAGGGATGGCCACATGGCAATCCCTCCTTCTCCATTTTCCTATGGGGATTTTGGGAATACACATACATGGATCCAGAGTGAGTTTTAAGTCATCAGGTCTGGGATTCAAACCATGGTTGACTACTGGGAGTCCAGTAATGTAACCATTATACCAACTGCTGGTCCTTTAAGTTATTTTTTTAGAGAGATTTTTGCTATAGGGCACATACACTCACCAGAGAGACAATGAGACAGAAAGCAAGAAATCACCCTCCAGGGGGGAATGGTCAAACCACAATCACTTCTCCTCTGGATCTTGGACATGTAAGAACACATGCCCAGTGTAAGTTTAAAGTTGCAGTCTGGGTCTCAAACCACGGTCGACTACATGGGTGTCCAGCAACATAACCAGTTCACCATCTACTGGTTCCTCCTTAAATTATCTTTTAACATAGAATTTTTAAAGTCTTGGCTGATAACTTATTTATTTCAAGTTACACTCTTCAACTAAATTATCACACTATTCAAATCATAGTGTGAACTTCCTGTAGGAATTTATCTTTAAAAAGAGATCCAACTTTTTGGTCTTTAAAGTAATAATATCATACCTTAATTGGTCATAAACAAAACATTTAAATAATTTTAGCCCAGTTCCTAGAATGGGTGCTCAAGCAAGGATATACACCATTTCATTTAACTGTCTAATTCCATTAATCTGTATAAATCAAGAAACAAAGTTAGCTAAAGTTACTTCACATCTAAATTTAAAGTGCCAAATTTGCTATATTACAATCACAATGTAAATTTTCTTAAGAAATTATAAATGTTAAAAATGCATACTGAATTTTCAAATTTTTTTAAAAGAATTATCTAACTTTATTTATTTACTTACTTAAATTTGACCAGAGTGGGATAAAGTGAGAGAAAAAGAGAAAGAAAGGGGGTAAGTGAGAAAGCAAGCGACCAGTGCAGGACTCAAACTGCAGTTAGCCATGTGAGAGTCCAGCACCTCTGACCACCATGCCACCTGCCAATCCCCCCCCCCAATGTTTTAAGAATTATTTTATTTATTTTTTAAAGAATTATTTTATTTTACTTTAGTTATTTATTTTTATTTGACCAGAGAAAGAATGGGAGTGAGAAAGGGAAATGGAGAGAACAACCAGGACTAGAACTGCCGTTGGCCATGTGGGAGTTCAGCACCCTTAACCACCATGCCAACTATTGGTCCCAATAAATATTTAATTTTATTTTATTTATTTACTATTATTTTTAAAATTTAACCAGAGAGAGACAGAGAGAGAAGGAAACTGAGAAAGCAAGCTGCCAGATCCAGGACTCAAACCACAGAGTGGGAGTCTAGCACCCCAACCACTACACCACCAGCCAGCCTCTCAAATGTTTTACAAATGAAATCTATGTCACCCAAATATATCAACACACTAAGCCCAATAAAGAAACTCTATCTCCTTTCACTTATGACCCTTTCAATACATTAATGGAAACCTACTACACAAATAAATACCTAAAAAGGCCAACCAAAAGATACAGAGGTAGTAGGTTTCTTTATTTTATATCCTACTATCTTTTCTATAGAGATGCTTATGGTCCTTAAAGATTCCGTTACAGGCATTTTTCTGTGACCTTACAATTCCTTTGACTTCATCAACACAATTTATGTTTTCAGTTGCCCATGTTTCTATTCTCACTTAAACCTTATACTTTCTGTTCTATTTTGTTTTACTAGGACATCTTGAGGCATCTATAAACTGCAATCCAGTGGCCTTATAACTCTGCAATGCTGGTCAGAAGACCAGCAAGGTAGAAGAATATTGTTTAGTTAGTGGCCAATGAATTTTAAGTATATCCATATGTGCAAAACACGTTGATTTAAGAAGTACTAAGAGGCCAGCCTGTGGCCTGATGGTTAGGATGGCTGGATCCCACGCAGGCAACTATACAGTTCAAGTCCCAGATCCAGCAGCTTTAGAAGCATATCAGGCACACAAGTGTGCCGAAAATCCTGACAAGAGGGAGAAATAGAGAAGGGAATGGTACGACTATTCCCCATGAGAGGGAGAGGCTGCTTTCTTACTCCCCTGGCCCCTCTCTCTGGCAAGTACACTCACTCAGAGAGTATAGTCTGGCAAAATTCAGAAAACAAAAAAGCCCTAAAAGGTTTCTCTGGGGTGGGGGGGGAGGTTTTTCTTATAGGGCATGCTTCTTGCTGGAGTGAGACAGAGAGACAGTAAGGGAAAAGTGAGAAGTCACCCCGCAGGGGCGATGGCCACACTGCAATCCCTTCTCCTCCTCCGTTCTCATCTTGGGCAGGCACACGCATGCCTGCATGCCCAGAGTGAGTTTCAAGCTGCTGGGTCCAAGACTCAAATCTCAGTCAGCCACATATAAGCCTTAACAATTATACCACCTGCTGGCCCAGGTTTCCTGAATTTCAACATCCCCTTCTTTATCTATCTGTTTTTTGGTTTGTTTGTTTGTTTGTTTTTTTTGAAGAGGTTTTTGCTATAGGGACCATGCGCTTGCCAGACAGACAAAAAGACAGAGACAGAAAGCGAGAAATCACCCCCTAGGGGGAATGGCTATGCCGCAATCCCTTCCCCTCCATTCTCCTCTCGTGATCTTGGGCACGCACGCACACGCGCCCGGCGTGAGTTTTATGCTACTGGGTCCAGGACGTGAACCGTGGTCGACTACATGGGAGTCCAGCGACATAGCCATTATGCTAACTGCTTGTCCCCTTTACCTATCTGTTTTGAATGATACAATGATACAAACTATTTTAAAGAACTTCGATGTGGCCTCAAACCTTAAAGAATCTCTGGAGTCATTTTAGGCTCTAAGAACCAAAGGTAAGCCTCTGAATTATTCCACCCAAATAGATTCCAAGGTATATTTTGCAATCAGTTAAACAATACTTGAACAATGTATAAACTTTAAGGTTTATTCAAAACTACAGCTCCTTGCTAAGGTGCTCACTGCAAAGATGATTCCAAGTCATTTCCAGTTCTAAACAGGTATTTGAAAAAAAAATTTTCTCAAGTTTTTGCCATAGGGGACATATATACTTGCTAAAGAGAGCCAAGGAGAGACAATAAGAGGAAAAGTGAGAACCATCCCTCAGGGTAATTGGCCACATCACAACTCTTTGTCCATTTTCCTCCTAGGATTTTGGGCACATGGGCACAATGCACTCAGCGTGATTTTCAAGCTGCCAGGCCCAGAACCCGAACCAGGGTCAGCCATGTGGGAGTCCAATGCAGTAACTACTGTGCCACCTGCTGGCCCCTATCTTTGAAGTTTTGATGCTTAAAAACAATTACTATCCAGAGCTAAACCATAATAAATACTGAGAACACTGACCATAGGCATCTAACTATCCATATTAGGGAATACAATAACACCTTTCAATTGTTCACTCCTATTTTTCACAGTTAATTATTTATTTTTTTAATTTGCCAGAAGGTGTATGCACTTGCTGGAGAGAGATAAAGAGAGAGGGAAAGTGAGAAAGTGAGAAAGCACTCCCCCAGGGGGAATGGTCACTCCACAATTCCTTCTCCTCCATTTCTCCCTATCACTATTTAAGGCACAGGAGCCTGGCATGTTTTTCAACCACGGGGTCCAGAACTCAAATCACACAACTGGCCATGTGGAATTCATCCACCTTAACCACCAGGTCACAGACTGGCCCCATAGTTATTTCTAAACATATTAAAGTAACCTTTTTACCACTATTATTATTCTATATAGTTACCAAGACTCAAGCCCAATATTGTTATTGTTACATAAATGAGGTTAGGGGAGAGGACAGACTGTGTAGTTTTATTCTTCCTTCTCTTTAAATAATCCAAAAATAATACTGAAAATGGAATAGACACAAATTTATTTGATTGATGAACAGAGAATTTAAATGTTCAGTCTAGACAGTGGTGCTGTCGTGCCACATGAGAAAGGTCCTGAGTTCATGTCTCAGGACCTCCCTGGGCATGTGTGCTTTGTGATGCAAGCCAGCTGGGAATGGGGGCAGACTGAAATAGAAGGACCCTGCTGAGGTAACTATCTCTTTGTATCTTTCATTCTTAAAAATTAAGAAAGTAACTTAAAGAACTTAAATGTTGTAGGTAAAATATTCAAGGTAGAGGTAACAGAGCTAGAGTATTTAAAACATTCATCTAGGGACTAGCAGATGGCATAATAGCTATGTCGCTGGACTCCCATAACAGCTATGTCGTTGGACTCAACCACGGTTCAAGTCCCGGACCTGGTGCCTTAAACTCATGCTTGGCATGTGTGTGTGCATGCCTAAGATCCCAAGAGGAGAATGGAGAGAAGGGACTGCAGCGTGCCACTGGGGGGTGATTTCTCGCTTTCTGTCTCTCTCGTCTTTCTCTGTCTTTCTGGCAAGCACACAGGCCCTATAGCCAAAAAAAACCTCTCCAAAAAAAAACTTAAACATTCATCTAAAGATATATTTAATTTATAAAATAATATGCTCATTCTTAGATTCATATTTATACACAGTAGTATTCTACTTAAATATCTTATAGCCAAAAATATGGAACTACTAATACACAGATATTGATAAAACCTATTTTATGTAATTTATATATGCTTCACAGCCATTTGACATAAGGATATTTCTCTATTGTGGTTAACTCAACTTCACTTTGGAATTAAATATTTAATTTTTTTTTTTTTAAAGATTTTTGTTATAGGGCATGTATGTGCACTTGCCGGAGAAACAGAGACAGAGACAGAGACAGAAAGTGAGAAATCACCCCCCTGGGGGGGGGATGGCCATGCCACAGTCCTTGCTCTTCCATTCTCCTCTCAGGATCTTGGACATGCACACACACGTGCCCAGTGTTAGTTTTAAGTTTTTGGGTCTGGAACCTGACCCAGTCAACTCCATAAAAGTCCAGCGAAGTAAAGACTGTACACCATCTGCTGGTCCTAGAATAAAGTAATTTCTAAAAGAAAAAAATCTGCAAATATTCTCTTCCTTTCAATTTAAAAATCATTTTTAAATTAAATGAAGGGCTGTTAAATAAGACTATGTTTCAAAATAACTTTTTTTAGTAAACAAGAAGTTATTTACTTATTTCTATTGACCAAATGTACTGTCCAGAAAAATTTTTGCAAAAGTTCAATATGACCTAGAAGCAGAGCAATAGCAAAGGACAATCTTTATACTTTGCAGAAAACAAAGTGTAACTTTAGTTTGGAGGACAAAAGTTTTTAGATGCTACACATTTTTTTAAAATTATCTATGTGTTAGGTTATATTGAAATATTTACTTGTGTTAAGTTATAACACAAGGATATTAAGTACTCCTATATTACTAAAGAGCATTTGTTCACACTTATTTATAAACATCTTTGCTCCAGCACATAGTTTTGGGGGAAGGGTTATCCTTCAAAGTATAACAGATGCAAGTATATGCAATTCAGTGGTAGGAGGAAACTATTTTTATTACGGAAAGATGGATAAAGAATTGGAATCTTTTCAAAAAGAACAGATCACATTTATTAAATAATTCTCTGAAAAACTTTAGATATGAGGCCCAATTTTACATAAAGTTTGGAGTGAAAGTAAAAAGTTTTACTTTCTGTGTTTAATCACAAGATACTAAAAGTTAACAATTTAATAGTCTTTAGGTCAGCAATATGGAATCGAGTCTCAAATCAGATGCAATAGTCACATGCAGATTACTTGTGGCCTAATTCAATCATTAGTTGTCCAATCCATAAGAGAATTTAAGCTAACTCAACTATTTGGGGCAAAAGAGAGAGAGATGAAAACATTCTGAATATGCTTCTCAAATATTACAACTCAATATGTAAGTTAAACATGAAAATTTCCACTTTAGTAGATCTCTTATGCAAAAAAAAAAAAAAACCCTAACACTTTCTTAAGTCACCTCTGCCAGATTATTTAAAGTTAAAACCATCATCTAAAATCAGAAACATAATTTAAAATGTTACTATAGTCTTTGTCAATAGCTTATCAAAACAAACACCAATCATTCCCCCAAACTACAGATATATATAGATCTATAAATTGGAAGGTAAATAAATATTAACTTCAAAGAGTTCATTTTAATTATAAATTGGGAACTGCATTTCTAGAAACATTGGCAATACTGAAACAACACACAAAGAAACACAACCAATATGTAAACATGTAACGATCCTGGCAAAATATATCTCTCTCTAGACAAGCAGAAATAGTTCCTTTTACAAATATTTTGGGAAACAATGCTTAAAATTATACAGGGATTGAAAATATAATTTGTATAGAAGTTTATATGAAAAGGGAAAACACCAAAATTGGTAAATGTTTTTTCATTTTCTTAAAAATGTATCCTTTATAAAGTTCCCCAACTATTATAGGATGAAGTATTGTTTTTAGGAAAAACAAAACGATTGCAAACTGTTTCGATATTGCTCTATGTGTCCGAGTCACTAGCAGCTCCTGCTCTGCTGCTGTCTGGTCCATCACTTTCCTTGTCCCAGTCTTTCATAGATGCTCCCATCATAAAATCATCACGCAGAATCGTCCATCCTGGGCCCTCTTCTGATTTCCCTTCAATCTGAGGAAAATCACAAAAAGAAAATATTCAAGCATCAATTCAATTGTTAAGTGAAAAAAGACCAACATACAAAACAAAGTTTTCCCACATTTAGTTTTGTAACAGGGGTGAAAAGAAGACAAATTAAAAATTGACTTACTTTATATAGTATGATCATATACGTACTAAGATACAATAAAAAAATCTATGTTAACAAAATATTTTAGTAACCTCACAAAAGAAACATGAAAGCAAAATAAAATTTGCTTGGAGCTGGGAGAAAACAGTAAAATCTAAGCGTGGTATCAATTTTAAAAATCTTCTGACAACCAAAACGGTTTTATAATATTATTTAATTTTCACTGAACATTTATTAGAAAATATTTAGAAAACTATGTAAACTAAATAAAATTTAAGAAAGGTTTTTAATTCAAAATAAATTAAGGAAGACAAAGGGAAACTAATCTTGTTTGGTACTATGTTAAGTTTCTAAAGATGCTATCTCATTTTACATTTTATTAAAAATTGAAGCCAATATTCTTTAATAAATAGGTTATGCTCTCATTATCCAACCTAATTATGCAACTGAAGACTAATCACATGCTAAATTATAAATAAGTGAAGCAGGCAACAAGCATTACTAGACAGTCAATTCATTTTATTTAGTCATAGGATTTATAAATACTACCTAGGAGCCTAGGAATCACAGACTCCCATTTCACGGTACAACAGTACCACCTTGTGGTATTAAGTATTACAGCATATGCAGAACTGTGAGTGATGACATTTAATTTCTTCCATAAATATCTACTGAGAACTATGTACTGAGAACTGGTCGTGGTGTTGGAAATACAGTGATAAAACAACAAAGTCCTATCTTGAGAGAGCTAACAGATTATGCACATCTTTTTATTTCATTCACAGATAGAGCACCATTTTCAAATAGTCTTTTAGGAAACAAAAAAAAAAAAAAACACATGACATTTGGTTACCAAGTGTTATTTTTATACAGCCATTTTATTTTATTTGTAATAGAGAGCATGTGTATGAGAGAAGGAACCATAACGTGGTTTCATCATGCCGTGATCCCCTTCCCCTAGCTTGTCAAGATCCTAGGCACACGTGCCTGGCAAGTCTCAGGTCAACCAGGCCACGGATCCAAACTGGCAGCCAGCTATGTGGCTTCTAACACTGCAGTTTAGTACACTACTGATTGCACCACTGAGGCTGGCTCCTTCATAAGGTCATTAATTAACCATGTGTAAAGCTATATTTAAAAGAAAAGATATTTTAAAATGCCTGCTAGGAGGCCAGCAGTTAGCGTAATGGCTATGTCGCTGGGCTCCATGCAGTCGACTGCGGTTCGCAACCCGGACCTGGTGGCTTAAACTCACGCTGGGCGCATGTGGGTGCATGCCCAAGATCCCAAGAGGAGAAAGGAGAAGGGACTGCGGCGTGGGGCATGGCCTTCTGGGGGTGATTTCTCACTTTCTGTCTCTCTGTCTCTCTCTTTCCGGCGAGTGCATGTGCCCTATAGCAAAAACCTCCCCCCCCCCCAAAAAAAATGTCTGCTGGGTCACAAGATAATTAAACACCTAACTCTGCCAAAACTTCCCTTTAATTTAATTTGTTTAGTTTTGGACCAGCAGATGACATAATGGTTACGTCGCTTGCTTCCCATGTAGTAGACCATGGTTCGAGTTTAGACTCAGCAGCTTAAAACTCACACCAGGCATGTGTGCATGCATGTGTGCCCAAAATCTCAAGAGGAGAATGGAGGAGAAGGGACTATGGTATGGCCATCCTCCCAGGGGGTGATTTCTTGCTTTCTTTGTCTCTCTCCATCTTCTTTGACGAGTGTGTGTACCCTATGGCAAAAATCTCTCTTAAAAATAAAATATTTATTCATTTATTTTTAAGGTTTTTGCCATAGGGTACATGCACACACTGGAGAGAAACCGAGTTAAAGGGAGAGTGAGAAATTACCCCACCTCCTCCCACCCTGCAGCAGGGATAGTCATGCTGCAATCCCTTCTCTTCCATTCTCCTCCTCAGATTCTGGGCATGCAAGCACATGTACCCAGAATGATTTTCAAGTCCCTGGGTATGGGATTCAAACTGCTGTCAGACATGTGGGAGTCTAGCGCCGCAACCACTATCCACCTACTGTCCCCAGCTTCCCTTTATTTTAAAAAGTAAAGATTTGAAATAGTCATTCTACTAAAAAAAAAATTAAACACTATTTACAAACCAGAAAAGCATCCTATTGGCTCACTCTTGTCTTCCCCAGATCAAAAAAATCAAGCAGGGTTTGTGCTAAACATAACCTAAAATCTGGGTAACATATAGAAGTGGGCGAAGATTACAGATTTGACTTAGTAAGTCAAATATAAACATATTGTACAATAATGTAAACATAAATAACATGTGTGCAACTCAACAACAAAGTAGTTCTAATGCTTCTCATACCACACTGATTGGAAAACAAAAAAGCAGCAGTTACTTTAGTACTTTCCTCATGGAGAATCCCTTTTTTCTACCCATACTCCTAAAACTGATAATCTGCTTCCATTAGATTAAATTACCACATTGGATAAAAGGCCATCTTCCCTGATTCAATCCAGGTTTTCTTTGCCAATCTCCTTATTTTAAATAAAAGAAGGCTGTTTCCACTGAACAGAGAGATCCACTGAGAACCAACCATTAAAACATTTCTCTTACCAAATTAACAATTCAAATCTTTCAATTAAATTCTCACAAGTATAGAGCCATATCCAAATTACTGACTAGCAAAGACATGTCCTAACTTTGATATTTGTGTCTAAATTTGAATGTGCACAATCTCAATGTCAAGTCTTCATAGTTAGACCCAGCATGCTATCAACATGTCACCAACCAAGAGTAGGCAGATCCTACATGACTGACATCAACACAGTGTTCCTACATGGGCACTCAACTCACTCTGATAACCAATCTTGCTGAACTCTTACTCCTCTACTAAGTAGGCTGAAGGCAACAGCCAGACAAGCTGTGGGCAACAAAGAAAGAACAAAGGACAGCAAAAGGTGGTTTGGGGTGGGGAAAGACCCAGATAAAACTTTAGACATGTAGTTCAGAAAGAAAGGAACCAGAGTAGACCAAATGAAAGGACTCATTAATTAAAAAGGTGTAGGAGCTACCTCACATCCTTGTCTTGAAAGATGATTATTGTAAACAAATATTTCAGACAACAGTTAAGTTGAAAGTTTCTCTCCAGTGTCCAGTTTAGAGAATAACAATAAAGTAAAGCTTTATGGGAAGATGTTTTGGTTTTGGTTTTCAAAGTAATCGATATAATCTATATTGATGGTTCCTAAAATGTGATGACCAAACCAGTAGCATTAGCATCAGCATCACTAGGAAACTTAACAGATCACAGGCCCCATTCCCTACATACTGAATTAGAAACTCCAGTGGTAGGGCTCACTAATCCGTTTTTATATGCCACCCAGTGATTCTGGTGCTAAACTTGAGAACCACCAGCCTATAAAAGGACAAATAATTCTCAGTGACAATTTTCACTCACTGCTTTAAGACTGGCGAAAATTTACCACTGGAGAAAATTTTTATTTGACTTTGAATATCCAGTATTAGACTCAGTATTATATGCCTTAAGTATGGCCATCATTCAAGTTATCATTTTACTGGCATTTTTATACAGTGAAGTAACAATTTAGAGAAAGTATAAACAATAGGAAATTTAGTATAAACAAGTTTGGGTTAATAATATATTTTAGAAACAGATATTTTAAATAAAATCTATCAAGATGGCAGATAAAAAAAACTGTTTTAAAGGCAAGAACTTCTAATGTCTACATTTGCTATAGAAATATGTAATAAGAAAAGAAGCAGAGGGCCTGTATTACTGTGATAGATGCAATATAAACTGGTCTCAACCAATTGCAATACTCAGTAAAACTACAGAAGTGTGATTTGCTGTTTTAAAGATATAACCTACAAACTCAAGATCAGATTCAAATTCTCCAACAGCAACCTTTCAAGAAAGAAGAAACAGACAAATTCCTTTCAAAATAGTTTCAACACACCAAAAAAAGCAATTTCCTATTTAAAATTAAATACTCTGACACATTATTATTCAAGTATAAGGACGGAATGTGGGAATTTCAGACATACAAAGTATCCAAAGTTGACTTCCAATTCAGCCTCTCCGGAGAAAACAAAAAAATACAGAGTCAGCCAAAAAGAAGACATGGGACAGAAAAAAGAGAAGACCTAACACAGGAAAGAGAAGGGTGATCTCCTGAATGAGAGTGAATGGAGAGTCCAGAGTGACAACTTGCATTAGGCGTAAAGGACAACATGCAGCAGTGTGACTTCAAAAGAAGACATGATGAAAATTGTCATGACCATGCCATCTGCTACTGAAACATCATTTTAACTTGACAAACCACTAGATGATATTCTTTTCTAAACAAGGGAGAGTAAACCAAGAAAAATGGAAGCTACATGAACCAAGAAACAGAGAATCCAATTTAGAAGATCCAAGGATCACAGGAAATTTAAGCCAGAGTTGTCACAGAAATGACAACTGCGAAGCAATCCGAGACAGCAATCTCCCCAGACAAAAGAAAATGGAGCCTTATAGGAAAGAATACCTCAGTAAAAATAATTACAATAGATATAGTACCCAAGGTTAATTTGATTTTGAAAAACTAAATAAACTTAAAAAATAAAAAGGTTCAAAAAAAACAAGGCAATTATTAACTTCAAAAAAAAAAAAAACAAATTTTGGGGCATTTTTTCGGAAGAGTCATGACGCATTTTTGCAAAGAAAAACATAGGAAAATGCATCATGACTTTTCTGAGAAGACGATAGAAAGGAAACATAAATATGGAATACTACAACATTCAGCTATTAGAAAAGAAAATACACACACATGTTAATAAAAGTTAAACACTGATTTGTAACATAATAGTTAACTATACTAAGAGGACTAGGGAGAGAAAACAGACTGTGTAAGAGAACTCAATGTTTGCTCACCATAATACAAAGCACCTTAAATTAATCAATCAAAAGATGGCTTATATGCACATTAGTCAGAAATTCACAGATGTACAAATGCTAACAGGACTAGCAAATGGAGTGAGTAGTAGTTGTCTATTGGGAAGAGTGGACAGAATAAAGCAGAAAATTACTTTATAATAAACTTTTTTAAAGCTATTGATATATGCTGAAATAAAAACTCAATTTAAAAAAAATAAAAACAGTAAGAAACAAATAGAAAAAAAAAAATACCTAAATCATTTCAATAAATCCTAAGTTTCCCAAGCTTCCTCCAAGATTGCCCCCCAAAAAATGCCCAAGAAATCCTTCTGACTTAATTAACCATATTGATACTGCTTTACTTACCAATTTATTCAATAAAAAAGGTAAAAAAACAATTATACTATGAAATTATATACCAGACATTTTACATAATGCTTTTTTTTTTTTTTTTTTTTTCCCAGAGAGAGATTTTTGCTATAGAGCATGTGAGCTCACCAGAGACAGAAAGACAGAAAGTGAGAAATCACCTCCTGGGGCCGGGATAGCCATGCCACAATCCTGTCTCTGTTCTCTCGGGATTTTAGGCATGCACATACACGTGCCCGGTGTGTTTTAAGCTGCTGCGTCTGGGACTCGAATCACGGCTGCCTACGTGGGAGTGCAGTGATGTATCCATTATACCATCTGTTAGTCCCAATATTGCCTTATTTCTAATGGTTAGATAGCAATTATCATTTTTAAATAAGCAAACTGAAGATCAAAGCAGTGAATTATTCAAGTTCACAGAGTTAATAACTGAGTCAGTACTTAAACCCAGATCCATCTGATTTCAGAGTCCATATTTCCTCCATAATACTATACTGCTGTAAAACTAAATATGTAATTTATTACTTTACCACTTTTTATAACCTATGAACTACACAGCAGAATGAGTACTAACACACACCAAAAGTATCTGAATATGTTTAAGATAATATGCATAAACATCACTATTTGGACAAACTATATTACACATAGATTCACATAATTCAATTTACTATATCTTTGCTATGAATGTAATTAAGCACTAAGTATAAAAATGTCCTAAATACTTGAAGCGCCCACAAAGAAAAGGTAACTCAGAGATTAACATAAGAAAAGGAGAGGGCTGGCTTCCTGCAGGAGTGGTAATGCACTGTTTATCAGAAGCCAGATTCCCCCAGGTAACAGCAGTTCAAATTGGAAACACACCAGGCACACATGTCTATCAGTGTCCAAAATCCTACAGCCTGAAGGACTGGAGGAAGGAAACTGTAGCACAACAGACCCTGTGGGGCATACCACTACTTGCCCCAGAGGCATGGCCACACTGCAATCCCTTTTCCTGCATTCTCCTCTCCAAATTCTGGGCATGCAAGCACACACCGCCAGGAGTGACTTTCAAGCTGCCAGGTCCAACGGTGGCCATGTGGGATCCAGCTGCCTTAACCTCCATGATACTTGCTGGCCCCAACAGAAAGTCAATTTTAACTGTGCATTTATAAAGAATTTTCTAAATTAGTTTCTGAGTTTCATAATTCTGAAAAGTCTTACTATGATAATATTTTATCTTACATAACAGTTTGGAGAAGTTAAGATTTTTAAAGCTATCAGTCTCCATTATGCTCCACATCAAATGAAGGGAGTGTGAGACCTAGGGAAAATCAGACTGCACGAAGCCTCCTTGACTATTATCTTTCTAGTCTTGGTAAATTATACTGTTACCAGCTCATCTAAATGAAAAACAGAAATGGTTCTTACTCTTATTCTTACTACTTTAAGCACTGAGATCTTGCTAAGCAGCAGGAGTTTGGTGTTATACTGTGTTTGAATCCTAATTCTACCAATTAGTAGTAATATGACCCAAGATAAGTCATTTAACTTTTCTGACTCTGGGTTTCTCAATTTTAAAATCAGAGTCTACTACCTTATTTTTGGTAAAGAATTATTTTAATTATTTTTATTTATTATTATTATTATTCAATTTGACCAGAGAGAAACAAAGAGAGAGAGAGAGAAAAAAAGAGAAAGAGAGAGATAATGCAAGCTGCCAGGTCCAGAATTTGAACTGTGGTTCGCCATGTGGGAGTCTAGTGCTCCAACTGCCATGCCATCTGCCCCTAGCATCTACCACTTTTAAAAGTAATCATCTTATGAAAGCATCCTGCACAGTATCTGACATGAAGTAAACACTAATACCTGCCCTTCCTGTTCTTCCACCCTCTATCTGTACTTGCTGATGCCCTGAGTCATCACATCTACACAGAATCCTCAACTGGGATATCTGTATTTTCTAGTGATTATAATAAATTATAATAATTTGTTCACTATTCACAAAAATAAGAGCACCCAATGAGCATAACTGTGTTCACTTAAAAGCCAAACTTTCCTTGTTAAGCAAAATCTTTTAAGTAATATTGTAACAGTACTGGAAGAGTTAACAAAGACGCTGGAACAGGAAAATAATCACTAACCTGTTTCTCCTAGCAAGTATCAATAGAGGAAACTGAACAGACACCCAGAAGAGGGGACTGAAGTTGGGGAATTTCCTGTTAGAGTTAAATTCTATAAAACATATATCTAAGATTTATTCTCATAAACAATGAGTCAAACAATAGATCCAGACCCTGTTTTATTAGAACTACACATAGCCTAGTTAATAGATCACCACGTCCTGTCACTGCATATGCAGAAAACATCTCCATGAACAGTGGATCATAAGATGTTTTGTTCAAGATGTTTTCAGGAAGCTGAGGTCATCCTCTTAGCCAGCCTAAGCTGGTTCCAGTCAGCTGAGCACCCCCCAACCCCGCACTGGACCTATGAGTGTCTGACAGGCAACCCTTTGACGTGGGAGATCATGCATTCGTTTGAACACACAATGGATGATCTGACAGCACCTGAATTCACACTAACAATTACTTCACCTTTTCCTGTCACCAATCATGTTTGCCACATCCCCAGCTGCCTTCTTTCCAGCCCATAAAAACTCCTGAACACTCCACCTTTTCAATCAGGGAGGCAAGTTTGAGTTTTAACTCCTTCCTCCTTGCTGAGTGCTCTCTGAATTAAAGTCTTCTCTTCCTTGCAAACTTTATTTCTTACTGTGGCAAACTGAGGGACAAGCAAAAGAACCTGGGTTCAATAACAACATAGTTAATTCAACCATAGCTTGATATGAGGAACAAGAGAAAATAAAGTTTATAGCTCTTTAAAATCTATTTTTATTATTTTGTAATAATTATGCATTGCTAAAGCTGATATACCTAAAAATGAGAATTTCTCAAATCCAAACATAGTGTTTATTAAATTGTTGGATAATTTCTGGATTACCCAGTAACTCAGGTAAGCAGTGGTAACAGGGCACAGCAATGATGCACACTGCTCAGGTGAAAGGACTCAGCAGTTTTTTTTTTTAGAAGTACAGAGCAATTCAGTGGTGACCACAGTTTTGAATTCTCATGCTGGCCAGCCTGAAACACAGGTGAAAAAACTTGAAACAGCCAGGAATGCAAGTAAGTATAGATGAGTGCCCAAGGTTCTACAGACTGGAGGAAGGGGGCTGCAGCATGACCAGACCCTGTGGACAGTGTTCCTTTCTCTCTCTCACATGTGCACGTAAGCATCCTATCCATTTTTTAAAAACTGAAGAAACAGCAAACATCTACATAGCACTTAGTGCCAAGCATCACCCTAAGAACTTTACAAATATTAAAATCATTTGGCTCTCACAACATCCAGTGAGGTAGGGATTATTATACATAACAGGTGTTTTGGACTCAGGCCATCTGGGTCTAGAAGCTGTGGCCTTTGCCCCTACACATGGCATAGCTCCACAAACAGTCTCAATTGCCTACTACTGGAAAACGGCAATCAGCAAGAAATGATAATATACTCTTTTGATTTAAAAAAAAAATGCACTATAGGTACAAATACATGGTGCAAGATTTATTTGCACAGGGCAATTAAAAAAACAAAAAACAAAAAAAACAAACCTCAACTCCGCTAATGAAAATCCTATACAGACTGGCAACTATTAAACTAAGATGTATGACATCATTAATAATTTTAATTTAACAGTAACTAAAGATTTCTATAGCAGCTCTGTAACAACTAGCTTTATACTTTATTTATTCCCTATTTCCCCTATATCAAAATGCTACATGGACCATACTGCCAAACATAAATTCACTATGATTCCAAATGCTTTTCAGATCAGAAACTATCCTGCATTAAAACTAAACAGTCTTTTAAAAGAAGTAAATATAATGAGAAACTGGCTATAAACTGTTCCCATCAACAGAAATGTGTACAATCCTGCTCATTCTCATTTCAAATTTGGAGTCTTGCTTTTGTCTAAACTTCAATCTATTTAGGCATTTTCAGTAAACAAACACTAAGCTGAATTATTTACAAAGCTAGAATTCCACACATTCCTGATAGAGTAGCTTTTATGTGAGAGTAAAGCACTGACCCCTTGCCATGCTGGGGCAATCTAAGGACAGTATCTTTCTCTGCCCCCTTGCCTGTCTTCTAGGCCCCAACTCTATTTAAAAACTAAACCCTGGAAAACTCCTGGGAGATCACCTAAGGACCTGAGTGCGAAAGTCCCTCCATTCCTAGACTTTCTTCTTTTGTAGCAGTAATTCCGTAACTCTAAGAAGCAGAAGGAATGGCAGGTTTAAAAGTACATAGCAATTCAGTCTGGATCAAAGCTGTAAGATACCAAGAAAGCCAGGTATTTCACACACATTCGCACCACTAATGCCTAGCTATGAAGAAATTACGGGTCTGCCACTTATGAGAAATGCATGAGAAACAGAGTACCCCAATTTGTCTGTATGTCTCTATGTCAGCAGTCAGCATATTCTTTGGGACTCACAGATTTAACAGGTATCCCATGTGTTTTTGTCCTGCTTCTAGGGAAAAAGAATTAAATTCCAAGAAATCTGACTGGATTTTAGTAGACTTTTCAAGGAAAAGAACAATACAAATTTGAAAGCCAAGTATTAATGCTTACATTAATAAAAACTCTTGCTTATTTAAACGTACTGGGAATATATTGGGTTGTTGGAAGTCGTGACGTATTTTTTCTGTTTTTCTGTGCAAAAATGTGTCATGATTTTTCCAACAACCCAGGATCACAATAGACAGCTACAGGTCCTGATGGAGAAAGTATTATCTTTTAAGAATCAAAGCTTAAATTTTTAATGAAAATCTTTTTTAAAAGATGTTTTTGTTGCTCCCTAAATACAATTCAGTCTTTTTAGAAATCACAGTGTCAACATAAAGTATCATTCAATATGCCTTGCCATATGTTGGTAGGTAGCTGGCATGGTGCTTCATTTATTCAGTTCAAAGGAGGGATTACAAGTTCTTAATTAGGGAATTCCATCCAAATAACTGAAAATTAATTCTTTAAACTTAGAAACTTTCAAAGTTAATTACAAGAGGAATTGTTTACAATGCACTAATTATTTTCCCTGACTTGGTAAAAACATTGGTTGTTCTTGAAGACCCAGGGATTTTACTGTCAACTGTGGCCCTACCAGACACAGCTCTTCTGGCTGCTTCCTCCTCTGTGCTCACGTTACTGTACTCGCCAAGTGCTTCTCCTCACACCACTGCATTTGATCTGATTTTTACTGTTCTCTTTCCCATTCCTCACTGCAACTTGGAATGAACATTGCTTTCCAAAATCTTTAACTCTCAAGCCATGTCTCATCTTTTATATGCTCAACTTTGGTGGAAAATGTAACCATTTCTGAGTCTCTCAAGTTGCAAAACTCACTGTACCTTATAATTCCGTCTTCCTAGGCCTCCACTCACATTAGTTCCAAAACAACAATCCAGACCTCAAAACTGCCTCTCCACTTGATTTATTTTTTCTGTTCACCCCTAACCCCACCCAATCCCCATGAATCTTGGTTCAGTTTCTCCCCCTTTGCTTTGATTACAACACTAACCTCCCACTAGCTGGTCCTCTCATGCTATTGCTCCATCCTTTAGCTTTCTTTTCCTTAAAAATAATCAAAATCTGGGGCCAACAGGTGGTATAGAGGCTAAGCCACTGGATCCCACCAGCCAGCTGTGCAGTCTGAGTCCCAACCACAACCAGATATGCCCCAAATCCTGAGGAGACTAGAGAAGGATCTGCAGAATGGCCATCCCTCTGGGAAGATTGAGTTATCTCTCTCTTTCTCTGGCGAGCACATTCACCCTATAGCCAAATGGGGGGAAAATTAGATCACTTATCTGATAAAATTGGTTCTAACTATGGGACTTAGCTTCTGATCCCAACCTACTTCTCCACCTACCAGCAACACCTTATGTTCCAACCTCCATGCAAGAAAATAGAATAGAAAATTATAAAAATTAGAGAACTGGTAGGCTTTTTTCTCTTTACTACGTTTGTGTCACAGCACTTAAAAATCAAAGCTAAGTTTCTTCTATTCTTCTAAAACACATTCCTCTTGAGAATCACATTTCCTATGAACATTCCCATATCACAATTTTTCCAACTTTAACTTTTAAATTTCATACATAATTTAACTGCTACCCAGAACGCTAAGAGAATTCTGTAAAGTTTCTCTTACTGTTCCCAAGCTAAATATTTGGTGGGCTGATTAATTCCATAAAATGTAACTCTATTGAACTTAACATTCAACACTACCCCTGGCTAAGAATCATGCTTTCCTCAGGCTTTCTCACTTCCTCTAACAGTATTCCTCTCCATAACTCTGACTCACTAAAATAAAATAAAATAAGTCCCTCCTTGGCATTGAAAAGATTTATTGTGACATGATATGATGGCAAACAGAGAAAACATTGAATATTACTGAGAAGTGAATATCAGGCAGCAAATTCATCAATTACTAACTCACTCCTGTATGTTACTATAATATTTAGAATTTTTTCAAAATGAAACAGAATTGTTAAATTTGTAAATGCCAAAGGTGTGTTTATATTCATTAAAGTGACACATTCTCTATACAAATGGCTTGACCTAAAAAAAAGAAAAGTACAACAATAAAATTGTTATTAAAAATTATAAATAAATAAACGAAACCTTACATATGTAACTTAAGAAACAACTGTTTCATAAATGACAAATTATTGGCAATCACTGTCCAAACTCTAGTTGATGGCTTTCTGACTCACAAATATTAGCTGTTATCTCTTCCAAAATAAGCCCATCAAGACCTGTTTTTGTTTTTGTTTTTTTAAGTTTTTAGTTATAGGACATGTGAGCTCACCAGAGAGAGGGAAAGTGAGAAATCACCCCCAGGGGGTGATGTCCATGCCACAATCAACCTGAACCGCGAGTCAGCCATGTAGGTAGGAGCCAGCGCCTTCACCACCACGCCAACTACTGGTCCAACAAGCACTGTTTTTAGTTTGTAGTATCCAGACTTGGTTCCAAGGAATAAAGTGTAATTATTAGTGACTCAAATATAATTTAACATATCTTTATAAAAATATTTATTTAGATTCTAAAAGAAATCTTTCCCT
>NW_006159456.1:108563-129237 GCF_000334495.1 Tupaia belangeri chinensis | reverse complement strand
AAAAATGATCTTTAAAAGAAGCCTATTTCTGCTTTTAAAGATAGCTTTTATTTCCTTATTTTTTTAAGTTTCTGCTTGCTATACGGTGTGTGTACTCGGCAGGGTGGGAATGGTCATACCTCAACCCCTTCTCCTCTTAGAATTTTGGGCTCACACACACACATACCCAAGTGTAATTTTCAAGCCCCGGGGTTCAGGACTCTAACTAACTACACTGCTGGCCATGAAGGATACAGTGCCTTAATCTCCATACTACCTGCTGGCTCTAAAGAAAGCTTTTTAAGATATGAGTTCCCAAGATTTTTACTGTAGAAATAATCATTGCATATGATGAAATTAGTAAGTAAATAGATTAAAAAAAAATTCTAAGGGTAACATTATCCAACTCAGCAGGATCAGAGAATTAAAAATATCTTGATAGGGGCCAGCAGGTGGCATAGTGGTTATGGCTCTAGACTCCCACAAGGCTAACCACAGTTTGAGACATAGACCTGGGAGCTTGAAATCATGCCAGGTGTGTGTGCATGCATGCCCAAAATCCCAGCAGGAGAATGAAGAAGGCGTTGCAGTTATGTCATCCCCAGGAGTGGTTTCTCACTTTCCCTCTCATTGTCTCTCTCTGGCAAATGCATGCACTTCATGGCAGAACCCTTAAAAAAAAAGAGAGAAAAAAATTCTTGATAAACAAGTAAGGAAATGAAAGTGAGTTTTTGGATCATACTACAAAAGATACTTCACTCTGGGCACCAAAAACCTTGAAGACAGAGAGGGTTTCAATGGAACAAGCAGACATTACACAACAATTCATTCCACTGAAATTGGAGCTCGCTAAAAATATATAAAACAAGTGTGGTTGGTATACAAGTATGTACCCCTCAAAACAGACCTATAAATCACAGATCTGACTGGTAAATTATGCATCTGCAAGCATTTATCTCCACTTCTTACAAAAAATCTAATAAAATTCAAATACAGGTACAAAAAGTATAAGCAAACACGGAAAGCATACAGAAGAGAAATAATACAAGACATATGATTTGATTAAATCTGCGGGGAAGGAGAGAGCGTACAAACTGGATAGAATAGTGGCAACCAATTATCAGAGAAGAAAAATCTGAGAAACATGGCTCCAAGTGAACCTATGTCAGGAACTAGGGGTAAATGGGGTTGGGGACAGTAACTGCCATGAAGGGTTTGATAAAAACAGAAAACTGGCTAACTATATGAAAAGCTGTGAGACCCCCTAGGTCCTTTCCAAGCTTGAATAAGGCAAATGACTAACCCTATGCTACCCTAACATGGACAGTTAGTTTAGTTTCTGAAAATACTAAACCAGGAGCATTTTGGACTCTGGACCACTAGTTAATGCAAAATGCTCTTATTAGTCCACATACTGAATGGTGGAGCCCCAAAGTCTATTTCTACATTCTGTTCTAAAAATGTTGGCAAAAAACTGCTTTACCCCATAGACAGCAGATTGCAGGATTCTTCTCTAGATAAAAATGGACTGTTCCAAAAGAAAGACCTATTGAAACTGACATTTGGGCATTCCCTCAATGAAAGAACCAACTGTATTCTATAACTGAGTTCAACGAACAGCAAACCCTGGGCTCACACCCAAACTGTCAATCAACTCTTCAGTACTTTTTCTTAAATATAAATAATCAGTGAAGATCACCATTAACTTGAGGAAGACCTCAAATGAGAAAGACTGAAACTAAAATAACAGAAAAAATGAGCTCAGAAGAAACAATAGAGCAGAAGAAAAATTTAGAACACCTATATTTAATTCCTGAGAGACTAGATACCATGTCCATGAAATAAAAAATAGAATTCTAAGGAAGGAATAATTAAAGAATACAAAGGTCCTCAAAATTTAAAAACATGAAAGCAGTTTATTTTTTTTCCAATTCAACACAAGGACTAGCCATCAAAGAACTTCTCCAGAAAAGTGTCAGAGAGAGAGAAAATTAGGAGGAAAAAAAGATATCATAATAAGAGGATCAATCCAGAAAACCCAACAACCAATTAACAGACAGAAACACAAAGAAAAAGGAAAAAAGTAATCAAAGACATTACACCAAATGAGCATGATAACCTGTTTAGAAGAGAGGAATATGAATTTATTAGTGGGATGGTAAGAGTCCACTGAGTGTCTAGCACAAGGAATGAAAAAGCTCACCTGAGAAGACTTCATTGTAAAATTTCAGAACAGAGATAAAAGGCAAGGGCAAGATCTTAAAAGCTTCCAAAGAGTAAAGAATCAGAACTCAGAAAAGAGACTTCTCAATGGCAAAACAAAGAAAGATAAAAGAAAATGGAGCAATAATCTCAAATTTATGAGAGAAAATATGCAATTTTCCAACATGAACATCTAAGTTACATTACCAATGGCTATCATAACAAACTGCCACAAACTAGGTAGCTTAAAACAGCAACAACTGACTATCTCACAAGTCCCTAACATCTGGCAAGGTCTCACTCACTCTACAGGCTCCAGGGCAGAATGCATTCTCATCTCCTCCAGCTTCTGGTGGTTAGACCTTGCTACTCTTTTAACTTGGAGCCATATCACTCCAACCTGACCTTTAAGATCACAATGCCAGTTTTGCTTTTTTGTCAGATCTCTTTTGTGTTTCAATGGATTTAGGGCCAAACCAAATAATGCAGGAAAAGCTCAAGAGCCTTACCTTAGTAACACCTGCAAAAACCCTTTTCCTAAATAAGGCACATACAATGGTTCCAAGAATTAGGACATAGACATATTTTCAGAACCACATATTAGAATAACATATCATAAATAGATATCCATACCCTTTGCAGAGAACTATGATAATCAGATCATCACCAAAACACAGGAGAAAGCGGTAAGAAAACATTTATTGCAATTGACAGAAGCAACACCATAGGAAAGAGGTAAAGAGAACTCTCAGAGAAGGAACAAAGCAATATTGCAAAAAGTGCAACAGCAGGTAAGGAAGCAGCAGTTCAGATTACAGCAGGATGCCCATAAAGAAAATACTACTGAAAGGGTTTAACAGTTATTTGGAAAAATGTAGAAAGACTAGGGCACAGAACACTAAGTAAACAAAAGAGGCAAGAGTTAATTCCAGAAAAATAAGAATTGTAAGAACTTAAGTTGAAGAAAGTACTATTGCACAATGACAATATTTACACTAAATATCAATATAGTCAAAAATATTAATATACCAGGTAGAAAAGATAGAATGTGGAGAAGTATGCATGTGAAGCAAAGTTAAGAAAAGCAATTCTTCATCTTCCATAAAAGATAACATCAAGTAATGATAAAGAGTATAAATATCATCTTAAAATTTTATTAATTAGGGATAAATATCAGAAGAATTATCTATGGGTTGAAAAGAGTTTACCTTGGGAATGAAAGGGTAAAAGAAGAGTACAGAGGGATGGGGAAGGGTTGTGGTAATTTCATTTTATTGTAAGTTCACTTTTAATACAGTTCTCCTATTGCTTTGATAATATAATTTTAAAACTGTAAAAGAGTAAAAAAGTCTCAGAAAAATAACTTGTTCAGACTATAATTCAGTTCAGAAATATTTATAACACTATCTTAAACGTTTTTATCCCTTCAAGAGATTTCTATAAAAATTCTTTTTCTTTTTTTTTAAAACATTTTGCCTTAGGACATGTGTGCTCATCAGAGAGAGACAGTGAGAGGGAAAGTGAGAAATCAGCCCCCAAGGTGATTTCAAGGTGACTTTCAAGCTACTAGAGGCAGGACTTGAACTGAAGTCGGTTCCTTACTACACCTGTTACCCCCCACAATGAAAATTCTAGGCCCAATGAACATGTGACTTGGAAGTTTAATATATTTTTTTTTTGGAGAGATCTTTTTGCTATAGGGCACGTGCGCTCACTCGACAGACAGAGAGAGACATAGAAACAGAAAGTGAGAAATCACCCCCCAGGGGGGATGGTCACACCACAATCCCTTCTCCTCCATTCTCCTCTCAGGATCTTCGTGAGTTTTAAGCCACCGGGTCCGGGACGCGAACCACGGTCGACTATGTGGGAGTCCAGTGACATAGCCATTTCGCTAACTGCTGGTTCACAGAAGTTTAATTTTTAAAAGCTGTATAAAAATTCTTAAAAAGAAGTATGTAAAAATTAAATGCCCAAGTCATATGTTCACTGGGTATTGAAAAAAAGAATGAAAACATAAAAAAGACAACCAAAACCACTCCTATAATATGCTGACTTGATGGGATCAATCTTTATATCCGGTTATATTACAACTCTAACTAGTTTTACTATATTATAAAACTATTTATTCTTTTTGGTTTTGACCATAAGTCTTTATATCACAACTAAGAATAACCTGTATAACTAAAAAAATTCGGGAGGCTTGATAATCACACTAGGCATGCACGTGCATGTGTGCCCAAAATTCCAAGAGGACAGTGGAAGAAAAGGGATCACAATGTGGTCATCCGCAGCCCACCAGAGTGGGGGTGATTTCTGATTTTCACTTTAATTGTTTCTCTGTCTCTCTCCAGTGAGCACATGCTCAAAAACATTAAAAAACACATACTTTTGTCAGTAACTGGTCCAATCACAAATAGTATAGTAGTTTTATAGTTTTCACATGCAAACTGAAATATAACTTTTTGAAAGAACTGTTTTCCATAAATATGAAAACAACCATTTTTAAAAGAAAAAAATGTGCCAGTATACTGCCAGAGTGGAGGAGGTAGCTCTAGAAACAAATTACTTTGCAAACAAAGCCACTTTGACTTGAATTTCAAGCAATTTCTGACCTTGTCCCAGATTAATACTATGCCTGTGATCACTGAAGTAGAAAAAGAAGAGTCAAGGGCAAGTGCAAATGGTAAAAGATAAAATGGAAAGAACAGTTCATGCATTTTCATAACTCATGAAATAATCCCAAAGCAAAAATAAATGCTTCTATAAAAAGTTATTTTGAGGAACCAGTGGAGGGCATAATGGTTCCATCACTGGACTTCCATGTAGGTGACCACTCGCTGGGCACATGTGCATGTATGCCCCAGATCCCAGAAGGAAAGTAGAGGAGAAGGGGCTGTGGAGTGGCCGTCTCCCCCAGGCAGTGATTTCTCACTTTTCCCTCTTGCTGTTGCTGTATCTATCTCCTATGCCCCTACCGCAAGGGAACACACATGTCGTAAGGCAAAAATAAATAAATAATAAATAAATACAAGCAAACTAGGCTATGGGCATGTACGAATTTTAATAAAATCTAAAAAGTAATTCTATAATGTGCTTTTCCAACTCAAAACTCTTTACTTTAAGGGTTGAGAAGTTTGAGGCACTGAATACTGTATAAAAGTTTTACCTGTTTGCTTTTGGAGTCCTTCCCAGCAGAATTTTTCTCATCTGTACTTCTATCCATTCCTCTCAGAACACTGATGAAATCTTTCTTGGAAACAGTTGATAACAACTTAGCACGCTTTCTCATAGAGCCTCCAGCTTCTTTAACCTTTTCATCAACATTCTTTTGATGTTTCTGAACAGCATTAAATAACTGCACCACACCCCTATAGAATATAAAATGACGCATACAATATAATTAAACATCAATTACCTGAGAATAAAAACCTTACGAGGACAGGAACAATGAATTTTCACTTCTTAGAAATAGGCAAGCACTTCATAGGCACTCACATGAAGAACTGAACAAATGTCAAGTATACCTGAGAAATGAACATACATTTCAATGAATGAATACAGAGAATAAACATGAGGACTAATATGTGATTTGTTCTATAGCTTTGGTCAAAATCAACTTTTGTGCAATGAGAATGTAAAATTACTTTTAACACACACACAGCTCCTCAGGATATAATTACAGAAGGGTGTAGGCACTGGAAGGTAATGGAAAGAGCACAGCCTGTACAGTTAATTTGTGGATCCCAATTTCATCTGTAAATCAGAAAACAATACCTGATAGCTTAAAATATATTCAGATTTATAACCCATGACTCTTCTATTATGAAAGTTTTAAATCCCACTTAAAAAACAGTTATTAAAAAATGTGTTCTGTAGTTACGTAATTCAAAGACATTACTAAAGATTAAGACCAGTGTCCAACGCAGAAGCCACAAGCCACCTATGACCAGTGAACTCTTGAATTGCTTTGTTTGACTTACCATGTGTTTTAAATGCAAAATACACACCAGGATTCAAAGACTTGATAAGAAAAGGAAATTTTAAATCTCATTAATAATACTTTCATACGATTATCTGAGTAAATGACTTTTTAATGTACTCAGTTAAGTAAGATATATTATTAAAATTAATTTCACCTCTTTCATTTTACTTTTTCAATGTGGCCATGGGAAAATTTTAATATACACAAACCATTAAGATCCCTTACAGCTGTAAGATTCTGTAATCTATGAATTATCCTGCAATAGTAACAACTGCAAGAGACAATCTGCCACAGGTCCTGAGTATCCCTGTGCATTTTTGCTGTATTTTCCAAAAATGAAAAGCACTGACTACTCTTTACTTAGGCCATTTCTTTTAAGGTCATTTTTTTTTATTTCTTTCACTAAAGTGGGAGAGACAGACAGACACACAGACAGTTCCCTTCACAGGTCTCACCACACTTGATCTTCCCTCCAACCTCTCAGCTGTCAGGAACACACTGCATGTGCAGGTCCAGCTGGTATGTTCAGGTCAACCCCCGATATGAACCTGGATGGCTCCAGGCCATCTCTCAGGGTTGTGTTTGCAGTAAGCAACTTTTAGGGATGAGGTAATGTTTCCCCTCAGACCAAGAAAAGCCTTGTTAATAATCACTATAAAAGTGACAGAATGCCAAACAGTGCTTTCCTGCAACACAACCCCCTACATGGACAGGCATCCATTTAGGGCACCTACGTGGGCCTGCAGGACAAAGGAAACCAATGGGATCATGATGCTCTAGCTACTTTTTTTTTTTTTTTGGAGAGGTTTTTACTATAGGGCATGTGCGCTCACCAGAAACACTGAGAGAGACAGAGAGACAGAAAGCGAGAAATCATCCCCCAGGGAGGATGGCCACATCACAATCCCTTCTCCTCCATTCTCTCGGGATGTTGGGCATGCATGCAAATGAGCCTGGTGTGAGTCTAAGTCCCAAGTCCGGGACTCAAACCACAGTTGACTATATGGGAGTCCAGCAACATCCATTATGCCAATTGTTGGTCCCTCTAGCTACTGTTTTTGCCATGAGTAATGAACTATTTTGTTTCTGCCCTAGACATCTCTCATGTTCTACCATCTCTCAAGAAACCTGAAAGGCTAGCTTACTCGCTTTTAAGGAGAGTAAAATTCCAGACCCTTCACAGTAGGACCAGTACAAGTGCAAGGTAAGTAAGTTGCCTGGGGTATAAAATATAAGGAGACAGTCACTTTCATGTGCCAACCCTTCACTTTTCTATGTTTTTTTATATGTATTAATTCATGGAATCCTCAGGAAAAAAACTCCATAGGCTAAATATATTATTCTCTTTATACAGAAAACTGAGACAGAAAAAATTAAGTAGCATGCCCAAGGACACAGAGCTAGTAAGAGTCAAGGCTGTGATGTGACCTTAGTAGTCTGGCCCTATCATCCATACGCTAGTCACCACACCCCAATATCTCACTGTGAAATACCTAGATAGATTAGGAAATGACCAGCATAATTTAAGGTAACTAACAATTTAAATGTAATTCTACTAAACATAATTGTGACATTACCTAATGTTACCTCCTTGGTGAAGCCTTCTCCAACTCCCATAAACAAACTCTTATGGTAAGTTCCCAACACACAGATAGACTTTGACTCTCAAAAATTGGAATTCCTACTGATGAGTGGCATGACCACCCAGCAGCTGCCATATCCTATTTATCTTTGGACATAGAAGGCATCAGATAAATGTTGTTTGGTGATGATTTAAAAAAGCAGAGTGAAAAGACAGTCTGAAGATGACATAATGTGTGACATATTATGCCATAAATATAACGCAAGATAAAAATCATCTAGTGCCATAGATTTAGAAACCATCATAAGATAAGTCTCGTAAGACATCTGATTACAATGTTCTGACTATTAAAAATGAGATGATCCTAATAGGTTCATACCAAATATACACTTAGTACATTATGGTTCTGCCTTGTGAGCCCTGTGAAGTTTTTACTTGAATTCAGTGCAGAATAGGCAGGCTTACAAATACATCACTTGACTCTGTGAAGGCAGAGCTTAAAAATCAATTCTGGTCAAAACAGATCACTATCAAAGCTTTAGTATACTTAATTTTTAAACGGTAGAAACAGTGTCTTACCTCGTTGCAATCCTCTGAAGATTTCTCTCTGTTTCTTTGTCTTTGACAACATCTGGCTTTACTCTGCACATCATTTCCCACTCCCGCTTCTTATCAAGCTGTGTTATAAATATGGTTATGTGAAAGAATATTAGACATTTTTCAAAGTGCAGCGAACTTTGATATGATACGCCATGAAAGGATTAAAGTAATAAATCATTCTGGCTTAGTTTATCATAGGGACTTTAAAAATCCCACAATTTGAGGGGTTCAGCTCAGGGAAGCTGTGGTTAGCACTCAGTATATCATGTGGGAAGCACAAAGTGAGCTTCTGTCAGGTTCTCTGACAACAGGGCCTGGAGGGCTGCCAGCATATTCAGCCAGGCTGTACAAGGTGGCTGTGAGAGAGTCACATGCCCTAGCTGCCCTCATCAGACCATCCCAGGGAGGCAAAAGCAGACTCCACACACACTACACTCTCTGCTAACGAGAAATTTAAACACTGTTAGCTTTTGGAAACCTTCTACTTTGGTGGTTAGAATTATTTATATTAGCCCTTAAAAAACAGTATCATGGGACCAGCAGGTGGTTAAGGCACTGGTCTCCCACATGGTTGATCACAGTTTAAGTTCTGGACCCGGCGGCTTGAAAATCGCACTAGGCACATATGTGCACATGCCCAAAATCCCAAGAAGAGAAGGGAGGAGACAGGACTGCAGTATGGCCATCCCCTCTAGAGAGTGATTTCTCACTCTCTCTCTCTGCCTCTCTACCCTCCAGCGAGCACAAGTGCCCTGTGATAAAAACCTAAAAAAAAAAAAAAAAAAAGAAAAAAGAAAGACAGAACAAACCAAATATCATATCCAGCTATTTATACTGTGACTATACTTTTCTGCATGAAACCATTTACCCATTTCTCCACTTGCAGTACATCTGACTACTATTCTCGTCATATGTGGGTCCCAAGCAATGGCGAACTGATGCTCGGCTACTCTACAGAAAAGGAAGGGGGCTGAGAGATTAGAAAATCCCAGATAACAGAATCTAGTACAAAATTGTCTTCAAATACTATTCTCCTAGGTACCCAATTTTAATATTGCTTTTTAAAGTCTCCTTCTCAGGCCAACATTTAACCCAATACATATATAATGAAAAAATATATATATAAAATGAACTAATCACCACGAAGTTGGTAAGCTTGTAAAGCATACAAATCAGCACCAAAAAGCAATGGAAAAATATGCCTTTTATCTTTTCCATTTTTATACTCATCTCTCATTCTGTACTAGTGAAAATGTCTGTTCACAGTGAAACCAAATTCCTACTCTCACTATAAAGATTAGCCTGATTCCTTTCTAAAGAAAGACATTCTTCCCAAATCAGATAATTCACTTTCATGGTCATGAAATTCACTACTGGATTATGGCAGAAGTATAAAAATTACACTTTTAAGATTAAAACAGTTAATTTTTAATTATTTATAGTACTCAGGATGCTTAATTAAGCATGCTTAATCCTAAAACATGTTGAACTATGAAATATATATTTTATATAGGAAATAAGTAGCTGATTAATACAACAGAAAGCCATAATGCTAATATTAAGAAATAATGATCATTTCTAAGTGCCTCCTCAGATAACAGGAGACTCTTCAGTTTGTGGAAAATGAGTATTATGAAAAAATCATGTATGAATTTCAATACTTTTTGTACCAAGATAACTTGTACTTTAATTCTGTTTTCCATAAACTTTTGAAGTCCTCCCATATCTACAAAGAATGTTTGTAGCTGCCGTGCCATGTCCCTGGTACCAATACTTGTGCTTTCATGCTTTGTGTGCAACTCTAGGTCCCAAAGCTCTGGCTACAGCACAGTTAGAAACTCACTCTTCTTGGATTCAAATGGTCAACCCTCACTGGAACTTTAAGACAAAATTTATCTCAAATAAAGTATAACGAGAATACTGAATTACTAGAAGAGTACAGAGTGCTTCTAAGAGCAATGCTTGAAAACTTCCATCTTTACACAGCCTTTTGCAAAGTAACGTATTAACACAGAAAACATTCGTAACAAGACAAGGGGACTTTGGTGAACACTATGGAAATACACGCCATTTCAAACCTTTTTCCTTTTTTACCTGTAAAATACCTTTCAGAAATTAGTATTGCTTTACTGTAGGTATGATTATAAAAAGTTCTTTTCCTTTCATTAGCAAATAACATATATTTTAGTAACCAAATATTTTAGACACAGAGATACAAGTACAAGGGATACTTGTTATTTTTATAATACAAATAAACTTATATCTAACTTTTGGCCTTTAATAGATTATACTAGTCTAATTTCTATCATCAGTGGTTTGATAAAAGCATTTTCAAGTTTATCAACAGTGAAATAATCAGTTTTCAGAAATAAACCAACCCCTGACTTGCGACCTGAGAGTTCTATTATAAAATAGATTTTTAACAAAAATATTACTAACATGCTTCTATTAATTTAAAACCTAATAGAGCCAGCATTAAAAATTCCTAAAATGAATAAAATGTTTAGAATTAGGAGTCGTCATTACATATTTAATTACTTGACTTTAAAAAGATAAATTTCCTCCAGTGTATGTTCCTATTACTTTGCTTAAATGATTAACAAGTGAACATACTCAATGGCATAATTCAGACTAAGTTTCTTTGTTATCCACCCTCACATAAAAGGCAAGTTAAAAACTGGAATGTTAATCAGAAAACACTGAGAGGAACTATTTGGTACAAATTAAAACAGACTAAACAAACAAATTCACAAGACAACTGGTAGGCCATACCTGTTTTCTTTTCTCTAGTCTTTCTTGCTTCAACTTTTCTTTTTCCTTTTCCAGCTCTTTGTTTTTGACCAGAATGGTGGGTTTGCTTTTAGGAGTTTTTTTGTTAAGGATTTTGGCCATGGCATCTGCCCAGCCTACATTAGTCCCACCACTTGATTCTGCAGCATTTTCATTTTCTTTGTCAAAGGGTTCAGCATCATCTTCACTGTCAGCTTCTATTGCTCCATCATCAGAAGAAAAGCAATCCTTCTCCAATTTACAGCTTCCTGCAAAACCTAAGCGTAAAAACAAATTAAACTTTTGCATCCTAGACGGAGGTTGCCAAAGTCATGGTCCAGCCTTTGGGACCCTTCATGAAGGTCCACATGTCTCCATTCTTGAAAGAGAGGACTCTTCTGAGTCCGAAAGCTACAGCAACAGTGAAGATCAGTGGGACCATCTATCCTATAGCCATAAGCCTCCAAAACTTAATCCAGCCATATTAATGAGGGAATCTGCAGTGCCTTCTATACCCAGGACTCGGGCAGCAGAAACAAATCCAACACATTTCTGTCATCAAGGCAGTGACAGATGCTGAGCTGGAGACAGCACAGGATATGTTCAATATATGGACCTTAACTTCATCATTAAAACATACAAAGAAACTAATGGGACTATATTAAAAACAAATTTAAAAACATTTTTGAAAAAAATACTAACAGTGTGCCCAAGATAACAAAGAATCATCTGCACTGCTGGGTGACTGATTAAAATACTAAGTTCTGAGTCAAAGATACAAATTTATAAGTGTACTGATAAAACTTTATCACACAGAACCACCATAAAAACACACAAATTCATTCATTCCATAAAAATTCAAATGACTGGTGTCAAGAGGATTGGCAGAAATAAGTCTAGTTGGTGGCTTTGCTTAAAACTCAACTTGCTCTCCATGAAGTTCTGAAGAGAGTGCTATCCCAAGAAAATTAAAGTCAGGCACACAGACCTAAGAGTTCTAAAACAGCTAAGAAAATGGCAGCTTAATGGTAGGGATAAGTCCAGACTTGAACATTATCTTCCAGAATTTAAACAGAAAGATCAGACTATAATAGAAGATGAGGTACATGAGTTTGAACTGGTGAAGTAGAATTGTATGAGTTTTGACTAAAACATTTCTGACCTTCTATGCTTTGTTTTCCAGTGTTAAGGAGATCTGTCTTCTCTGAAGTTGTGGACAGGTCCATATACCCACTATTCGAACAGAATCCTAACCTGTTTCCTGGCTTTAAGTATTAAACAAAGTTCTCTTAACATTTTTGGTTTTGATTTATTAAAGCTAAAACTGCCTTCCTTGAAATTAATATATATATATATGTATATATATACACACACACACACACACACACACACCTATTTAGGAACTACAGTAAGCTTATATAGCCTCAACCATGTGCTATTTTATAGTATATTCATTCTACCCACAGAGTTTCATGTCTAAAGTCAACTTCTGTTCACAGATATGTATATATCAGCTGAACTTACTATTGAAAATATTTAGATTAATTAAGATATTTTGTGAATCAATACAATGTGGGAAAAAAATAAAGGAATGGAAAGCAACTGTAGATACCAGAGACAGGGTGGAAGGAGGATGGGAAATGGCACAGGGTGAGAAATCGGGGGGTGGGGATATCTATCTATCTATCTCTCTATCTATATATATATATATACACACACACACACATATATAGATATTGTGTGTATAAATGTATATATCTATTAAACAAGAAATATAAAATTATTTGTTGATGATAACATGTATGATTAAGCCACTTTACAGTGTATTGTGGCTGGAAAATTGCATTTGGAATGCTGTGGTGATGTTCAGTGAAAGTATGTAAAATAAATAAAGAAAAAAGAAAAAAGAAATAGTGGCATGGTGATTAAGACACTGGACTCCCACATGGCTGACCATGGTTCGAGTCCCAGATCTGGTGGCTAGCTTTCTCACTTTCCCTCTCTCTCTCTCTCTGTTTCTCTCTAGTCAAATTAAAAATAAAAAAAAAAGGTTTTTTTAAAAAAAGCAAATGAAAACACACATACAAAAATTAATCTTAATGAGTAAAAGTAAAATAAGTTCAAAAAATTAACTGAATATTACATAAATTAGATTTAAACATTGAAAAGAAAAAATTTTATATTTTTAAAAACCATGATCTTAAAACATAAAGTGTGAAGGTCTTAAAAAATTTTTAAAGATAATGTTAAGGGTAAGAAATCACTTATATTTCTATCATCCTAATAAAGTTGTGTATTTCTTTCTTTTCTAAAAAAATTATTTTGTTTAACTTTGTTATTTATTTCAATTTGATCCGAAAGGTACAGAATGAAAGAGAAAGCAAAAAAGCTGCCAGGTCTGGGCCATGTGGGAGTCCAGTGCCCCTAATCAAAATGCCACCTGCTGGCCCAAAACTGTGTATTTTTTTTAATAATTATTAAATTTTATTTATTCATTCATTTATTTTAATTTGACCAGAGATAGACACAAAGAGCGAGAAAGAAGGAAAGTAAGAAAGCAAGCCACCAGGTCCAGAACTCGAACCTTGGTGGGCCATGTGAAAGTGTCCAGCGCCTTAGCCACTATGCCACCTGCTGGTCCCAGTGTACTAATCTGTGTGCTTCTTAATAAAGAGAAAAAAAAATTAAATAGAAAATAATTTGCCACATATTTAATTAGAAGTATTTTCTGTATCCTGTATGCTAGTCAATTTAAGAAGCCTAAGGACATATAACTCTAGCTTTGACATACGAATATAGGTGATACATAAAAAATATATTATTGCCCACTCACTATATATATATATACACACACACACACACACACACACACACACACAATTTTGTTTTTTTGAAGAGGTTTTCGCTATAGGGCACGTGCGCTCACCAGACAGACAGAGAGACAGAGAGACAGAAAGCGAGAAATCACCCCCCGGGGGGATGGTCACGCCGCAATCCCTTCTCCTCCATTCTCCTCTTGGGATCTTGGGCACGCAAGCACACCCGCCTGGCGTGAGTTTTAAGCCACCGGGTCTGGGACACGAACCGCGGCCAACTACGTGGGAGTCCAGTGACATAGCCATTACGCTAACTGCTGGTTCCCCACACACATACATATTTTAAAAGGCATTTATACTTTGCCATACAAAAGCTGGTAGCAATATTAATCATTTTGATGAAAACCTGAGTATCTACTGTATGATATCAGATTCCAGGGCCACACAATTTTTTCCTAAGAAGCATATCCTAGGACTAGTGTTTCCTGAAAGCACAATGAGAAACAAACTTGGGAGAATGTAGTTAGCTGGGAAATAAATATATTAATAATACACATGTAGCACTACACAGTGCTAATAACGAAATAAACAATTCTGAGAAAAAGTGTTTCCTCGAGTAACATTCTCCCATTCCAAGAATTGCTGATTCACTCTAATTGTTTCTTCTGCTGAGTAAATTTTTAAGCTAGGTACTATGTAAAACACCAGCTGGTGGTGTGGTGGTTAAGGCAGCTAGATTCTTTGTGGCTAACCACACAGTTTGAGTCCTGGACTCAGCAGCTTAAAAAACACTCTGTATACATGTACATGTGTGCCCAAAATCTTGATACAAGAATGGAATAGAAAGGACTGAGGCATGGCAATCCCCCCTGGGGGATGCTTTCTCAATTTCTCTTTCTCTGTTTCTCTCTCCAACATTTCTGGCAAGTGTATAAACCCTATAGCAAATTTAAAAAACACTTTTTAGGGAACCAGCAGTTAGCGTCATGGCTATGTCACTGGACTCCCACGTAGTCGACCGCGGTTCGCGTCCCAGACCTGGTGGCTTAAAACTCACGCCGAGCGCGTGTGTGTGCATGCCCAAGATCCCGAGAGGAGAATGGATTGCAGCGTGACCATCCCCCCGGGGGGTGATTTCTCGCTTTCTGTCTCTATGTCTCTCTCTGTCTGTCTGGCGAGCGCACACGCCCTATAGCGGAAAAAAAAAAAAAACTCTCCAAAAAAAAATTAAAATAAAAAACACTTTTTATACATTCTCATTTCAAAACACTTCTATTAGTTGCTTTTATTATTCTACTTCATAGGTTTTAATCCTGAAGCTCATGAATGTGAAAAATATACCCAAAGTCACAAAGCTGATGGGATAAATGATGATGCCACTGGACTTCTGAGACACTACAAAGCTTTGAAAATCAGATTCAATTCAGACTAATGTGTAGTGAACTACTGTGGCAGATAGTCACTGCATATTTTAAAACATAGTTTAATAAAGCTTGCATTAAAAGGGAATTCTAAGCTTCAGTTAACCAGAACAGTCTATGTTCGCATCCTTATTCTGATTTTACCTAACCATGCATTGATCCCCCGAGTTATTAAAAGTTCCATGAAACAATTGCTCTGCATTCAGATGTAAAATATCTATTCTGCCCTTGCCTCGTAGTCTTTCCTATCAATTATTGCTAAATTTAAAACATTCACAATTAATGCTATATAGTCTTTTAAAAAGCTCTTTTCTTTGGGAAGAAACATGAAGTCACCCCAGGATTCATAAATAAAAGCAAAAATAAAATGTAAGTGCTACCACGGGACAACACTGTCAGATGTGATTACACGTGCTTTCTGGGCAAGTCAAAGCAGATAGAGTCTGCAAGTAGTCTGTTTCCTGAGTCCGTCCTATAAATTGCTAAACCACTCAAGTAGGACTATGATATACTTCATTTCCTAGGCATGTTCCTTCGCTATTTTAAGTAACTTAAATGATGAAGGAGGCCATAAGCTACAGTTTGATGAAAAGCACATTTATCTGCAAGATTATTTTATCTTAAATACAGCTTTGTAGTTTATCAAAAATGAAGGCTTATCTCCTAGGGCCTTCTAACCTGGATTGTTATCAAGTTCTGTGTTAAGTGCAGATAGCCATTTTTCATGTATGTGACCAGAACAATTCAGGCTTTTCTAACTGTTCAGAAAACCTGAAATTGTTGGGAACCAGCAGTTAGCGTAATGGCTATGTTGCTGGACTCCCACCTAGTCGACTGTGGTTCACGTCCTGGACCTGGTGGTTTAGAACTCACGCCGGGCGTGTGTGTGTGTGTGTGCCCAAGATCCCGAGAGGAGAATGGAGGAGAAGGGATTGTGGCGTGACCACCCCCCTAGGGGGTGATTTCTCGCTTTCTGTCTCTATGTCTCTGTCTGTCTGTCTGGCAAGCGCACGTGCCCTATAGCAAAAAAAACCCTCTCCCCGCCCCCAAAAAAAACAAAAAACACCACAAACCTGAAATTGTTCTCTCTTCTATTTTACCGTCACATGGGCATGTTCCATCAGAGAAGAGGTGGTCAATCAGATCATGGCACTGGATAATGAATGACCAAAGCTGGTTTCACCTGGTTGATTTACTATCTACAGAAGCCTTTTGGCCCCCATGACTACAAAATTCTAAAAATCTAGTGAGCATTGGGACCAGCTGCTGGTGTAATGGCTATGTCGCTGGACTCCCACATAGTCGACCGCGGTCGGTTCGAGTCCTGGACCCGGTGGCTTAAACTCACGCCGGGCGCATGTGCGTACGTGCCCAAGATCCCGAGAGGAGAAGGGACTGCAGCTAGCTTTCTATCTCTCTGTGTCTCTCTGGCTGGCTGGCGAGCGCACGCACCCTATAGCAAAAAAAAAAAAAACCAGTGATAAATGTCTGACAGGCCTGAAGTGCAAAGCCCAAGCAGTGCCACCGTTCCCTCTTCTGCCTGATTCAGATACCCGGACTTGTGGTCAGTCCAAATCAGCAGTCACATCCCTCTACTTTGTTAAAAAAAAAAAAAAAATCTAATGAGCATTGTGTCTAAACCTTCAATAATTTTTTAAAGTGATATCCAAGTATATGGTCATGTTTCTGATCATTCATTTTTAATTGATTTCTGAAAATACCTGTCCATGACAGATAGGAAATTTAAAAACAGAAATGGTGTGTTGACACTAGTAGTTTAAGAAACAATGGGTGACATGGAGATGGCGCGGGAGTTAGGGATCCCACATGGCCCAGTTCAAGTCCCAGACCCAGGGGCTTTACCCGTCAGGCACATGTGCATGCATACCCAAAATTCCAAGAGGAAAATGGTGGAGGAGAAATTGCAGAGTGGCCAGTCCCCCTCAAGGGTGATTTCTCACTTTCCCTCTGTGTCTCTGTCTCTCTTCCTCTCTCCAGCAAGCATACACATCTCATAGCAAAACTAAAAAATAAAAATGATAGTTAAAAAAAAAAATGCCTAAAGGATATATACTGCAGGGAATATTGCTGAAGACAGGAAGAACAGATAGGAGTCCCCTTTGCAAAACTGATGTAGGTAAGTTCAAAGGTAGTGGCAATAAGAGAACTATAGAATAAAACCAAACAGATGTGGAGACAAAAGGAAGAGTAAAGAATAACATTTGTGTTTCTGGCTTGGGCAGGGCATTCTCAGAAGCAGCTTTGAAAAGGGAAATTATGAACTCAGTTTTGCCAATATTGAGTTTGAGGAGTCAGCAACTGACATGGTAGTTGAAGTACTGGACTCCCACATTACTGACTATGGGGTGAATCTCGGACCAGGTGATTTGCTTTCTCATTTCCCCTTTTTCTCTCTCTCCAGTCAAATTAAAATTTAATAATAAAGAATAAAATTAAATAAATAATGTTTTGAAATACTGAATTTGAGGTATCTCTTGAACTACTAAGCAGAGATGATAAATAGCTGTCAAAATCATTATCATTAATCTTGAATTAATAATGCCACCACAAACCTCAAATACTTGGTCAAATGGTTAGAATATGGAACAAAGAGAATGAAATAGCAGGTAATATCCTGCATCTACGGACAATTTTCTACTGGGAGGTATTATGGTATAATGGAGACAGTATTTCCAAGCTTGTTTTCTCACCTGTAAAACAGAAATGCCATCAGCTACCTTGCAGGGTTACTGGAGGCAATTCAAGCCTCTTTCTGGAAAAGAGCTCCAACGTACAAACACCATTGTTATAAAAGGCTAGAAGGCTTACTTGACAACAAAGACGTAACACCAATAGTCTCATTAGATGGGAAAAAGTATCATCAGTGCTAATATTTTTGAGTGGATACCATGTGCCAAACATTAAATGCTTTCCATATAGAAACTCACTCAGTTTTCACAATCCTGATGTAGGCATTATCTCCCTCATTTTACAGATCAGGAAACTGAGACAGATAACAGTAAATAACAACCCTAAAATCAGTCTGACCTTACACAGTTGACTCTTATATGATTAAGTGAACAAGGAAATTTGTTTCTAGAAATAATACATGAGTTTTGGGACCAGCAGATGGCGTATTGGCTGCATCACTGGACACCCATGTAGTTGACCGTGGTTAGAGTCCTGGACCCAGTGGCTTAAACCCACGCTGGGCGCATGTGCATGCTGCCCAAGATCCCGAGAGGAGAATGGAGAAGGGATTGCGACATGGTCTTCCTGGGGGATGATTTCTTGCTTTCTGTCTCTCTGTGTCTCTCTGTCTTTCTGGTGAACACACACCCTATAGCAAAAACCTCTCCAAAACAAAAGAAATAATACATGAGTTTTGAAAAGAAGGTAGAAAGGTGGGAGACAATGAGACTATGCTGACAAACACTGGAAGGAATACTACAGAAATCTGATCACAAAAATATCCCTTACTGATGGGAACTTCTTGAATGGGAGAAAAGTTTGTCTCAATACCAAAATCTCTCCCTCTTCCCAATCCTTTCCTTCTTCAGATTCTCTGGCCCTGCCCTTTTACTTTTTGGATCATTTTTTTGTATCATCTATGCATTCCTGGTTCCTCAATTATATCAGGGTAGTGGTCAAGAGTATAAGCTAGGACAGACTCCATGACCTAGTGGTTAGGCAGCTGGAACCCACATAGCCTACTACAGCAGCTTGAGAAATATGCCAGACACATGTGAATCCATGCTCCAAATCTCAATAGGAGAGAGAAATGAAGGCGAAAGGACTGAGGCATGACCATTACCCATGGGTGGGAGGGGCTCTCTTCTATTCCCTCTCCCCCACTTCTCTCCATCTCTGGTGAGAGTATATGCCCTCTAACCAAAAAAAAAAAGTACAAACTAGAGTCAACTTCAATAACGGTTGTGTCGGGAAATAGCAGTTAGCGTAATGGCTATGTCGCTGGACTCCCATGTAGTCGACCGTGGTTCATGTCCTGAACCCGGTGGCTTAAAACTCATGCCGGGCGCGTGTGCGTGCGTGCCCAAGATCCCGAGAGGAGAATGGAGAAGGGATTGCAGCGTGACCATCCCCCCTGGGGGGTGATTTCTTGCTTTCTGTCTCTATGTTTCTCTCTGTCTGTCTGGCAAGCGCACGCGCCCTACAGTGAAAAAACCTCTCCAAAAATAAATAAATAAATAATGGTTGTGTCATTTACGAACCTGCATATCAGTTTACATATTAAATTAGACTTCTCTGAGCTTATCTCTTATATGTAAAATGAGAATACAGTATCCATTTCATAGAGTTGTCATCAGCATTAAATGAAATGTTATATATAAGGAATTTAAGTATCTGGCACATAATAAAGCTCTAAAAACATAGCTATCATCATTACTATTATTATTATCAAATTCTTCCAACAGTACAGTATACTCAAAATTACCAGTGCTACAAGCTTATATTATAGTTGGCTATTCAGGGGACCAGAAGATGGTGTAATGCTTATGTTGCCGGACTCCCATGTAGTGGACCACAGTTCAAGTCCTGGGTCCAGTAGCTTAAAACTCACGCAGGACATGTGTGCATGCGTGCCCAAAATCCTGAGAGGAGAATGGAGGAGAAGGGACTGCGACATGGCCATCCCCCAGGAGATGATTTCTCACTTTCTGTCTCCCTATCTCTCTCTGACTTTTTGGTGAAGGCACATATCCTATAGCAGAAATCTTTAAAGAAAAAAAAATTGGTAGTTTAGAAAAGTATTTTCTGAAAAACATTTCAAGTGGGGCCCTTTTTCTGTATTCAATGTCTTGTCCTAGTGCAGGCCCTAACATGGTGTTTTACAATTGCCTACTAACAGTTCTGGCATTCTAAGGCAATCACCATACAACCAGCACTAATGTTTATGTCTGCCACTCTCCAGATTAAAAGGTCTTCTCCCTGCTGCCTACAAATAGAGAATCTGGTGTCTTCATATAGCAGAGAGGCCCTTTACAATCTGGCTTTAACCTGTTCCCAGTGTCACTTCTAGTCACTTCTCTGAACAGCTAGTTATAACAGATGAGTTGCTTTGTCCTAAATAGACCAGGAATTTTAAGAGACTGCATACCACTGTAAATGTTTTTCCCTATGTCTGAGAAAACTGTCCTCTTTCTCTTCACTCCCAGTTTTAGAAACCTACTCATCTTTTTTTTTTTCTTTCTTTCTTTTTTTTTTTTTTGGAGAGGTTTTCGCTATAGGGCACGTGCGCTCACCAGAGAGAGACAAAGAGACAGAAAGCAAGAAATCACCCCCCAGGGGGGGTGGTCAA
>NW_006159456.1:82640-108546 GCF_000334495.1 Tupaia belangeri chinensis | reverse complement strand
CCTCTCGGGATCTTGGGCACGCACGCACACGCACCCGGCGTGAGTTTTAAGCCACCGGGTCTGAGACGCGAGCCGTGGTCGACTACGTGGGAGTCCAGCAACATAGCCATTACGCTAACTGCTGGTTCCCCCTACTCATCTTTTTAAGGCCTAGACAAAATGTCACTTTATTCATATGTTTAACAAGCAGATTTACAGACCAACAAAACTATGAAAGAATTGGGCCAGCAGATGGCATAATGGTTATGTTGTTGGACTCCCACATGGTCAACCACTATCCCAGACCTGGCTGCTTCAAATTCACACCAGGTGCATGTGCATACATGCCCAAGATCCAGAGAGGAGGATGGAGAAGAAGGGAATGCAGCTTGGCCATCCTGCCCTGGGGGGTGATTTCTCTCTTTCTATGTCTCTGTCTCCTCTGAGTACACAGGCTCTACAGTAAAAACCTCTCAAAAAAAAAAAAAAAAAAAAAAAAGGTACAAGATCCTATGAAAACAAACAAAATATAGAATATAGTTAAATAGTTCCAGCATTTGGAAAACTTACATCTCTGAGAGACAAGTTAAAATATATTAGTATACTGTGAGTAAAATGTGTAAGATGGATGGGAGCAATACCTAGGCTGAGTAGGCTGGGTTCCAAAGGATATGGAATTATCTCCATCCTTAGAATTCTTGAATTGGACCATGATTTTGATAACTGAGGGTATGTGTACTTGCTAAAGAGAGATGAGGAGGTGGGGAAGCATTCCATCCCCCAATGGGGGAGGGTTAAGCCATACTCCTTTGCCCATTTCTCCTTTCAGGATTTTGAGTACACACACACACACATACCCTGCCTATTTTTCTTTTTCTTTTCTTTTTGCTATAGGGCACTTACACTCACCAGAGGTGGGGGTGAGAAATTATCGCTCAAGGGAGATGGTCGCGCTGCAATCCTTTTCCTCCATTTTCCTCTCAAGATTATGAGTACACACACACACACACACACCTACCATGCATTCCACAGTCACCAGGTCTGAGACGTGAACTGCATAATTGGCCATGTGAGATCCAGCCAATTAAATCTCCAGGCCACCTGCTGGCCTGATAGCTACCTTTTAATAATACTCCATATATTGTATTAAAGTCCTGCATTTAATCTGTTGTCCCTAAAACTGCTCATTCTAAAGCAAGAACTTATTCATCCTTTGTATCTTCTACACCTAGAGGATAACTAGAACATAACAGAAGACAATTTTCATTGAACTGAAGTGGATTCTTAGGTTTCCATGTTAGCCAAAAGTCTTCTTGATGCATAATGCACCAATCTATAATAGCAAAATAAACTAAAATCTAATCAGTATTTCTAATAATGCACTGAGAAATCAGAGCAGTTCCAACTTGGAATTAGTACTTCAATAAACAAATTCCATTTCCATTAACATTTATTAGTAGTAATGACATTTTCCTTCAAAATGTAGTAGTGTTTCTTTTTTGGACAATAATGCTTTAACTAATCTATTAGGTTCAAGAAATATCAGAGTTCTAGTTCCTAATCAACAGTTTGTTTTCTCTAATTCCTCTGGCAGAGGATGAGGACTCCATCTAGGGACTGTAGTAGCATATTACAGTTTCTTTTTGATCCTGGAAATCCAAATTTATACATTTTCTTAAATATATGTGAAAGACTTTCTATGAAACATGGGAGGCACTAGGGATACAGCAGCCTCTACTTCCATTGAACATACATTCCATTTGGGAGGGACACACAGCAAACATATCTACGTCAGTCAGTTTCAGAAGTGCTGAGAAAAAAAGTCAAAGCAGGGTAAGAAGTCAAAAAGTGAAGGCAGTAAGGCAAGAACAGTAGCAGAGGTACAGCAGACAGGATGATCACAGACAAGTCTCTCTGACAAGGCATTAAATCAGAAACTGAATGAAGCAGAGAGATGCAAGCATCTGAGGAGTATTCTAGGAGGTGAAGCCAGGAAATGCAGAAGCCCTAGTGTGGAAGCATGTTTGATGTGTTAAGTAAACCACAAAGATATCAGTATGGGTAGATTACAGTTAGTAGTAAGTGAGGGAGAGAGCAACATATGAGAACTCAGGTTGTCAGACCTGAGTCAGACCCAACAGGCTAAAGATTTTGGATAGCACCCTAAGACAGGAAACCTCTGGACCATGTTGAACAGAAAAATGACATGATTAGACATATATTACAAAGGAGTAATTCTGTTTTCTGGGTATTAGCCAGTGAAAGGAGCAATAACCAGTCATAAGTCAGGAATTGTCTGCAATTCCTTGTAACATAAAAAGCTGTTACCAAGACTGATGGGTAGAGTGGCAGTATAAACATGTGATGGCTGAAAGCTTCCAAATACGCACTTCCTTTATCAAGAGCCTTTGGGATAGTTATCAAATGCTACTTTTATTTTGTCCACTTTAACTACCTACTCTTCTTTCATTCATTACCATCTGGTCTAACTCCCAAACACAAGCACGGCAGCTACCACACAGAAAATGTCAAGTACACCACCCTTTTCCCCCTGACATCTTTGTCTTTTGCTCCTCGCTCCCTATGAAATCTATCCCACTTCTGTAATTTCAAATAACCCTATTCTTTTCACCTTTTGCTACTCTAAGTTTCTTGGTGGCAACAGCAGTTTCGCTAGTCTTACTAACGACGACTCTGGTAAATATATAGAGATATACACACATATACATGTATGCATATATACACACATACATGTATACACACATACATATGTACACACACACACGTGTGCGTGTATATATATATAAACTCAAGATTACGTTTGACACCGTATCCGGAAAACCACTTCCCCTAGCCTTCTCACTGAGCCTAAGTCACCTATCCGACGTCACACCGAGATAAAACTCTTAAGGGCCAGCCTCAAACACAAGCGCATCTCCTGCTTCCCAGAAACCCAGTCGATAAAACTCAGCACTCGTACATTACCTCCATGGTCGGAATCGTTTTTAACCTCATCTTCTAGCTCCGATGCTACAGCCTTGGCTACCATTTTCATCTTCTTCTTCTTCTTCAGAGAATTTTTCAGCTTTTTGCCCGCATTCACACGTGAGTCCCGAACGGCCGCGGCCATTTTCCCTAACCGGAAGCGTCACCTGAGAGTTGCGTCGGGTGGCAACCAAAGAAACTTCCGCAGTTCCTACGACACCGGGTTCCGGGGCGGGGTCCTGGAGCCCAGAGTTCACAGCGAAAGCCTCTGAACCGACTGGTGAGAGGGCGGAGCTGCCGGGTGTCTTTACCGGAAGTCGGATCCGGGACTAACTGTGTCTGCACGGTTTGAGCCGACTTCTTGGCCCGCTCGCCCTGTACTCTGGTCTGCTGTTCCACCTGGTCCCCTTTCCTGCCCTGGCCGCTTCCCTCATCTGCGACCTTATTTAATGTGGGTTTAGGCACCCCACAAATGCCCCTTGGGGGTCCCTCCGAATGCGCCGCAGCTAGGAAGCGAAGGAAGAGGAGCTCGGAGTCGATAATTAATTAGAATATGATAATGACATCTCCTTCCCACTACCACTGCCAAAGTTGCTCAATGGGACACTGGAAATCTTTTTTTAAGACTTTACCAGATCAAGCTGAATGGACTCCCACTTTCTTCCCTGGGTCCCGGGGTTACGGGGTTCCGTGCGCTGCAGACGAGGGTGGTAATCTCCCTGTTTCTGCGAGAGGTTCCCGCCTACCTGCTGGGGCCACCTTCTCCCTGAAGTCAGCTTTCCTCACATGTCTTCAGGGCCCAGCTCAGCAGCTCCCACAGCCCACCCCCGTTTTGCCCCCATACAGTGCTACTCCTGAAAGTGAATGACCCTGTCTCTCATAATTGCACCTCCCAGGATATCAAGGGACTTGAACGCTAGTAAAAGTTCGAAACACGTTTTTTCTGGAAGGAATGAATGAATAAATGACAATACAGCTATTGACAAGGCCATTGAATCGGCCCAATCATATGAAAAACCTTTACATTGTGTTTTATTAGCTAGGGATAGTCTAAGGCTTTACCTAAGTTTTCACTGTAAAGTCTTGGTTTAAATAGCCAAAATTTCTAAAAGAATATGAATCTCACATTTTGACATATTCCAGTTGACATTTAGGTAAGAAAAATATATATGTATTTACATCCTAAAAAGTCAACACTTTAAAAAATAAATAAAATGCACAGGAGAAGTGCACATCCAGTATGGATGTTGAAAGATGAGATTCTATGTAAGCCTTTCACAAGTGCAATTATTGTCAACAAAAGGAGTACACCTTAGGATATTGCTGGTGCCCAGAAGCTCTCACCATCCTGCACACTATGGACCTTTCATTGCCACAGCATCCTTTTTCTGAACCTTTTTCTGGCTATCTCCTATTTGACCTATATTTTTGCCTAATGTTATAGTTTTTCCTCAGTGTTTTCCCAACTCCTTTAAGAAAAAGCATTAAAGAACCTGGTGGTTAAGGAAACCAAATCCCACATGGACAACCGCGGTTTAAATCCTGGCCCTGGAGGCTAGAGAAACACACTGACCATGTGTGCACGTGTGTCCTAAATCCCAACAGGATGGAGGCATGACTCTGCCCCATTGAGAGGGGGTTCTTTTTCCCTCTCTCCCTCTCCCTACCTCTCTGTGTCTTTCCAGTGAATGCATGCATCCTTTGGCAATTAACAATTAATTAAAATAAACGTAATTAAGGAAAATAAAATTGTAGAGAAGGACACAAGTGTGTGGGGGGGGAGTTATTGCAATAGAAAAGGTGTTTCTGCATATGAAGCACTATTTATAATATTACTCGGTGATGAAAAAGTGATATTTTCAGCATTTTGCATCTTCATTCATATATATATATATATGAATTTTAGTGTGTTTTATTGTAGTTAAGGTACCTGAGTGGAAGATAGGTTGATGTGTTACACATTCAAATTTTTCTTCTTTTCAAAATAATACAAAGTAGACTCCATGTTTTTATCTAGAAGTCTTAGTTTCAGAAATGGATTGCTGCCAAGTAAGAAATACCTGTCTTAACCAATTTAACCTCTTCAATAAGCCAGCGGGTTAAATATTGTTCCTATTTCATAGAGGAGGAAACAGAAAGTAACTGTAAGCTCATACAACCAGTAGGTGACAGAATCACATTCAGACTTAAGCATTCTACTCTGGGACCTACTTAGCCATGACCTACACTGCTGACTCGAACTATTGTACTTCATTACTTAGCAAGAATGTAATAAGAATAAACAATGGAAATTTCTGGCAAGCACTGGGATTCATAATGAGAAAATTCCTGCCCTTGACCATGAACCAAAATAATAGGTAAGATTCAACTACAATGTGCATTGTATGATGGAAATAACTGAAGTCACCTACATGTTTTTGTGACATTTTATAAACAAACCTGTGCTAGTTGCCAGATTATTGTTTCTCAGTTCCAAATTCATCCTTTTTGGCTGTTCTATGAAAATGGAGCTGGTTTCTTTATGTTTCCTTCCTCCACCAGCCAGATGTTAAGCTGTGTCAGTAGAGGGCAGTAGGGTGACATGATAAAAAGAAAGGGCATTCCTCCAGGTGTGCTTCTCTTTTAGGGCTTCTGTGCAAACTTCTCTTGCCACGGACTCCTGGTGTTCAGGTGGCTTTTTCAACATTGGCTCCTGCAATGCACAGTGGCCAGAAGCACCTTCCCACCCAGGAGCCGTCCCCAGCAACCTCCTTACATACTTTCATAGCAGAGTGTCTCTAGCAGGACACCTGCCCATCCGCAGCTTTCCCAGTGCCTTGAAGGGCACTGATTTCCAGAAAGCTCTGGAAGGAGGATTTTTTAAACTCCAATAGACAGGACCGTATCAACTCCTCTGCCTGCCATCCAACGACCCACAGTCACAGCATCCACAAGAACTGGATCTCAGCTGTGGATAGAGGATGGGCCTCTTTCTAAGTCCTGTATTTCAGCCCACTCCTGCTTATAACTGATATTATTAAGACTACATTCTTTGGGAACCAGCAGTTAGCATAATGGCTATGTCGCTGGACTCTCACGTAGTCGACCACAGTATGCGTCCTGAACCCGGTGGCTTAAAACTCACGCTGGGCGCGTGTGTGTGCATGCCCAAGATCCCGAGAGGAGAATGGAGGAGAAGGGATTGCGGTGTGACCATGCCCCCTGGGGGGTGATTTCTCACTTTCTGTTTCTCTCTCTCTGTCTGTCTGGCAAGAACACGTGCCCTAATAGCAAAAAAATCTCTCCAAAAAAAAGACTACATTCTTTCACTTTGCCAGTGCCTTGCTACTCCAGTTCCCTGTTACAGTTAATAATTCTTCATGCTAAACTGTTCTATTCAAATTATTAAGCAGTTTTTATCTCTCGATTTTCCCTGAGTGACAGCTAGAAACAGTGTTGTCATGGAAATATTATCAGCATCTACATACTCTCCCTGAATGCTCACAGCACTGTTCCTATGCCCCAGGAAGTTCCTCTTTTTTGGAAGGAAGAGGGGAGATTCAGATGAGTGTTCCCTGTCAGCATGCCAGTATTTACAGCAGAATAATGATAAAATATTTTTCTTCTGGGTGATTTGTTGCAGAATGGCTGATGCAAGTGAATTGGAGAGGGCTCAGTTAATGGCTATGGGTCAGATTAAAGAGCGGGGAATTGCACAGAGCAGGGGGGTGCTACTTTGAGAAGACATGAGTACAAGGCAAATACACGGATTCTGGAAAAAAATTCTGGTTACATGATAGTTCTTGAGGTTTCCTACATGGAGAGGAATCTATGAAGGGAGAGAGTAAAGAGAACAAAAAGTTTACAGGGTCATAGAGAATTTCAGGGGTCCTATTGACAAGAAGGAAATGAGGGAACAGGGCAGAGTTATGAGAAGAGCTATGTCCCTAAACACTTAAGGTAAATTTCCTAAAAGAAGAGATTACTACTGATGTTAAATTCTACTGTGGGCCCAGAGGTAAAAGAATCGGAAACATACAATTAATTTGGCACTATAATGAGAGATGTAAAGGAAAACTTAAAAAAAATAGTATCCCATATTCCCATATGACAGACCAACTGTTCTAAAGATGTTTTTCTTTCTTTCTTTCTTTCTTTCTTTCTTTCTTTCTTTCTTTTTTTTTGGAGATCTTTTTGCTACAGGGAGCATGAGCATGCCAGAAAGACAGAGACAGAGAGACAGAAAGTGAGAAATTACCCCCCTCAAGGGGGATGACCACACCACAATCCCTTCTCCTCCAATCTCCTCTCGGGATCTTGGGCATGCACGCACACGTGCCTGGCGTATGTTTAAGCCGCCGGGTCCGGGACTTGAACCACGGTTGACTACATGGGAATCCAGCAGCATGGCTGTTATGCTAACTGCTAGTCCCTAAAGATGTTTATTTCAATGAAAATTCCATCTGAATTAATTTTGGGAAGGGAGGAGTAGAGGGTGAGGTCTTGGTAAATTAATTCTAATATAAAAAGTAAGCAAAGAATATTATTTAAGAAAAAAACCTTGAGGCAAACTTGCCCATTCGGGTATTAGAATATACTATAAGCTACAATAAATTAATGTATACAGATCAAAAGAAAAAAATTGGAGAGGAAGTGAATCCTAGAATACGTAACATCTTCAAACATTGTAAAGGAGTTATTAAAAATGAAATGTTTTACAAAAATTGCTTTTATAAAATTGATGACTTAGGGAGAAAAAGAAACTAAAGCCTAACATCTTACTCTAAAATTAAATCCAGAATTAAATACAAAACAAACTATAAGGCAGTGAAGCTGTGAGCTTATCAAGAGACACCAGGAAACTTTTCTGAAGGAATGAATATGTTTATTATCTAGATTATGGTGATAGTTTCTGTGTTTGTATGTGTTAAAATGTATCAAATAACACACTTTAATATGCACAGTTTATTATAAGTCAATTATGCCTTAATATAGCTGGTATAAAATTATTACAAACAAGAAAGTACATAAACTAAATATAAATGTAGACCAAGTGTATCAAAACTGTACAGTTTCACTGACAAGGTCATGTGTATTTAGAGGCTTGCCTTTTGTATTAGTCTCTTTCGGCTACTGTAACAAATTAACATATACTTGATAGTTTCAAATAACACAGACTTATTCTCTAACAGTTCTGGAGGCCAGATGTTCAAAATGGGTTTCACTAAGGTAAAGTCAAGGTATCAGCAGGTTAGTTCTTTCTGATGGCCATAGGAAGGAATCTATTTCCTTACCTTGCCTAGCTTCAGGAGGCCATCTGCATTGCTTGGCTCAGGATCTCTTCCTTGCTCACCTCAACTTCTTATTTCCATTGTTACATCTCCTGAAATCTCCCACTGTCTCCCTCCAGCAAGAACCCTTGTAATTGGATTTAGCGTCTACCTGGATGATTCAGAATAATTTCCAAATCTCAAAATCCTTAATCTAATCCCGTCTACAAAGCCCCTTTTGCTATATAAGGTAACATCCATAGTTTCTAGGGATTAGAACATGGATACTTTGGGGGCCATTATTCGGCTTACTGCAATTTGTTTTGATTTATTCAGTTTTAGGAATATAGTATAAAATAAGCCCAACCATACCCTGAGTGTGACAGTGAAACCTGATATACTTTTGGACAATAGCATGGCATTTTTTTAATTTATTAAGAATTTTTTAAATGACCTTACTATTAGACATAGTAATTTCACTTTTTGCCATGTATGTTAACAAACTAGCATAAAATGTAAGGAAAAAAACCCTTGTTTGACAAAGGTGTCAAACACAGTGAGACTTATAATTTCAAACAATGAAAATAATTTAATGTCTAAAAGTAAGTGGTTAATTTTCTCCTCAGTTTATCCATTTATTCACCTTTCTTATGTGTAAGACCTTCTTCGATAGAGTGTCATGGAGGCCTTCAAGGGAAGAGGACTAGGGCCTTCATAATCCTAGAAGCAGTTTTTGTTTTTTTCTTAAGAATTTTTTTGTAACTAAAAAATAAATCAAAAAATAAAAAGGGACCAGCAGATGGCGTAATGGTTATGTCACTGGACTCCCATGTAGTTAATGCAGTTCAAGTCCCAGACCCGGCAGCTTAAAACTCATGTCAGGCACATGTGTGTGTGTGTGTGTGTGTGTGTGTGTGTGTGTGCCCAAAATCCCAAGAGGAGAACAGAAGAGAAGGGATTGAGGAGTGGCCATACCTCCTGGAAGGTGATCTCTCTTTTTCTGTATCTCTGTCTCTCTGGCAAGCACACATGACCGATAGCAAAAATCTTTCTACAAAAAAAAGCTAAAGTTGCCTCAGTTTCCTCATATTTAAAAAAAATAAAATGAGGGGCCTGGCCTAAATAAACTGTAAAACCCTCAGCTTATATTTCTCTGCTATTATGGAATAAATTTCCAAACAGGTGGTTTTCTCAAATCATTCTCCTTTCATCCAAAATCTTTAAGGCTAAAATGCAAAACTCCCAAAGGTATTTAATGACATTACTCTAAAATTAATGATAATAATATGTTTGTCTTGTCCTAAATGCTAAAACTTTTTGTGAGTGCGATGAGACAGAGAGAATAGAAAGAGTAACGTATTGCCTCTATGTAGAGTAACTGGACACAGCAAAGTGGATAACTTTCCTTTGAGGGAAATGAGGTCTCAGAATTTAGATAACATATGAATGTATGGCATTCTTCTCTGGATCTTGACCCATAGGAAAAAAGAAATTTTTAATAATACTCTTTCATGTGTGTCGCCGTAAGACTTTTGAGTTCCATTAAGGAGCAAATAGCTAGAAGTCCGTTTTTACAGGCTAGGCGGTTTTCTTCTCTAAAAGAAATGTGAAGCTGCCTCTGAAGTTCAAGCATTCCAGACTTCTTCCTTTTCATGTGGCTGTTCCTAAGTCTTCTAATTTTTATTTTAAAGACACATGCTGAATCCTTTGGAACATCTTTAGAAGGGGAGTAGCTTCCTTTTTTATCTACACTCCCTCTAGCACTGAACTCCTGCTTGTGATATAATTAAGACCCAGACAGTGGCCTCATTATCCCTAACCAGACTGAGCCCCTTGTACTGTGTTTGATTGCCTCTTTAGAAACATCCCTGTAAACAAGAAAGGGACAGATTACATCATCTGGTTGGTGTTAAACAATGGAGCAGGTGAATACTGGCAAGACTAATAGGCTTTATTTCATTTGAACAAATTACTCTTGGTCTCCTGGTTTCAGAGCCTGCATTAGTGAGACGGGTACTATCATGCATCAAGGAGACATATTCCACCTTGCATAAAACCTTTCCATTAAAAACTCACCTTGCTATGGGAGTTAACAGTCTCTTAGGCAGTTTTCATCAGCAATGACAAGATTTGCCCAGAATTTCTGAATGATCAAGCAAACAAAAGAGAAAAGTGGACTCCCTTGATCCTGACAGACTTTCAGACTTTCATTTCTGCTGGTAGAAAGTGCGTCACAAATTATATGAGGAACTGCCACTTCTTTCCCATTGTGACAGTTGAACCCAATCTGTGTGTATCTGTAGACCAGAGACACAACTGAAAGAGACCAGAAGAGCTCAGTCTTTTTACTCCATTCTTCTGAAGTTGAATGACCATATCTTCCAAGACAGATGACTATTTGTCCAGCAGCAAGTTTCCAGGGTCCAGCCTTCCTAGACACACCATTCATTGATTGATTCATTCATTTAACAAACATTTAATGAGCCCTTCTTGTTCTGTTTAGATCCTGTTTTAGGCTCTGGAGATTCTTAGCAACTCCCATAAGATCATTGTTTTTATAATGCTTATATTCTATGAGAATGAAATAACAATAAGTAAATAATAAATAGCAGCAGAGAGTAATGGAAAAAAGTAATGGAACAGAGAGTGGTTTGGGGCAAGGTGTGACTGGAGTGGATATTCCTTATGGAGTCAGACATGCTCCAAGGATCTAAATGGTGTCATTGAGACAACTATGTGGCAATCTAAGGAGAAAAAAAATTTTTTGAGAGGTTTTCGTTATAGGGCGCGTGCGCTCGCCAGCCAGACAGAGAGAGACGGAGAGACAGAAAGCAAGAAATCACCCCCCAGGGGGGATGATCACGCCGCAATCCCCTCTCCTCCATGCTCCTCTCAGGATCTTGGGCACGCACGCACACGCGCCCGGCGTGAGTTCCAAGCCACCGGGTCTGGGATGTGAACCACGGTCGACCATGTGGGAATCCAGCGACATAGCCATTACGCTAACTGCTGGTTCCCAGGACAAATTTTTGTATAGGGCAACAAGACCTTCTGAGGAGCAAATGCCAGCAAGAGCATAGCACAGTGAGCAGGGGAAGCAAAGAATGTGCTGGAGGCAAAGGAACAAGAGGGAGAGACAGAGTGTGCCCTTGTGGACAATGGCAAGGACATCCAACTCTACCCTAAGAGAAGCAGGGACCATGAGGCTATTTCAAACAGAATAATGACTGAATCCAAAGGAAAGAGTTTAAATTCATAAATAACCTAGGAGGTTACTGTGGAAGCCTAGTGTGAGAAACTAGGGTTTACAACAGGGTGGAGATCAGTTAAAATGCATATATTAATGGTATATTTACTTATTTGTTTATTTTGCCAGAAGGTGCATATGTCTGCCAGAGAGAAATAGCAGGATGGGGAGGGGGGAGTGAGAAAACGCCCCCATGGGGGACAGTCATGCTGCAATTCTTTCTCTCCCATTTCTCTCCTTTGAAGATTTTGGAAACACAGACACACACACACACACACAGTGTTTTTTCAAGCTGTCAGTCTGTAAATCAGACCATACAGTCAGCCATGTGGGATCCAACTGCCACTTACTGGCCCCAGAACATATTTTAGATGAGGATAGCTGCTGAATTAAGTGTGATAAGTGAGGGGAAAGTAAAACAAAAGAAAGAAAAACAAAACAAAACAAAAAAGCCCACCCAACTGTGGTGACACGGTAGTAGCATAATGTTCTGAGATGCTTAGACCGTATAGCAAAGTCCCAGGTTCGCATCCATTGGTCTTTCTGTGCACCCCAAATACATACATGTGCTTGTGATTCTACCTGGTGGGGGCTAGAAGAAGGTCATGGTGTGAGGATACCTCTGTGAGGATACCTCTCTCTCTCTCTCTCTCTCTCTCTCTCTCTCTCTCTCTTTCTCTCTCTCTCTCTTCCCATCCCTTTTCTCTCTGTTGTAGGGTACTGTCTGGAATCATATCTAGGTTCTTGGTGTTTGGGGCAAAGAATTGAACAAAACACTCCAATAACAAAAGGAAAAGGTAGTTTACTTGTTAGGCAAGGCAAGGAGGTGTCCAGCAGATATCTTCACACATAGATTACTAAGGAATTTGTGGAGAGTTCAGTGAAATAAAGAAGGATAAAAATCCTTGGCAGAGAGAGCTAAAGAGTAATTAGAAACTTCCGTTTCCAACAATATGATGGACCAAATGTGTAGAGAAATGCATGCTGGTATGGAACACCTGAAAATAACTGAATAGCTTTTATGCTGCTCAGTAACTACTTATTGAATGCATAAATGAATGGCATGAAGCTTCCCCAAATGCCCTGAAGTAAATATTCTACCTAATGCCAGATCCTTTCATTTTGGCAACCACCATGGTATCATTAAAAGCTTAGACCTAGAGTTAGGTCTTCTTTCAGGCCCTTTGCATAAATTAGGTAATTCTGAGAATTTCTCTGAGATTCTGTTTACTCTTCTGTAAAGAAGGAAAGATCTCATCTATCTCAGAAGGTTGTGAGTGGTACATGATCTTTTTGGTAGACATGATGCTCTCTGAAGTCCATAAGGTCATGACTAGAGACTATACAACTAAGGCCAACAACCTGTTGGACACCTATGTCTCCTTGGGAGTAGATAAAGCTCTTTGCTTACTTGGTTTGCCAGCAACCTGAGACAACTTTGTGGATCCCCATGAAGCTCTTAATTTGAGCAACCTCGATAGCTCTAATGGACTGTAGCTTAAGAAACAGGCTGTTGAGATGGTAACAGTGGAGGCTTTACTAAGTAAGGTGGGTTGGACCATTTGATCAGGTTTCTCATGTGACCCTTGGAAAATAAGATTTTGAATGTTTCATTTACTGAACAGTTTCTATGTGCCAGGCAATATACTAGATGTTTAATATCCTCATTTTAAAGATGAGGAAATTGTGACTGAGAAAGGATAATTGAGGGGACAAGCAGATAGCATAAAGGTTAAGCCACTGGGCTCCCTTGTAGTAGACCACAGTACAGAACCCAGCAGCTTGAAACTCATGTAGGGCATATGTGCATGCATGCCCAAAATGCCAAGAGGAGAATGGAGAAGGTATTGCAGCATGGTCATCCCTTTCGGGGAATGATTTCTTGTTTTCTGTTACTCCGTCTCTCTGTCTTTCTAGAGCACATGTGCCCTATAGCAAAAATCTCTCTAAAAATAAATAAATAAATAAGAAAGAAAGAAAGAATAACTGAGATGCCCAAAGCTGACTTAAATTTATCTATTTTTGTTTCATATAGTTTGAGTCTCTGTTGTTTAGTGTGTACACATTTAGGTTAGTTATATCTTCCAAGTGGATTAATTATTTTTATCACTATGTAATGTCATTCTTTGTCTCTGGTGGTTTTCTTTGCTCTAAAGTCTACTTTATCTGATATTAATAAAGCCTCTCCTGAGTGTGTGTTTTCTTTAATATTTTCATGGTATATCTTTTTCTATCTTTCTATTTTTCAACTACCAAAGTTACATTTAAAGGAACTTTCTGGTAGCAAACATACTTTGGGATCATGTTTTTAAATACATTCTTTCAATCTCTGTCTTTCAATAGGCTTATTTAGACCATTCATATTTAAAGTAACTATTGGAATTTAAGGGCTTAAGTTTGCCATTTTATTATTTGTCTTATTCACTTTTTGTTTTTTGTTTCTCTTTTCTTATCTTCTTGTGGACTACTTGAACATTGCTTTGAAATCCATTTTGATTTCTTGATAATATTTTGAATATATTACATTATATGCTTTACTTAGAGCCCAAGGTATTATAATAGACAATACATGGTTCAGACTGAGTCAATTCTATTGACCTGTAATTTATTCACTGATTTTTTTTCTGTCATCTCCACTTTAATATTGAACCCACCTGGCTAGTTTAATTTGTCTATTATATTTTTCAGTTCTATACTTTACAGTTTTCTCTTTTTTTTTTCTTTTTGTAACTTCTGTTTCTCTGCTAAGATTTTCTGTTATTATTTCTTTCAAGATAATTCACACATGTTTGTAAAAAACATTTTTTAAATAGCTGTTTTAAAATCTTTGTCAGGGCCCAGTCACAGTTATTAAAACAATATGGTGCTGCTGTGGAACTTGAAGCCACATAGGAGGCCTGGGTTTGGTTCTCAGATCAACCTTAAGAAACATGCCATACATGGAAGCACACACCTATAATCATAGCTTACTAGAAGATTAGATCCCAACATAATGAGACCCTGACAAAATACCTATACCTTTATCTCTGTCACCTCTATCCTTATCTGTACCTCTCCCCTCCTTTCTTACTGTACATATATCCCTAACTTATACCGAGTTGTCTGAAAAGTCATGACACATCTTTTCTATGTTTTCTATGCAAAAGTAGGTCATGTCTCTTCTGACAACTCAAGCATTGTTTGACTTAATTTTCTTAATTTTTCAATGGTGCAAAAGCAATGTTCATTTAATACAAACCATACTTTGAATTTTTAATTTTGATTCGAAATTATTTATAATGAATTTATTAAAAAATCGGGTTTGTAGTAGATGATTCTGCTCAACTGTAGGCTGATGTAAGTGTTCTGAGCATGCTCATGGTACATGAGGCTAAACAGTGATGTTCAACACATTAGGTATATTAAATGTATTTTTGATGTAAGTGTATTTTCAACTTATGATAGGTTCAGTGGAATGTAACCTCACTGTAAGTTTAGGGGCATCTGTATTTTGAACAGTTAGGATACTATATTTTGAGACTTTGGATTCTATTGGAAATTTTGGACTTTATGAGACTCTGGATCTGTTTTGTTGTTGAGGTGTAGTGTAAAAGCTAAGCAAGTGTATGTGTTCAGTCTTCCACTAGGTCCTACTGATCCCACCCCAGCGAAAGTAGAACACTGACTTCTACTGCCTATTTGCTTATATACAAGTAAATGTACACACTTCACTTCCTAGTAGAAACAGGTGTTACCAAGCAGGAGTGAGGTAGAGGTCTGACATGTGCTTTGTTATTTCAAAGCCCCACTGACCCCAGGCCCCACCTCTACCATCTCATTCTGCCTTGTTCTGCCTCTTCCATTTCAGATGAGGGTGGAGGCTGAACAGTCTGCTGAGTTCTGCTGACATCATTCTAGTGAGGGAATCAGAACATTGTCTGGAAGAGTGGAGGACAGAAGATGGCTACCCATATGACCTTTGATAGCATTCAGGAAGGGAACTGATGCATCAAAGCACTACTTGCTTCTACTAGGCAGTGGACAGAAAAACTCTGTTCTCTTCTGAATACCACTAGGCAGGGAAATGGGAGTGCTATTGCCTACTTTCATGGGGTAAGTGGGGTTGGAAGATCTTTTCAGTGGAATATCTGCTTCCTACTGAGAACCAAATCCTATTCTCAAATAATTTCAAATCTCGGAGGATAGCTCTTAGAACCGGAGTGTTTCTTCTGTTGTTGTTGGTGGTGGTCTTTGGTTTTTTTTTTTTTTTTTCTGATTTTTTTGAGAGTTTTTTTTGCTATAGGGAGTGTGTGCTTGCCAGAAAGACAGAGAGAGACAGAGACAGAAAGAGAAATCACCCCCAGAGGAGATGACCACACCGCAGTTCCTTCTCCTCTATTCTCCTCTCAGGATCTTGGCACACACACGCACCTGGTGTGAGTTTAAGCCACTGGGTCCAGGACTCAAACTGCGGTTGGCTACATGGAATCCAGCAATATAGTCATTACGCCAACTGCTAGAAGAACTGGAGTTTTTAAAAACTCCCCAGTTGATTTTGTGGCACACACAGTGAGAATGATAGCCATAGGTCTGTGTGATTGCTCAGGTCTCCAAGGTTGACAAGAGGTGTCTATATGCTTAGTGAATAAGGTGCTGAGATCAGAGGCTGACGTAACAAAGAGAGTAGGGAGTTGACATTTTAGTGAAAACTGGTTTCAAAACAAGGGAGTGAATTGGCAAAGAGTTCAAACAAGCTCCAGTCAAATGAGAATGTGAAAAGATTTCTAAAAAAAAAAAAAAAAAATAGATTGAGGAGGTAGAAAATGTTATGTTGATGGATTTCGGTTGATGTAGGACCAATCGATGGGTTTGAGAGCACAGGAAATGGAGAGATTGGATCAGATTAGAAATGTTCCAAGCAGTATAGGACAAGTATCTGGGTGAAAGTGGATGACCTGGGAGGCTTCAGGTGGTGACTGATGGTTGAGCAAAACAAGGAAATACAATAGTGATGGAGTCCATGTCATCATCAATTAGTAGTTGGTGGTCATAATTTAGATACAGTCAACATCTTGGTAAATATGAGGTCACTGACCATCTCTGAAATCCTGTGACAGCTTATGGGATAGAAGATCTTTGCAGGGAAATGTGGTTTTGACAGCCAACAGTGACTTTTTTCCACATAGTGATAATCTCCTTGTGCGACAGTCTTGGAATGACATCCATCTCCCTGTTCCTGGTCCATAGGAAATTTCTCTGTTCTCCACTGTCATTTTTAAAGGTATTTTCCTCTCTCTCAAAACACCCAGGACACATAATCTCTTAGAGTAAATTCATGATTTTACAAAGACTTGAAGAATAACAAATTTCAAATAGTTTGTTTACCATCCTATGAAAGTCCTAAGGTCAGTAAAGTAAAAACAACCTAGTTCTCTGCAACTGAGAAAGAGGGAGTTAGAGAAGAAATTACAAAATTAGATGATCTAGACTTTTAGGAAAAAGGGAATGTTAATTTAGAACCATAATTATTATAAGGAATCTCCATAGCATTACTGAAATCTAAAATTATCCTATGTATTTGTTACATTTATTCAGTCAAAAAATATTTGTTGAATACCTTTTATATGCTAGGTGCTACTCTAGGTATTTGATATATAGCTGAAAACAGATAGACCAAGATATTCTTCCTACAGAGATCTTATTCTTATGGGAGGAGGCAGGTGATAATCCAATCAACCAATCAAGACATGAATAAGAAAAATGTCAGATAATAATTAATCACCTGTAGAGAAGTCATATAGGGTGATAAGACCAAAAATGGTTGATGGGTAATTTAAAGGGGCAGATGAAGACCTCTCTAGAAAGGAGACAATTACTTAGAATGAAGTAAGAGAGAAATTTACTACATATTTGTATTTTTTTTTCCAAAATAGAATGTGTCTTATTGTTCTTAATTGCTAGGAGTACATGCATTCATCAGAGAGAGAGAGAGAGAAATTCCCCAGTGAGATGTTCCTGCCACACAAACTCCTCTCCCACATTTCTAAATTCTGGATTTGGGCATGCATGCACATGTGCCCAATGTGTTTTCCAAGCCACTAGAGCCAGGATTCAAATGATGGTTCGCCACGTGAGATCCAGCTCCCTTAACAACCAGCTTCAGGCCAGCCTGAATTTGTTGTATTTTTTTACAATAGAATTAATAAATTTCATTGTAAGAATTTTGAATAAGATGTATATAAAGAAAAATCTTTATATTTATTTATGCTCAAATATAGCTAGGAACTTAGTAGAGCCCACTACTTCTCTTTGATCTTATGACCTGCAGATTTTTGTTCTTAGATGTTCTTCCCTCTCACTGTACTATTGCCAGTGCTGAGGTATGGTGTTTTGTTTTGTTTTTGTTTTTTTTTTTTAATTAAAAATTTTTTTTAACCTCTATACAAAGAAGGGATGCTAAGCACAGAGAACTAATGCTGTCACCCTAGAGATTTTTTTTTGTCAGTTTATTCCATATTGAATTTATGGAAATTGGTTACACTTACTGGGATCAAAATATGAGTTCGATATGAGGTGCAATGCATCACTCATTCCTTTTGTCTAAGAAAGCAAGAATTCTGTTTTCTGAATCTCTGAGTCACAAATGGATAATAACAGGAAGCTTGAGGTTTCAACAATTGAGAGATTTGTTTACCCTTGATCTAAACTCTTTAGTTTGCTACTGACTATGCCACCTGACTAGGTCCATAAACCTTTTTGGAGGAATTTTTTATTTTTATTTTTATATTGCCCTTAGAACATTATTGAAGGAAATTTCAGTGTCCTTGTTGAAAGAGTGAGTTTTTGTCTCAGTGTCAATATTATTTCTTCAGCTTCTATTGAATATGGTTCACTATTATAAAACTAGATATTGACGATGACTTTGGTACAGAAACAGCTCCCAGATGGTTACCTGGTCAATAAGGATCTTTAATATGAGAAATATTAATAGGACATTGGGATGGTATCTCATATCAGTAATATTTTTTGCTACTCTTTGAACATCCATTGAAGAGCTGTGTCTCATGCACAGGAAAACCAACAAGAATAAAATTGTATATTTTTTATTTTAGAGAGGAATTCAGTAATGGGCCAATTACGTTTTCTAGCAAAGGGTCTCTCTAATTAGTGTATTGAAGTTGCAGGGAAGCTATGACCTTTTGTTCCTTCTTTAACTAATGAAAAGGCCTTGTACTATGTAAGGGTAGGTGTAATGAGATGGTACTGAAACCCACTAAATAAGATAATAAATATATTCTGACTATTGTTGATTTTTCTGTGAGATAACCAGGAAACCATTCTGTTGACTTCAGCAGATGCTAAGTCTATGGTGAATTCAATAATGACATTTTTTTTCTTTAAACTTGGGATTCCTCTCTGAGTTTTCCTTGTCACATGGAGATCAGTAGATCGATAAGAACTGCTTTGACAAGTTTCTAGTAATTCTGGTCCCAAGGAAAAATAGATTAATAAGCAAAAGGGCACATATGACCTGAGCTTCACTTCAAAAGGGAATGCAAACAATGTCCTCCAGATCACAGACAGGTCCAAGGTCAATCTTAATAAAAAATGAAAAGTTAGAAATTACCCTCTGTAAGTAATAAACAAAGAAGGTGCCTGAATTTGGGTGGGAAAAAGAAAAAAAAAAAAGATGTCATCAATCTAAATCAGAAGTTGTAACTCAACAAGGAACCCAGCTCAAGGCTTAGGGAAGAGCCAGTAGTGCAGGGTCAGATAGAACAGTGAAAAGGGTTGTAGAAATTATTAATCCTATTTGCAGTCTACTTTTTAATGCCTCTTAAATCTATTGGCTTTTCTCCATCTTATTTGGTCCAAACTTCCATCATCTTTCCAGTGAACTTTTGCAGTGAACGCTCAGCTGTCTCCATGCATGCACTCAAGGATTTTTAAAAAAGCAAGTCAGATAATTTTAATTTCCTATACTTTCCCCTTCAAACCCTATGTGGCCTACACGATGCTGCAATGGCGTAGCATCTCAGTGTTTCTCAATCCCAGGAAGTTTTCTGTGAGGAAGCCGATATATGAAGATTTTTGGTTGTCACACTGAGGCAAGTTATTGGCACCTAGTGAGTGTGCTGGTAAACATTAAACATGGTTTAAGACAAAGATAAACCATTAAACATGGTTTAAGACAAAGATAATAAAGAAAGACCTGGCCTAAGTGTCAGTAGTACTGGGGTTGGACCACTCTCCATGACTTATGCTTCAAGCAAGCTAGATTTCTTTTAGTTTCACAAATTTGCTGTTTTCTTTCTCATTTACTTCCTTGCATACACGCTATTTTCTCCAAGAAATATGCTCTCTCTACTACAACTCTTTCTACACACCATGTGAACATTACTTTTAAAGTAACTTCCTCGGGGAAACCTATACTCAAGTCTACTCAGCATCTCATACTTTTAAACATTGTTAGAATTGTCTCAAGTCCTGGGTAAGATTGAGACTACAGATTTGAAACTTCAATATTAACAACTAACCAATGGGAGAGGGCTGCAGTGGACACCAGTTCTGGAGGGATCCAAATTGACATGGCTAAGTGCTTCAATTTTTTTGTGCTTAATCAAGTCTCCTGTTGATGCTCTCTATTGCATTTTTCATTTCATTCATTGTATTATTCAGTTCCAGGATTTCTATTTGGTTGTTTTTTGTTATGTCAATATCTCCAATTTTTCATTCTGATCACTTACTGTTTTCCTCATTTTGTTAAATTATTTTTCTGTATTTTCTTAAGGTTTACTGAGTTTTCTTAAAAAGTTATTTTGAATTCTTCATTAGGCAGTTCATATATCTTCATTTCTTAAGGTGTTTCACTGGCACCTTATTTTGTCCACTTGAAATCATATTTCCCTAATTATTCTTGACCCTCATGGTCATAAGTCAATGTCTGCACACTTTAAGAAGTAAGTAATTATTCCAGTCTTTGCAGAGTGGTTTTGTCTGGGGAAGCCCTGTGGCAGGTGTTGTACTAGTACATGCCAGAAACATAGGTATCTAAGGACTGCTTGCTGCAGAGGGCTGTTTTACACTGAGGGCCATCTGGACCCTGGGACGGCTGACATCAGTCCAGTGAGGATGTAAGCCAGAGATCAAGTCCTCCAAGCAATCCTGAGTCCTAGAGATGTGTGGTCCAACCTGGCACTGGGACATATCTAGAGACTTAGTCCACAGATACTGACATAGAATATGAGAACATGAAGTCTGCCCACTGCTGTGCTTTAACTATGATGATCTCAGTGTTGGGATTTAAGGTATAAGAGTAAAATATTTGATATATCTGTCTGGGGGACACAGTTCAACTCACAAGTTCCTTGCCTTTAGAATTGAACTGTTGTGCCGGTATGTTTTCTACCTTTTTCAGCTAACTAGCTATTCCAACCAGGATCGTAGCTCTAGCTGTTGCATGACTTGAGCATGCATTAGAGCTGTCTCTTCCACAATGGATGCCATCTCCATCAGAACCAGCCTGCAGCACGTTGGATTTCAGAACTGAATTGCTGCCCTTTCTGTTTGCTCTGGAGTTTGGAGTAGATGGGGTAAGGTGTGCTAATAGAGGTCCAGCCTAGCCTGCTCCCTCCCAGATACTGATTTCATCTGTGGTCGCATCTACTATCAGCAGTAAGGCCTCAGCATATCCATGAGCAATGGCTGACCCATTTATGAAAAACTTGCAGTCATTTTGTTTCTATTCTTTTTGTACATTTTTATTCTTCATTCTTTATTATACTCATATTCAGACAAAACAAAGGGCAAAAATAAGTTCAAAGGAACTTCAAAAAGTTCAAGAAAAAATTGTGTTAAAATTCAAATTTTTTTTGGCACAAAAAAATTTGAAATTTAAACATGAGTTTTTCATAACACACATTTTTCCATTAATTTTTTGAAATCCTACACACACACACACACACACACATACACACACACACACACGCACACAAGCTTGCAACTAAGCATTGATAATATCGTGCTTCAAATGTCTATTGCAATTTTTTATATAAAATGTCTTTCTTGACTAGCCTTTGGCCTGGTGGATAAGAAAGCCAGATCCCACATGATTGAACATGTTTTGAATCCTGATCCTAAGGGCTTGAAAAGCACATGGGCTCATGTCCCAAATCCCAATAGAATGTATAAATGGAGTAGAAGAGATTGTGACATAACCATGCCCCATTGAGAGGTGCTTCCCATCCTACCTTTGGCACATGCGTGTGTACCTTCTGGAAATTAAAAAAAAAAAAATCGTCTTTCTCTCTCAAGAATACCTTTCAGGAATCTCATGATCATGAGTAATATTTTCAAGAACATAAGATTCCTAAAAAGTATTATTGGGAAGGAAAAAGTTTAGCAATTGATTGCTATAACTTTGAACCTATTACTATTCTTTTTTTTTTTTTTTTTTGGAGAGGTTTTTGCTATAGGGTACGTATGCTCACCAGAAAGACAAAGAGAGAAAACAAAAAATCACCCCCCGTGACGATGGCCACACCACAATCCCTTCTCCTCCATTCTCCTCTCGAGATCTTGGGCATGCACACACACCCAGCGTGAATTTAAGCCACCAGGTCCGGTACTTGAACCACTGTTAATTACATAGGAGTCCAACGACATAACCATTACACCAACTGCTGGTCCCAAGCCCATTACTATTCTTTAGGATAGTGTATCCTGAGAATATGGGTTACAATCTCTAATATTAATGAATAGCTCCAATAGAAACAATATACTGGCATCCAGTTTTTCATATTTTCTATCATTATTGAGGGAAGAAATCTTCTGTGATAGAAGCTACAAACATAAGTAACTGTATTAATGCTGTAAATTCTATGCTCTTTCAAATTTAATTTATTAATTTCAAAATTTAGTTTACCATGTTATCTATATTTATTTTTTCACCAAATAATTTTTAGAAGTACAAATTTTGAAGGAAGATATTTTTTTCTGCTGACATGGGAAAATGGGAACTAAAGTAGAAAAAAAAAAGTCTTCCCTGAAACTTTATCTAAATAACAGAAAGCAGATAAAAAGTTTTCTGCCTTGTTAGCTTATTATTGCAACTATAGATGAAATATTTTTAAAGAGAGGAGTAACTTAAGAGGGTTTTTTTTAAGTTTGTTTTTTGTTTTTTGTTTTTTTTTTTTTTAGTTTTTGCTATAGGGCATATGTGCTCACTGGACCGAAACAGAGAGAGATAGAGAGAGAGACAGAAAGTGAGAAATCACTCCCCAGGGAGAATGGCCACACTGCACTCCGTTCTCCATTCTCGTCTCAGGATTCTGAGCATGCACACATGCACATGCACCCATAGTGTTTTTCAAGCTGTCAGGTCCAGGACTAGACCTGCTCACTTGGCCATATGCAATCCAGCCACCTTAACCACACTCTGGCTGGCCTTCTGAGCTTTCTTTCCTCTTTTTCTTTTCTCTCTCTCTCTCTCTCTCTCTTTTTTTTTTTCCCACGAAACCAGTTTCTAGGCATTGGAGAGGCTTTTTTCCTACTGTTTGTTAAAATAGGGTTCCGGGCACCAGAAGGTGGCGTGGTGCTTAAGGCTTTAGATTCCCATATGGCCAACAGCAATTCAAGTCCCCGACTGACAAACTGAAAATGACAACCCCGTAGGTGCTTGCATGCCCAAAATCTTTAGAGAAAAATGGAAGAGACGGGATTGCAGTGTGGCCATCCTTCCTGTGGGAGAGGAAAGGGGAGTGATTTCTCACTTTCCCTCTCTCTTGTCTCTTTCTGGCAAGGGGACACGCTCTAGGCCAAAACCTTAAAGAAAAAAAAATGGATGGGGGGGAGGGTCCAAAGGAAGAAAAACCCGGGAAATCACACTCAATTCTATATAAGAAGCATTTGATCCTATAAAAATGTTTCCATCTTGCTAGCCTCCTTATTTGTATTGTATTACATTACCTGTACAGACATGCATATCTGTTTACACTAGCAAGTTCAAATATTAATGTCATGAAGTAGAAAGGAGTGGTCGTTTCTAAATTAAGGACTTAATCATTTACTGTTCAAGGCTCTTCCAGAGCACAGTGAAAAGCATAGCTCCATCTGAAATCTGAAAAAGTGTTCTTTGTTCCCCCGGTGGTCAATGTGAGCACTCTATTTTTGAAGGAGGTCTTTTCTTCCCTAGGGGAATACTGTCCCAGGGCCTCACTTTCGCATTCTTTATTTGCATGCACCAGCCTTTTTTATTGCAAATAGGGCTCTAAATCTTACTTTAGAAATGGATATTGCACTATGTGTGAGTGCATGTGCAAGAGAAGCTATCAATAATGTTAGTTATGAAAACCTGATCATAAGTGTTTTTAGTCCATTAGCCATTTCACTTTATTTATGTCCCCTTTCAGGCAGGATTTGAAGCCAATATTCAAAAGATGAAGTTTGGATGAAGAGCAACACAAGAGGGTATAAAACACTGTCACATTTTTTCATGCTAGAAAATATTTCTTCCTTATATTATTTCTTTAAACAGTTCCTAACAATAAGTAACCTCTGGGGGGAGTAAGGAGGGCAGAATAAAGAACTGGGCCAAGAATAGGTATAATTTAATTTATGCCTACCTACATACCTATCCTTTTCTGCCATTACATTTAATAATTTTTAAGGAGCATTACCACATTTTAAAAATTGCATACTATGCACCCAATAAATGTACCTATAGGCAATTATGACATGTTTTGGCCTATTTCAGCTCCTAACGGAAATTCAGGTCGTGATTTATTAATAAAATCGCCTTTGCTCTTATTTGCAGCTTTATCTTCCAAACAGCATGCACTACGAACAGTTGAACCTGCAAGGAGATAATGCTTCCTGTCTCTTTTCTGGTGTATAGTGGCTGTCAGCTGCTGAGATTGCTGGCGTATGGACACCAATTTAATGTAACCCCAAAGCCCATGCTTGATCCTGGTGATGGTGAGAAGTGCGTGGAAATGTCAGCCCACAGCCTCCTTTTCTGCACATCACCTGAGCTGTAGGTTGCAGGGCTATGGCAATCAGTCCTTAAGCTCTCTTTTATTTCATAATGCCCAAGGAGACTGAGAAGAGAAAACAAGACCAGGAAAAGGATGTCTCCAGTAATCTAGTTTTTTTTTGATATCGCATAAAAATCCACAATGATAGCAACACAAAATGGGAAGCATTTTCTTGAATAGGTTAATAGGAATTTGGCAGCAGGGCTGGGGTTGGGGGGAGCTCCAAGAAAAGAATCAAGTGTTTAGTTGAATGTCCAAAACTCAGTAAATGATGGTTGTAACTCATGGGTCAAATGCCCCGCTTGAGCTCTACACACTTAATAGTGAGCCTCTGACTTTTTCATTAATTCGTATTAATGACAATGCAGATACCATGTTTTAAATCTTGGTGCAGACCCCAAAGAAAGCCAATTCTAACTCCTTGAGTCACCTAGTCCTTCTCTGTGGAATCATTTCTAATTGAATGTTAAGATCAAAGTTTAAGTTTATAAGAAAGAAAAACAAGTGCAGATAAATAGTTATTATCTGACATCCTTATGAAAATTCATGACCTGCAGTTTTATCAGAGTCTTATAAGAATTCTAATTGTGAAGTATGCGGAGCTATTAAATGGCTAGTACGCTTCAGTCTCTTGATAAGAAGTGAGTTAAATAATTGTCCTGTTTAACTTGTGCTTGTTAACCTTTAAGGTCAACTAGTTTGAACATACGTTTAATGAAATCCTGGAGCCAGAATTTATGATACTGCTGCTGAATGTTAAATTGGACAATTTACATAAGCAGGACATTAACCTTCTGAGCACTAAATAGCATTTTAGCACTTAGCCGCTGGGGACAATAAGGGACATGTTCTATATATTTGTGATTAGCTTGCCTGGAAACTCTCATGATGACCAATTGGCCTACCAAGTTTAGCAGCATAATTAAATGAATGGACTCAGCCTAAGTAAATTATCAGTGCTGTGTACAGTATATCATTATAGTCCGAAAGAAAAAAAAAGATATGAATAATTTAATAATACATTACTAATTTATCAATGCTAAGTGACTTCGAGGAGGCTCTTTGTAGTTCATTGCTTTAAATTTGATGTTTGATTTAATGTTCATATGATTAAAATCGAACCTATTTCATTTCTTACCAAAAATACATAGAAGCAGATTTTATTTTATTTTATTTTGTTTTTAGAGGAGACAGGTATTTTCTGCTTTGGTGACATTACAGAATACCTACTACTGTGCACTGATTAGCAGGTAAACTAGTCATTTGTCACAATCAGATGTATGTAGTCCCCACTTCTTGGTAGCCTTGCTTAAGGGAGGGCACTAACCCCAGAGTCATGCATAAGCCCAGCTTGCAACACAGCAGCAATTATCATTATGGTTTGGAAGGGTCAAGCACCAGGGAAAGCAATTTGCACTTCACCTAGGAATGTT
>NW_006159456.1:73666-82627 GCF_000334495.1 Tupaia belangeri chinensis | reverse complement strand
AATGTGCCTGCTGATTGTGGATAATCAATCCACTGGGCTGACTATCCTAGAGTTGCGTTCTGTAAATGCAGTCTAACACTAAGGTGGATTGAACTTTAATGGCCAAGGACCTATTGGGGGAAATAGTATGTCACCCTGAAGTCAGCTGGGGCCCCTGCCTTTTTACACTCTAAGGTAAACCTGGCCCAGATCTCGATCCACGTCAGTGGAGGACCCACACTCTTCCTTTTATTTCCAGGAGGTTTTGGGTTTGTATTTTCCTGTGCTTCTCTCTCTCTCTGATTCTTCCTCTTTTTTTTTGGTCTTGAGAGACTCCTGAGTGCTGTCTTCAGCTCTTTTGCTGGTTTCCTCTGAAATCTACTCACTTCTGCTATTTCATGGTTTTAATGACAAGTGATGTGTTGGATCCCTTTTTTTTTTTCTTTCTGTCTTTTTTTTTTTTTTTTTTAGAGGTTTTTGCTATAGGGCATGTGCACTCGCCAGAAAGACAGAGAGAGACAGAGAGATAGAAAGTGAGAAATCACCCCCAGGAGGAATGGCCATGCCACAATCCCTTCTCCATTCTCCTTTTGGGATCTTGGGCATGCACGCACACGCGCTCTGCGTGAGTTTAAGTCACCAGGTCCTGGACTCGAACTGCATTCGACTACATGGGAGTCCAGTGACATAGCCATTATGCTAACTGCTGGTCCCTGTTGGATCACTTTGACAGCCCCTGATCTTTGCTCTCAGTCATCACCTTTTCTTTTCTTGCCCTGTTCTTCAACAGAAAGAGGCTGTTTCTCTCTGTCTCACTCAGGCTCCTCTCTGGTTTATGGTTTACCTACTACCACAGAGACTCACCCCAGCATGTCTACGAATAAATATTTTCCCCTTTATAAAGTGATAAATATTTTCACAGCTGGATACCAAACAATAGGAATATGGTACCAGGTGAGGTGAATATTGGTAAATATTTGGTTAACCTGCTTGACATAGAAAGTCGACTCTGCCCATTCTTACTGTACGAACTCCTAGTATGCACCAGAGTCTGTCTCAGTGATGAGTAACAATAACAGCATTAATAACAATTCCTTGCATTTTTATAATTTGGAGACTTCTTTACTGTGTATTATCTCATCTAATCCCTAAGAACTTGTGAGATACTAGGTAAATATTATTGCACCAATTTCTCCTAGGAGTAAATTATAGCTAGAAAATTAAGACCTTGTACAAAGAAACTCAGCTAGTTTATTAGAGCCGTATTTAGAATTTTTGTCTGATTCTAAGTTCAATCCTTCTGAATTAACAGGGAATATCGGGGTTTTGTTTTGTTTTGTTTTGTTTTTGTTGTTTGTTTTTGGCTAGAGGATGCATGTGCTTGCTACGGAGAGACAGAGAGAGGAGAGAAGAAAACACCACCCCTGGGAAATGTTTATACCACAATCCTTTCTCTTCCATCTCATCCTCCTTTTGGGATTTTGGGCATGCACCCACATGTACCCAGCATGTTTGTCAAGCCATGGGTTCAGAACTCCAACTGCAGGTGGGGTTTGACTGCCTTAACCATTAGGCTACAGAACCAGTCAGACCCATGTGTTCTAATTGTTGTTCAACTCAGCAAACATTAATCAAATACTTACTATTTTTATCAGTGTTAAAATACTCCTAAGAAATTTCTGTACATTATGACAAATAATTAGAATAACAGAAGTAATTATACAGTAAAAAGTAGCCTTTATCTTCTGATTCACAGTTATTCTCTTTAGAGTCAATTAACACCAATATCTTATAAGACTTCCTAGTGATATTCTATTATGAGTGAGTTTGTATGTGACCCTTTGAAAAATATTTGGTAACATTCTAAACACACTGTGATTATTCACTTAACAATATTACCATACCAATATCTATTTAATTTATTTGAATGGTTGCACAGTATTCTATTTTACACATGTATTATAATTTATTTGTTTCCTTTGGTAACCATTTAAATTTTTCATCCTTCCCTATTGTAAATAATATTAACATTTTTGTAATACATCTTGGAATGCAAAAATCATACATCTAAAAGCTTCATTTTTAAAAAATATATTCTCATCTATTTCTCATTTCTTTCAAAATTTTGGGCACACATGCACACACCCAGATTGATTCCCAAGTCACTGGATCCAGGACTTGATCCTCGTGGTTGGCTATGTGAACACTTCTTTTACTACCAGGCTGTGGAACTCATCCCATCCCATCTTTTCTAAACTAAGCTATGTTTGAGTTAGATAAACAATTAGTAATATAGTACAACAGTGGCAAGTCAACTGAGAAATAGGATATAGCCAAGGTAGGGCAAGCCAGCTTGGTAAAGGACTCTGGCGTAATACAGACCCAGGTTCAAGAAGTGACTCTACCAATGTGGGCAAGTTTCCTATGTTCTCAGTCACTTTTCTCATCCCCATGTGGCTAAAAACAGAATCACGAGGAATGAAAGGACATAATGCTTGTAAATGCAGTATCTGCTGTCTCACAGTTAGTTGCCCTAGCATTCTTAGCCATTAACATTATTAAAACTTTCCAAAATAATTGATTAGATAACTAAGTTAATCCTATTATAGAGCAAATGTGATTGTTTATTTTTAACTTTTAAACGTTTTACATTAGGCTCTAACTTGACAACTGAATGTTAATTGTTCATAGTAACAGCCAAATTATTCTGTAGTGTGAAAATATTCAAAAACTATGTCTGGTCTTGATACTTGGGGGCTTCTTCTCCCGTTTCTTTTTCTTTTTTTTTTTTTTTTCACATAACTAGGGAAAAGGAAAAGATATGTAGAATCAAGTTGTTTGTCTTCCTAATGCCTAACTGGAGACAACTGGAATTCTTCCTCTCGAGGTCCCTGCAAGGACTACCCTAATGAGTTGCTTTGGAATATTTGAGTTCCACTTGGATTGGATCCACCCTCCTCCGAGTTGACAACTTTGTCCCTGGACATCCCAACAATTGACGTTTGGGAATAATTTAACACAGCAAAAAAAGTACTTGGACTTGGATTTGGAATCAGAAGACCTGAGAGTTTTGTATCTTAAGCAGGGCAGCTGCTGAAGTCAAGCGTTACAAAAGAAAAATTGGCCTTACTTTGCAGGAACAAATAAAATGATGCAAATTCTTTGTGACTAATAGAGCATGGGACAAATTTTAGTGACTATTGTCGTTATGATTACTATTGCGATTGGGAACGATGTGTAGAAAGTCAAAGAAGTGTCTGGGAGTCAGCAAAAGAGGAAGCTCGATTAGGTGGGTAGGAGAAACGCCCTTTCATTTCTGGAACTAGCTGGTCCTTTTGTTTTTGTTTTTGTGGGGGTTTTTTTGAAGAGTTTTTTGCTATAGGGCACGTGCGCTCACCAGAAAGACAGAGAGAGACAGAAAGCAGAAATTACCCCCCAGGGGGGATGGCCACACCTCAATCCCTTCTCCTCCATTCTCCTCTCGGGATCTTGGGTACACAACGCACACGCGTCCAGCGTGAGTTTAAACTGTCGGGTCCAGGACTAGAACCACAGTCGACTACATGGGAGTCCAGCGACATAGCCATTATGCCATCTACTGGTCCCAGACAGTCCTTTTGTAATACTTCTCATTCTGTTTTGCAAACACCTCTGCAGTGTTATCAGACCTCTAGGGCTTTCTTATCCACAGAACTTTTCTCCCATTCCATGGCCTAGCTTGAGATTTTATATATGTGTATGTTTACAATATTGCTGAGTGATTTTCTCAGATTTGTATCATGTATCCTTTCAACTGGCTTAGTTGAAACTGTAAAGATTTGGGACTAGCAGATGGCATAATGATTATGTCACTGGGCTCCCATGTAGTTGACTGTGGTTCGAATCCTGGGTCCAGTAGCTTAAAATCCTCGTCTAGTGCATGCGTGTACATGCCCACGGTCCCAAGAGGAGAACGGAGAAGAAGGGATTGTAGTATGGTCATCCCCCGTAGGGAGTGATTTTTCACTTCTGTTTTTCTGTGTCTCTCTGGTGACCCTATAGCAAAAAATATCTCTAAAAAATAAAAAAAGAAAAAAAAGTAAAAGAAAAAGAAACTGTAAAGGTTGTGTTTCCTTCTCAGTCTTCCCAACATCTTTCTCCCACTCTGTCCTCCTGTGACCTCCAGCAAATCATTATATATTCTGTAAATACAAGCTCACTGGAAAAATAGCCACACTAAGATGAAGTAAGAAAGGTAATTTGCTTCTTCAAAGAAACCCCATAAACCTTATTCTGTTTTCAACACCAAATATGACTTATAAATTAGCTGGTAGCTTGGATTAGCTAAAGTGACAATCCCCTCTGATTCGTTTGGTACTTGAGAGTTAATTTTTCTAAAATGCTCAGATGTTCAGAGTAATTTCTGGCCAATAGAGTAATTCCATCTTTGCCCCTACATTTCCACTGTAGTGTACTTTCTCTTGAGAATACATGTATAAGTTAAAAGTTTTAGAATGCTCAGGTCTGGAGAATAACAAGTCAAACAGGTAGATGTTGGCACCCAAATACCCATTTGGGAATTCATAGCGCCCCCTTACTGTTACTGTGTTTATACACTTAATTTGTTCTTTTCCTTTCACTGTCTTGCTTGCCAGACACTAAGAAACATTAGTTTCAGAGCACTTTTCAAAGTGCTCTTCTTATTGGCCTGGAAAAATCGTAGCTGGTGTTGCTTTTCAAGCATTTGATGCCTTGATAAGGCAGATTTCCTTGTCTCATACATATTATTTTCTGTTGCTTTCTGCCTTCCTTTTCTTTCCTTGGCTTGGAATAATGTTTTTAGGTGGCAAATATAACCTTACATTAGTCCTAATCAACACCTGGCTAGAAACACATACAGAATTTTTATTTTTTGTCTCTCAGGATAAACTCAAAGAATTTGAAAAATGAAAGTGTTGGTGTAACCTTCTGAAAAGATGTGAAAAATTCTTTCAACTTCATTGCAACTATCACCCACTTTGCAAGGAACATGCTTCCTATTAACTGAAAGGAAAAAACATTATTCTGACATATTTTCCACCCAGTCCTCTTCAAGATAATTCCTTTCATTGCTTTGGTAAGTCAATCACACTAACAGGTACCAGTTATTCTGTGCTTGCCTTGGGCTAAATAGAGCAGGTGACAAAAACCCTTTCAGGTTGTCAGGTATTAATGTAAAATACCCCTAGACCTCACTGCGTATTCATCTTCATCTAGTTGACTAATGCTTTTCCCATGTTGTTACATGTTGGTAAATTAAAGGAACCTTCCAGACAGTTCTGTCAACAGTTTACTGAAATGTACCTCATTAGTGAGGTTGAGCTGTCACATGAGTGTAATTTAATCCTATTGAATTATCACTCAAAAATGCCTAAGTGCCCGATTTTTATACGCTGAATGGAAGGTTTGCTGCTAACACTGTCACATTTCCAGTTGATGAGAGTGGAAACAAGGAAAAAAATATGCAGAGTCTCCTCTGTCCCCTCTTTTCCCTACTCCCCTCCAATACAGTGATACCTATGTCAATTCCCGACAGAATACTGCATCTCACTGTAGATCAAAAACATCCCCATGGATCATTTTCTTTCCAAACCTAAAATGGAAAGAATGAACATTGACTTACTCTCTCCTTTATTTCCTTGCCCACTGACTAAAGGAGACTCATGGCTACAAAGGCCAATTTGAATGAGAAGTTCAATTTTTCTAATGTTAATGAAACTCTCTATTGTAAGATATTATTTATGGCCTATCTGTTATTTCTTCAGATCTAATCATTCTAAAAATTCTAACATATAGATAAATGTATTCTCAAGAGAGAGTTTGTAAGTGACAAAATATCAGATTATAGGAAAAGTCATGACAATTTTTTTTAATTCAAACATGGGTCATGGGGACTAGTGGATAGCATGATGATTATGTCGCTGGACTCCCACATAGTCAACTGAGGTTCGAGTCCTGGACCCAGTGGCTTAAACTCACGCTGGGCACATGTGAGTGCATGTCCCAAATCCTGGGGGGAGAATGGAGGAGAAGGGATTACAACATGACCATCCCCCCTCGGGAGTGATTTCTTGCTTTCTGTCTCTGTGTCTCTCCAGCTAGTGGATGCACCCTATAGCAAAAAATCTCTCTAAAAGAAAAATATAAGTATTATGACTTTTCTGATGACCCAATAGCACACGAGGTGAATTTTCCCATAGTTGTATCCTTATTGTAATTTTTACACTATTCTGAGGTAAGCTGAATCAAGAAAGTGTAAGAACTGATAGTAGAAGTGAATACAAGCTGTATAATGCACAGTCAATACATTTGTTAATCTCTCTTTTCCAGAACACATTGATATCTGTGTCCTCAATTATTCAAATTATTGTCACGATTTGATCAAGGCATGAGTTTCTAATTGCTGTGACTTGCCAACTTCATCAGCCTAATTTATAGAAATTGAGGAGATTCTATCTCGTAACAAAGCAAATAGACAAAAAGCATATACAAGCAATGCAAAAAATGTACCTGACATTACAGATACACTGGTGAGTTATCTATTATAATCATAAAAGCTAGTACCTAATATGTACCAACTCTCGCATTATGCATTTTACATGGATAAGTTTTTGTCCTTTCAACAAGTCTGGCTTTATTCATATCACCAATTTATAGTTAAACTGAAAGTTAGGGAGGTTAAATTTATGTAGCTCACAAGTAGCAGAATCGGAATTTGAACCCAAAACCTACGTACCTAATACCAGTGCAGCCCTGTGGTAATGGCCATGAGATAACAGAGTCAGAGCCTTATCATGAATTCTGGATATTCTAACCTGCCATTGCCATTCTCTAAATGAATGTTGGCAACCAACCTATGCCAGATCTAGCATTTGCATTTGCATTTGGTTTCTCCGGCATAGGGAAGCAAAGCGGCGGAGTTCTGCAGTTGCTTTCCTGCTCTGCCCTAGCAGGTTAGCTATGGGGCTAGAGTGGGATGTTTGTGCTCTGTGATGCAGGTCATGGGATAATGAAACAGGGTCCTGTAGCTTTTGGAGGTCTGGCTGGTGCCCTGGTGACAGCACACCCGACCTTACCTGCTTGCTGTGCTTTTATGGGCACCAGGATTATAAATTATATAGCTGCTTTCTTAGCCCTCTTACCTTCCTCCAACCTCCCTCCACTGACCCACCATGTACCTGTCAGGCTTCGCCAAAGATGCACTAAATTCTAAATGGTGGAAAAACTGACTCTGCATATGGGTAGGTGAAAAAAGGCCATGGAGTCTTATATTCCCCTTCAAATAGCAGCCAACCTTGCCTGAGAAATAAAAAGGGAAGTGCTTGTGAGCAAAATCTCAGAAAGAACACATATTTTTATGTTTATTTTTCCTTCTAAAAGAAAAAGAGCCAAGGAACAAAAACTAGACTACTACAGGTACATTTCTTTTTCTTTTTCTTTTTTACTAATTGAATCAATCATATAAACAACATCTAAGCTTCCTCTAGATGCAGAATCTTACTGATTTCAGCAGCCAGTTTATACGGGAGAGATGAAGACCCCTGATGATTTTACAAGGTCTGGGAAACCTCATTTGGGAAGCAGCAAAGATGGTGGAGATATGTTAAATTCAGAGTACCGAGTACTAGTTCCACCACTGCTGTGTGAGCATAACGTGCAATTTAAAATCCGTGTCTACTGAGCTACTGCCACAAAAATATATTTGATTTACTAGAAAATTATTAACACGCTGACATTACTGTTTTAGAATGTCATCACATGTTTTGGTTCAGGGAAAGAACAGAGTGATGCACCAAGGCTGAGGACAAAGTCATCGCAAACCCTGTAACTGAATAACTTTTCCAAGAAATGACACAGAGTGAAAAGCATTTACCGAACAAGAAGGTGTTTCACTGTCATTCCTTGCTCCAAACCACATTAAGCTAAGCCACAACTAGTTTGAAAATGATTGCAATTTTCAGATTTTTGCACCCATCCCTTCCCTTTTAATAAGTGAGCATGCCCTTCCTATAAATATGATTACAACAAAGATGAACTAATGATAGGGGCTAGCAGATGACATGGTGGTTAAAGTGCTGGACTCTTACATGGTCAACTATGGTTTGAGTCTCAGACCTGGCAGCTTATATTCTCACTGATCTTTCTCTCTCTCTCTCTCTGGTCAACATTTTAAAAATGATAGTAATAACAGGTAGCATAGTGGTTAAAGCACTATGGCTGACTATGGTTTGAGTCCCAGACTTGGCAGCTTGAAATTCACACTGTGTGTGTGTGTGTGTGTGTGTGTGTGTATACCCAAAATCAAAAGAGGAGAATGGAAGAGAAGGGATTGTGGCATGGCCAACCCCCCGGGGGGTAATTTCACACTTTCTCTCTCTCTGTCTCTCTGGTGAGCGCATATGCCCTATAGCAAAAATCTCTCTAAAATTTTTTTTAACTAATAACAAATAAAATTAAATATTTTTTAATAAAAGAGCTAATGATAACAGACATCTATTGATTTTTTTAAAAATTTATTTACATGTGTTTAAGAGATGGAATCTTGCTATTTTGCCCAGGCTGTCCTTGAGCTCACAATTCTGCCTCAGTCATTGAGCAATGAGATCACAGGTGCATGCCATTTGTTTTTAATGACTTTAGTATTAGTACATCAATGTTCTTTCCTTCAATGACTCTTCTTCGCCTTCTTATTTTTCTTAAGAAACTACACACACTGGGCCAGCTCTGCGGCCTGATAGTTAAAGCAACTGGATCCCTTGGGAACCAGCAGTTAGCGTAATGGCTATGTCGCTGGACTCCCATGTCGTCAACCGCAGTTCGCATCCCGGACCCAGTGGCTTAAAACTCACGCTGGGCGCATGTGCATGCATGCCCAAGATCCCGAGAGGAGAATGGAGGAGAAGGGATTGCGGCGTGACCATCTCCCCTGGGGGGTGATTTCTCGCTTTCTGTCTCTCTCTGTCT
>NW_006159456.1:45763-73635 GCF_000334495.1 Tupaia belangeri chinensis | reverse complement strand
GGGGCGCGCACGCCCTAGAGAGAAAACCTCCAAAAAAAAAAAAAAAAAAAAAAACAAAAACAGAAAAAAGCAACTGGATCCCACATGGCCAACTACACTGTTCAAGTCCCAGACCCAGGAACATGAGAAACACACCAGATAGCAGGCATATGTACTTGTCTTCCCCTAAACCTGAAAGGAAGGGGAGATGAAGGAGAAGGGATTGTGGCAGGACCATGTCTTATGGGGAATACTTTCTCCTCTTTCTCTCTCTATCTCTTTTTGAAAAGTGTACAACCTCTCTAGTACACAAAAAAATAAAAACTACACACAAATTACATATACACAGTTGTTCATCTTTTCCTGTGCTCATCCATGAACTTATTAAATGGCCATCCATTAACTTATTCCACTATGTCTGGTCAATTATCACAATTTTCTGGTCAATTATCACAATCTTTTGTTTGTGTCCCCACCTTCTATTTCTTCGTCTTTGGTGTTCCCCTCCTCTCAAAAGCCATTGTTCACATCTGTCCTCAAGGCCTCTCTTGTGTGATAAGATGGAGGGAATTGTGGAGATCTTCATGTAGGTTAGAAATGCTGACTGAGGGTCAGAATTAGAGAATGGTGGATCCAGCTGCAGGGGCACAGGTGGTAGGGCACTGCTGCATGATGCTGAAGCTGCATCAAAGGTCCAGGTTCAGATCCTGGACCAGACTAAACAAGCAAGATAGAATAATGCATACCTACACCCTCACTAACTGGGAGACTGAGGCAGGAGGATTGGGGCCTGGTGAGACTCTTGAAAATACCTGTATCTCTCTCTTTTTTCCCTTCTCTCATCAAAGAAGAAAGAAAAATTTGAGAGTGAGTGGATAGAAAAGACAACCTAACTCTTAGCATTTGAGGTGCTGGTGGAACAAGTGTGAAAATGATTTCTAATATGCAGTTATCTAGATAAATCTTGGGCTCAGAAGAGAGAATTTGTGTGACCAAATAAGGACACACCTATAGTTTAAACTGCAGATGTACACAAGATCACTAAAATCAAGTAGAGGAAAACGAGAATTGAACATAGACTGGGTACCCCATAAGTGTTTGCTGTTTATGCTGTCATTAGAGGGAACTTCACTAGTAGTATGTTCGTCAAGACTCCATCTTTTTAGATTGTGAAATGCTTTCATTCCTGGTATTCATTATGGATTCTAGCTCTTCATTTGAAAAGTGATTTTTAAAAGAGGTATTTCTAGAAGCCTTCTCTCGGACAGTCACATAGCAGCTCAATGGATGGAAAACTTCCAAAATAAACGTTTACACTAGACTGTAACCCCATCCATCTTGAGGCTAAGAGAAGAAGTCTGCCTGTTGTAGGAGGGAAATCCAATAAAAGCTGTAACCAGAGAAATGCTGGAAGGACCATGAGCGATCAAAGCTGAAGCATTCATTATCTAAGAGAGAAAACTGAAGCAAAGAGGAGTTCTAAAACCAAACCAAGGTCCCCTGTTTATAGTTGTCATAGCCTGAGCCCGTGTCATCTGAATGACAGATTTAGAGAAAGAAACTTTACAATACTGGACATGCTCCTTGGAGCCAAATGTCAAAACAAAGACTCATCTCACAACCTCAAATGAAAACTTTGGATGTTTTTTGGATGTTTTACTAAAGTTTTTTTTTTTTTTTTTTTCTAACTAAGTTGAAAGAAAATAGGATCAGGTATAATCTAACTGACTTGGTGGTTTTTGTTTGCTTGTTTGTTTGTTTTCTCTTTTTATTCTTTAGTTGTTGTAATGTAGAAAGATACAGCTTGGGATTCACAATAGAAGGCTACTTTTATATCCAAATATTTGGCATTCTACAATTTTTAATATCATATTATACTTGGAGAAAGAAGTATAAGAAGATCGGTAAATGAAATACTACCAATAATGCCAACATTTCTAACAGTAAAAAGGTTCACAGTTTTTGGTCAATGCAATTAGTTGTAAAGTTAAAGTTTTTGCTTGCTTTGTTCTATTTTGTCAAATCATACCAAATAGCTGAATTTTTCTATTTAATTTACTATTTGTTTTGATAATGTATATATCCAATTATTTTTTTCCCTTACATAATTATGGATAAGTGGTGATATCAACAGTCCAAAGAGACTTATTATTACTTTCAAAAGAAGCTTTATTTGTTTATTAATTTAGCAGACATTTATGTCTTGAAGTCTTTGCCAGGCTTTTCAGATTTAAAATGCACACACACACACACACACACACACACACTCACACACATATAGATAGACAGATAGATAGATAGATAGATAGATAGATAGATAGATAGATAGATATGACATCATACCAAACAGTTGCCTTTGGTGAGCTGTAGAAAGAAATTTTTTACTGAGTCATAGCCAGAACGATTCTGGCGGCTTAGACCACAACATGAAAGAATCTGATAAATATTCCACAGAGAAAAAAAGACATGATTCCCTTGTCATTTCCCTTGTCAATTCCATTTGTATAGTCAGTAGGAATCCCATCTCTTGACATTCTTACAAATCTTCAAACTAATCCACTATTGCAGAATTAGAGAAAGCTTTACTGTTCAACATAAATATAAAACAATATTTTTATAACTCACATAGCTTTTATTTAGAGAGCCTCCTCATTCCGCATATGACATATGCAAAAATACCCTTTCTTCTGAAAAATCAGAAAACAATCTAAGCCAGACAAAAGTTTTTATTCTTGCCTTTTATCTAAAAATGATCAGGAGACTGTAATGGGATAGAACAGTATTAGAGGCGGGCTTGGTAGGGCAGAGCCACCCTTGAAGAAAATCTTGACCCACTGTCCTTCCCATACTCAACATAATTATTTGGCTTACAGAATTCTGGATTTGTGGGATCAGCTGCTGGCATAATGGCTATGTCTCTGAATTCCCAAGTAGTTGGCTGTGGTTTGAGTCCCAGATCCAGTGGCTTAAAATCACGCCAGGTACATGTGTGTGCGTGCCCAAGATCCCAAGAGGAGAATGGAGGAGAAGGGATTGCAACATGGCCATCCCTCTGGAGGGTGATTTCTCACTTTCTGTCTCTCTGTCTCTCTCTGTCTTTCTGGAGAGCACACACACCCTATAGCAAAAACCTCTCAAAAAAAAAAAAAAAAGAATTCTGGATTTGTATCATAAGAATATTTCTGGAACTAGTGTTAACTCTTTCAGGAAATTCAGAGTATAAACATCTCTAAAGGTGGAGGCAATGTACAATAGTGTGGTGAACATGACTGAAGCTAAAATGCCCAGGTTTACATTCATCTTTGAATCTTAGTTTTCTCATTTTAAAAACAGTCGAGGGAACCAGCAGTTAGCGTAATGGCTATGTCGCTGGACTCCCATGTAGTCAACCGCGGTTCACGTCCAGGACCCGGTGGCTTAAAACTCACGCCGGGCGCGTGTGCGTGCGTGCTCAAGATCCTGAGAGGAGAATGGAGGAGAAGGGATTGCAGCGTGACCATCCCCCCTGGGGGGTGATTTCTCGCTTTCTGTCTCTCTGTCTCTCTCTGTCTGTCTGGCAAGCGCACGCGCCCTATAACGAAAACCTCTCCAAAAAAAAAAAATAAAATAAATAAATAAAAAATAAATAAATAAAAAAAATAGTCGACATAATCCCATGTAGCGTAGTTATGAGAATAAGTAGGTAATCAAGTAAAGTGCCACAAATACCAGTGTTTCTCAGTTGTGCATGATTTTGCCTTCCCAGAGGACAGCTGGCAAAGTCTAGTGACATTTTTGGTTAGCACAACTACAGAGGGAGTGTACTGGAATCTAACATGTTGAGACCAGAGCTGCTGCGGGACAGACAGGCCTCTCAACAAAGTATTATCCAGCCCCAACACTGAAAGTGTGGAGACTGAGAAACCCTGGCCTCTAGCAGGTAGGCAGAAATAGTGGTTATCAGTATCTGTAATATTTTAATATTAGAGTCTATGTAAAACAAAAACATTATAAGGAAGGAATAGGTTATTTCTCTACCCCTTATCAGGAATCAACTCCAGATTTCCCTTAGATATAAATAATAAACTCTGCAGCTTCAGAACTGTTCTCAATAGCTCTAGTGACATTCACCATAGTGTATAGGCTGAAACATAGGTTCTTATTTCTAGGAATGAGAAGAGGAATTTTCCTGTCAATTTTCTATGTCAGATAGCAAACCCTTGATAAATAAGATAACTAAAACGTAAGACAGGGACCAGTTCTGTTACATAGCCATCGCATATCAGACTGCAGAGCTGGAAGCCACATGCTAACTGTGGTTCTGGTCCCCAGCCTGATAGAGGACTGGAAAAATGTGCCCAGACATGTGGCCGGAATCCTGTGGAATTTCTTTCTCTCTCCCTCTCTCTCATGTGGGCTCACATGCTCTGTCACAAATTTTCAAAATATGTAAGTCAGGTATAGGCTAAAAAGAGCATGTAAAATAGTTTATTGAGTTTACTTTTCTAATATGTTCTGCCTTGGATATCTGCTATGATAATCTGGTATTTCCTTCCCACACCCTCCTACCTGCATTTTATACACAGAGATTCTTCCAAGTTCGGGGCCTTCTCATAGCCCCCTTTTCAGAGCAGTTAGGATTTTGGTCAGGGAGACATTGCACACCCTGTAAAATAATTCTGAAACTTACAGACCGTTGAACATCTTAAATTTTTATTTCTATGTTTTCCTATGAACATATTATTTCTCTGTGTTTTCTTTTATGGAATTGTCCCATGATGTTCCTCTATAGGAATTTTTTCCATGCTAACTTTGAAAAATCACATAGTAGTTGGAATGCATCACATTTGGACTATCTTTTGACATACCAATAAAATTTTTTTCTTTAGCTCAGTTCATTAAATTAGATTCTGACATTTTCTGAGAAGACTTATATTAAATCAAATCTAGTTTCTCACACATCGTTTTCATATAATGCTTTAGATTTGACATCCTCATGTAGAAGTTTCCTTTTTCATTTCATCACATGAAAATTTCATTTTTTTGTATTTTTAAACAATTACTAATTTTATTTTATTTTTTATTATTACTTTTTAATTTGACTAGAGAGAGAGAGAAAGGGAAAGTGAGAAACCAAGCTGCTAGGTCTGGGACTCTAACAGTGGTCAGCCATGTGGGAATCTAGCACCTTAAGCACTATGGCACCTGCCAGCTCCACACAACAATTTTGAACATCATATTTTTTACAATTTCTTTCCCGATTGCTTCAACCACCTATGAGACCGTTCATCCTTGCTGCATTGCAGTAACCATTGTACCTCATAGACATCTTTAATACTGCTCACGTAAGTTCTTCTGATATTACTCTTTTGTACTCAGGTTTTTGTTGTTGTTGTTGTTTTTAATTTTCTACAGGGCACATATACTCACCAGAGAAAGAGACGGACAGGGAGGGAATGAAGAAAGTGAGAAAGTATTTTCCTGGGGTATTGGGGGGAGGGGTCATGCCACAATCCCTCTTCTCCATTCTCCTTTCAGGATTTTTGGCACACATGCACATGTGTCCAGTGTGTTATTCAAACCCCCAGACCTGGAATTTGAACCATGCATTCGGCCATGTAGGTTCCAGTTGCCTTAACCACCACACTACCTTGTTATCTGTATTTACTAGATTTAAGACAGTAGTTGTTATATTAATCTTTGTACTTCGACCAAGAGTTTAACACAGTGCAAATATACTGGAAGCCCCCAATACATGTTGGTTAAATGACTGAAGACTGACACATGTTCAATCAAATTTCATATAAACATTGTTGATTCCCAAAGAGAAACTCGTTTACGTATTCTTATCAATGTAATTTTGATCATTTCTGTTTAACGTTAGAAACAACATGAACGTGTCCCAGGTGGAACTTTTGTGTAAAGAGTAACTAATCTTATAGTGAATCTAAGTTTTTGTGCCACAGGGACAATTCCAGATATAAATATTATTACAGGTTCATGTCCATCTCGAGCCCCTTAAAACTAATGAATAGGATACAACATGATAAGTGTGAAATGAAGTGAAATGAAATGAAGTTAAGCAAACTCTTCATTGTAAATAAAGTCACCACCTGATGCAGTTCATTTATTACATAGATCCATACCAAATGACAGGTATGGAGACCGGCAGATGGCATAGCAGTTACATCACTGCACTCTCACATGGCCACCTGTGGTTCAAGTCTCAGACCCAGTGGCTTCAAAATTATGCCGGACGCATGTATACATGCATGCCCAAGATCCCAAGAGGAACATGGAGGAGAAGAGATTGTGGAGTAGTCATCCTCAAATACCAAATATTTAGTGTCATACTGTGTTGCCAAAATACAATATTCAAGATTTCAAGATGACTAAAATACATGCCATTTATTCAAAATGAGAAAGAATTTCAAGCTTGCCTTTAACCCAACAAGTATTTACTGAATATCTACTATATGCAGACATTATTCTAGCTAGTGGGGACATAGCAGGGACTACACTCTTTGTCCTTACAGCTAACACTCAATCCATATTTTCAACTGGAGGAATAGTAGTTTGCCTCCTAAATGCATTAATAAATATATTGGTTGCATTTTTATGATATATTGAATTATTTGATGATCTGAATTTCATATGAAAGAACTGACTTACTTAGTAAGGAAAGAATGCGTGAATTCTTTCTGTATTCATTCCAAATAGGCAGAATTGTTTAAACACTGTTTTCTAGAATACTTCAATGATGGCTGGGCAAATTCTCAATTAAGATGATTTTCTACTCTATTTTCTAAATTACTATTTTACTTCCATATAATCAGTGTTCATTGTCTTTTAGAGATATAGCCAATAGTTTTATGTAGCTAAAAAATTAAGTGCAGTGTTTAAGTTTTTATCCTTTATTTTAGGGGGGAAAAAACATGGAAAATTTGTCTGAGGAGAGGAAAAAATAAGCAGAAAAAAAAAATCACCACACCCCTTACCTCTGGTCATTAGTGTAAATCCAGTTGTCTGTACATTATGGGGAATTAGTCACTTTTTACAAAGAGCTTTTAATTGCTTAATCTCAGTAATGTGGGCAATGGCATACGTGTTTTATTTTAGGGTCTATCTAGCCCACTCAGAAAATGTAATGGACCTAATTTTCATTTAGTATAGGTCTGTGCAGTTCCTAAAACATCTAAATGGCTATTAATTTAATCAGGTAATTTAACTATAGCTCTAGAAAAGGCCACCAGCTAGTTGTCACGCAATGATTATGAGGATGACATTTCTATCCCATGATGCCAGAGGCAGACTTTGATACATCATTTTCTTTTTGAAGGTTAAACTCAGATAACCTGCCTTTGGCATTTAATTAGCTACATATTAAACACTCTTTTAATAATAAAATGATTAAAAATTTTATTGCTTCTCAAATGAGGCCCTTTTAGATAGATTTAATGACTTGGTTAGAGCTCTGTAGTTTGTGAACCAAACCTTACTTAGGCCAGTATGTAGTAATGATATGCTTTACAGCTTGCAAAATCTGTATTTTATTCAAATGATGGCCATAATCATTTTGGATAAAACTTATAATGCTTTCTTCTGTATTTTTAAGTCTAACTGTTAAATGTCATTGGAAAGTAACCAGAAGCCCATTGATTCAAAATTTCCAGAAATGATCAAGTTCAAGCTTAATAAAGAGATGAAGTCTGTTTAATGTGCTGAATCTTATATACTAATTGTTTACCTTTTGTAAAATCATTTGTCACCATGGAATACCTGCAGAAAGATAAAAAAATAGAACTATTGTAGAAATGGTAGGGATGCGTGAGTGGAATACAAATCCCTATCTGTATTTTCACTCGATATTAGCTCCTCAGTGAACAGATCATTAAGTCATTAAGAGATCATTCAATGTTTATATTTAGCATGAATTGAGAGGGAGAGGAGGATGTTAAAATATCTTTATAGTATTCTTGAAGGAACAGAAAGTCTTCAGTCAAGAACATGGTGTAACTATAGTCTGAATAAAAGTGGTTATGGAAGGAGAGTGGGAAATGGAGTAGGGTGAGAAGGAGGGAATCAAGGGGAAGAAGAAAGAAGCAAAACATTTAAGGGACCAGTAATGGAAAGAAATCTGTCGATTATAAGGTATACAGTAATGTCTTTGACTGGATCAATACACAGTGTATTCATGATGGGAATATTTATTTGGTATGCTGTAATGATACACAGTGATTAAATGCAAAAAATACATGCATTTATTTCTGAAAGTTTTAACTAAATGTTAAATTTATTTTACTATTTATATGTGCACAGGTTGTAAGTGCTCAGTTCAATGAAATTTGACAAAAGTATACATCTGTGTAACCACTGCCTCTATCAAGCTTTTTTTACATTAATTAATTAATTTACTTATATACATTCAATCACATTGTTTAGTTTACAAAGTGAACATTTCAATATGTGAACATTTCTCCCCAGTCCAGTTGATCAAAATTTCTTCAACAGATAACACCACACCTCCCCATCCCATCAGTGCTCTTCCTCTGTATCCCTCCTCCAAATGTCCTTCCCTAGGCCCCACTCCTCCACACACACCACATCTGGCATTCACACCCATCTCTTGTGTTTGTAAATCTTTTAGTCAATCAAGCTTTAGAATAACTCAATGATCCCTGATGTTTGCTCATGCTTTTCTAGTTAGCCCATCCCACTACTGTCCGACTCTCAAATTCTGCCACCATAATTTAGTTTTCCTTACTTTAGAACATTGTATAGATGTAATAATATAATATTTGATTCTTTTGCTTATCACATCATTTTTGAGATTTATTCAAGTTTTTGCTGATTAGCAGAAGTGTGTTCCTTATCATGGCTAGACAGTAGCCCATTGTGTCAATGTACCACAAATGTTTATCTCTGCATTTGTTGATGGATGTTTGGGTTGTTTCCGGTTGTTTACTATTAGTCATAAAACTGTGGACATATTTTTCACTGTTCTTTTTTTTTTTGGAGAGATTTTCACTGTAGGGCGCGTGCGCTTGCCAGACAGACAGAGAGAGAAATAGAGACAGAAAGCGAGAAATCACCCCCCAGGGGGGATGGTCACGCTGCAATCCCTTCTCCTCCATTCTCCTCTCAGGATCTTGGGCACGCACGCACACGCGCCCGGCGTGAGTTTTAAGCCACCAGGTCCGGGACACGAACCGCGGTTGACTACGTGGGAGTCCAGCGACATAGCCATTACGCTAACTGCTGGTTCCCTTCACTGTTCTTTTGAGCATATATTTTCATTACCATGGAGCAAATATCGAAGATGTGAAATTATTGAATCATTATAACAGTTGTGTGATGAACTTTAGGAGAAAGTGCAATACTTTCACTTTTGATGTAGTTATCAACCAACCTGCGTCTACTTTTTTAACGTGGCAAGACAAAAGGATTCAATGAATAACATTCATTGCAACAAGTGAGGCAAAGTGAGGAGCTAATATTAACCGAAAATACGGATGGGGATTTGCACTCCATTCACACTTCAATATCATTTCTACAACTCTTAAAATTTTTAATCTTTATGCAGGTATTCAATGGTGTCAAATGATTTTACAAAGGACAAACAATATATACGATTCAGCACATTGAAGAGACTTCAAAGTCTCTTTATTAAATTTGAACTTGTATGAGAATATGATGGTGATTTTCTATTTAGTTGTTTCATGAACAGATTCCCTTTTCATTCCATTTAACAGATTATTGCTTATATTCAAAGTTTAGGGCAATGTGGGTCTCGTTTTTGGTATTTTTGTTGTCTGAGAAAATTCATAAATATGCAAATCATTAATCAAATTAAGATGAATATTAAAGAAGCCACCTATTACTTCATAAAATGTATATTCATTTGTACATTAATAAAGGTTATAAATAATCAAGCTTTGGAAATCCAATCATTTTGGTCATTAGGATCTATAGTAAGCAACAAGTTACCAAATAATATAAGAAAATATTTTTCTCCCTTTTAGAATTCAAGAGAGCTGGCCCAAATTCCAAATCTAGGTTCCTCTTTAAGTTCTTCAGTGCAGTTGATTGAAATTGTGTGACTTCCCAGGAAAAGATGTTTTTTTTTCCCTCTAGAATTATTATTTTACACCTCCTCAGATGTGTAAGCTTGGGTTCCTCACATCCATGAGTCTAGGGAGAGTACTTTCCCAAAATAACTGACTTGTTAGTATTTTAGTCATTCCATTCAAATTTTTTGCTACTTTCCTTCTCAATAAATTATACATTAGCATTTCTCAGGTCAAGAAAGATCTTTAAAAAGAGATAGTCAATAGATAAATATACATTTTTATTTTGAAAGTTAGTATTTTTGTCTTATTAAAGCATAAGTCTTTAAACAAAAACCTTAGAAAATAAAAATATGGAAACAGAAAAATTGCCTGGGATTCTACTGTTTGTAGCCATTTTTAATATCACAACAAAGATTCTTTCAGATTTTTTGCATAATATATACTTTTTAAAAATAGTAATCTCTGTTGGGCAGCTGTGGGAAGCCACGGCCTTCATCCTGCTCACTGCTGCGGGTGGCTCTACTCTGTGTCATTGCCATGATGGTCCTTCACAAGGAGCACTTCAAGAACATTGGCTGGGGAATAGCTCAGGGAATTGGTGGATTTGGAGAAGAGCCAGGAATTTAAATTTCAGCTAATGAACCTCATTTGGTCTGTAAGAGCTATGATGAGAGTTCCATTGATAATAGTAAACTCAATTGCAGTTGTATTACTTTTATTATTTGGGTGAAGATCCATGGGAGAAGTGCGGACTTAGGAGAAGAGATGTCAGTAGAAGTCATTACTTCATTGGTTACTGGGAATATTCATAGTTTAGTAGGCCAACCTCGCACTTGCCAAAAATGTAAGGCTGACAATAAAAAGTTTCTATTTATCTAAAAAAAAAAAATGTAATCTGTTTTCTTCACCAAGAAAAATATAAAAAAGTCTTTACAGTCAATACATCTAATGCCCTGTTATATTATCATTTATATAACCAATCCCATATTGTTGGTGATTTATGTTTACAATTTTATGTTCTTATACACAGTGATACTGTGACCTTGTGAAAAGAAATTCAGGGCCAGCTCCATGGCCTGGTGGTTGAGGCAATTGGATCCCATGTGGCCAACTACATGATTCAAGTCCTAGACCCAATGATTTGGGAAACACACACACACTGTGTGTGTGTGTGTGTGTGTGTGTGTGTGTGTGTGTGTCCAAAATCCCAAAGGAGGGAGAAAGGGAGAACGGATTGTGTCGTGACCGTTTTCTATGGGAGATGCTTTTCTTCTCCCTCTCTTCCTGGTGAGCGAGTACGTGCTTCAGGAAAAAAAAAAAGAAAAAAAAAGGAATAAAGAAATGCATTTTAGTCTGGCTCCATCAGCTGAGAGTTAAATCCTAGTGGCATAGAAACTTTATCTTCACATGAACTATAGTTAAGTTTCTCAGGAGAAACTAAACTATTCTATTCAGAATTGTTCCAGATTCTGGCATTACTTTATTTTGACTTTACTTTTCATGTATGATTTACTACCTTTTATTTTATTTTTTCCTTTATGATGCCCAATTGTTGAAGAGAGACAGAGGGAAAGTAAGAAATCATTCCCTCCATGGGAAATGGCCACATTGCAATCCTTTCTCCTTCTCTCAGGATTTTGAGCAGGCATACATGCACACATGCCTGGTGTGGTTTTCAAAGCCACTGGGTGCAGGAATCAATCCATGAAGTCAGCATGTGGGATCCACCCTAACCTCCACACCAGGGGCCGGCCCCCAGATTTGCTGCCCTTTTGTGATGACTTAGAGCTGCATTGTCAAAGCAGTAGCCACATGTGGCCATGGAGTGCCGAAACAGAGCTAGTTAGAATTAAGACCCAGTACAGGGACCAGCAGATGGTGTAATGGTCACGTCACTGGACTCCCATGTAGTCGACCACGGTTTGAGTCTTGGATCTAATGGTGGGCACGAATGTGTGCATGTGAGTGCCCAAGATCCTGAGAAAATGGAGAAGAAGGGATTGCAGCGTGGCTATCCCCCATGGGGAGTGATTTCTGACTTTCTGTCTGTCTTTCTCTGTCTCTCCGGTAAGCACACATGTCCTATAGCAAAAAAAAAATCCTTCTTATAAAAAAGCACTCAGCATAACAAACATAGAATGCTTTATTAATAGTATATATTGATTACAATTAGAAATGATAATATTTTGGACATAGGCACTAAATGTAATATTAAAATGAAGTTTATCTGCTTCTTTTTACTTTCTTTCATGTGGCTGCTGAAAAATTTTATATGTCATATGTGGCTCCCATTTATTTCTGTTGGTCATTGTTCATCTAGGTATATTACCCTGCTATACGTGATATTTAATGAGTATTGCTACATGCTAATTACAGTGTTTCTTGATTATGAACCAAGATTAGTTTCAATAGGTGACTAATCCACAAAGCCCCCTACACTTGAACTCTGATGAGTGAGGCAGAAAATCTTAAATTATCTGAAGCACCTAAGCCCCATAGGTGGCAGAAGACCAATTTTCTTCAGCAACACCATAGACTCTCTCCATGCTGAAGTTCTGAATGGTCAAAACAGATAGTTTTTGCCAGTTTTTACAAGGGCAGGGTAAGGGTAAATAGAGAAAGTGGGTACTGTTTTATTCTAGGTTCTTTCTCATTCAAAATCTTGGAAATCACTTCGCATATGTATAATTTGTATTTCTCTTTATGCAATCTCAACAAAGAAGGTGAGGATAAACTCAAGTAAAGAATAAGCTACCCTGAGGCAAGTAGAGACTTGAAGTAGAAGTCCATGTGAATTTTTTTTTCCTGTAGTGTCTATAAATTTATAATGTAGTAGGTAATTGGGGCATATGTCCTTCCCCCCAAAAAAAGTTAAATAGACAAGAATATAACAAAGTTTATAGACAAAAGATTGAATGATTGACACTGGGGATATGAGTAGATGTATTCGTACAGTGGTCACATTTGCATGCTACCAAAGGCAGACATACATGTTTCCTGAACAGAGCAAATAAGGTTCGCTGGTTTCTAGGAATATTTTCATCTACCTTGGGAGTATCTAGAGCCTGGGCTTCATCAATAACTTCTAAAAGGAGGGTGTACTTGCAAGAGACACAGAAAAAAAAAAAGGAAGAAAATAATTGTATCCTATTTTCAATAGGGCTAGAGCTTTAATTTCCTATTCTATGTATGAGATGATGTATCAAATGAGAGCTCATCTCAAACAATTGTCAATAGAAATCTCTATTTGCTTAGCCTTCTTTTCATAAATATGATCCTTACTGAAAACATCAAACTTAATCTTAGATTGCATATTTTTGGCCTACCAGACAGGGTTTGTACCTCTCCAAATAAGCTCTATCAATTCATTTTAATCAAGCTATGTCTTCATAACACCAAACAACTCACTGATGTGTGAAAAGACTAGTTAATCAATAAGTTGCTTGTTCCATGTAAACCTAACTAACTAATGTGTTCAAGTAATGAATTGGACAGTGCAGTTATTTGATAAAAAGATGTTTCTAACCCTAGGTGAGATGGAGTCCCAAGAACTATTCTTATTGAAGAAATGCTTATGAAAACAATTGAATTCCTGAACTATTATATCCACCACTCTGCATATCCTTATCAATCATAGCTTATACTCATAGACTTTAATTGTTAGAGACTTCCACTACACAGAGGGAATATGGTATGGTACTTAAGAACACAGACAATCAGGAGCAACCAGGTGATATGGTAGCTAAAGGTGCTTGACTCCCACATGGCCAACAATAGTTCAAGTCCTGGACTTGGTGGCTTGCTTTCTCACTTTCCCTTTCTCTCTGTCTATCTCTGATCAAACTGAAAAACAGTAATAAAATTAAAATTTTTAACAAAAACAAAGACGCTTCAGTTATCTGCACCCTGTTACCTACCACAACATGACATGTAGTCCTCATTCCATTCTTGTTTTCTCATCTTTAAAACGGGATAATAATAGCATTTAACTAAGGAGCTGTTCTGGGAATTAGGGTTTTAAAAAGTGCCTTGAAAAGTGCTCAGCATATATTGTTTCTTACATGTTATATTTGCAATGAGAAAGTCTCAATAAGTCAGAGGAAGTTAAAGATATATCAGTTTGGAAAGACTTTTACTATTAGACAAAACACCTGGATTTCTATAACTTCTGATAGTCTTAGCTGTTAAGAATTTTAGCTAATTCTCTACTATCTTTCCTCACCCTGCTAAAACTTCATTCTATCTTTTCTTGATGTGAAATGATTTTGAAACAGGAATCTAGATCATAGTGCCCTGATCTGTCTTGCAGTCTTGCAACTACACACTTTTCTTTTATGTGGAATTATTTTGAAATGAATTGTGCAAACTAACCATCTACTGGTGTCTATTTCTTCAACCCAAGACTTCTGTGTGTGTGTGTGTGTGTGTGTGTGTGTGCGTGTGCACACCTGTGCTTCCTTTTATTTATTTATTTATTTATTTATTTATTTATTTATTTATTTATTTATTTTCTTTCTTTCTTTTTTGTACATTTAATCCATGTACCTCTTCACAGCATACAAAGTGAATTTTCCCAGCATGAATACACTGCATCTTAGCCCGGTCCAAGATATCACCAAACACATTATCATCAAAGATTGACCATCTATTACTAGGACAGAAAACAAGCCTTTATAAATTCAAAAGTATAGAAAATACATCCAGCATTTTTCCAACCACAGTGGAATTAAACTTGAAAGGAACTGCAGAAAAACATCTTGAAGATACACAAACACCTGGAAACAGAACAACCTACTCCTAAATGACCTCACAGTCACTGAAGAAATTAAAACTGAAATCAAAAGATTCACTGAAACCAATGGTAATGAGCACATGAGTTTTCATAACCTATGGAACGGAGCAAAAACAGTCACAAGAGAGAAGTTCACAGCAACTAGTGCTCACAAGAAAAAATTGACAGGTGGCAAATAGGTAACCTATCAACCCAAGATTTTTAACTCAATTCATGGAGACTTATCTTGGAGAAGAATGTTTCATAGCTCTGGGAGGTCCATATAGCAGAAGTTAAGCACATCAATTTAGGCACCAGATTTATAGGACCTTAGGCATGCCACCTAACTTTTTTGGACTTCAGGCTCTTCCTCTGAAAAGTGGGAATCATATCAGCCCCTATGTCATGGGATTGTTGTAATAATTAGATGAGTTAAATGAGTATAAAGCTGTAAGTCTAGTGCCTGACCCAAGGCAAGTCCTCAGTAAGCATGTTACCAGTGCTGTGGCTCCAGAGTTCATTCTGTGAATTCCTGAGAGCTTTTTGTTGAACTGTATTGGCCTCTTATTTCTGGTTTTCTCTCCAAAGAATTCTTAGAAAGCCCTCGTGATTTAGTCAGACTTGAAGAAGAGATTTAATATGAAAAGATAAGCCTGTGATTAGGCTGGCCCTGCAGGTCACTTGCTTATTCCTCAGGGTATGGGTTGTTTAGTAGGTCATGTAGCATCTTCTCCAATCTTCCCCGGCTCGGATAAAATTGCTTCAAAATACCAGCATCTCTCACCTTCAGAATAGTTTCTATCAGCCTATGAGGTATAAACTGGCTTTGGAAAATGTTTTTTATTCAAGTCGATGGGAAGGAAAAAAGCAGACTTGATTTCTTCGCAGTATCTGCAGTATAGCTTCTGGAGATGAGGGCAGGGGAACTAGGGTGATTTGTTTTCCAGACCCACAGGAGTACCATTAGTGCAGTTGTGTTAATATACTTCACCCACCAACAAACACTCTCAGGTAGAGGTTTGGATCCTGGTAAGATAAGAGCCAAATGAGTATTTAATGACTAAGTCCTTATCTTGAGCTTCCAGTATGGCATCTACAAATTGGAGATGTTTGTTAAATTTAATATAAAATTGATGATTGATTCATTTTGCATATGACTTAAAGTTTCAAATAAACAAAATTACAGAAACCATTTAATGTGAATGTCACGATTGGTTAAATAAGTTGTAATAGACTCATTCAATGAAATATGCTACAGCATTAACACAGTGTTGGGGATATATTTACTGACATATTAACATGTTCATGATATGTTCTTAAGTTAAAAACAAATGACGAATTATAAAAAACTATTTACACTATGTCCAAAATTTTAGAAAAAAAAATTCTGAATTTTTTTCTAAATGATCAATGAAGAATGTGAATAGATTCATGTGCATTTGAGCCATAAATAGGCTTTCAGGTAAGCAGTGGTTTCCAAAAATATTTATCTGAACAGATGTTGGGGAACTTAAAAACACACATATTTTGAGCTCCATAGCCAGAATATTTTACTTGTAAGTGGAGAAAACACTGCAGGTCCTAATATTCTCAAAAGATGGCTTTGTACTTTAAATGAAAAAAAAAAAAACTCTCTAAATTTCTGAATATGACTGATTTTACATAATAGGAATATTTTGTGTTTTATTTTACATTTTCTAATTTGTGCAATTAAAATACATAATTCATGAAAGATGTGTTAAATTAAGGTATAATAAATACTAGCTAGCCATTGATGATTTAGTTGATATACAGTCATATGTCTCTCAAAGATAAGGATGTATTCGGAGAAGTACATCTTTATGTTATTGCAGTGTGTGAACATTAGAGTATATTTATACAGCCTGTATGATATAGACTATATGGAGTAGCCCATTGCTCCTAGGCAGCTAACTGGTACAGTATGTTATGTTACATATACTGAATACCATATGCAATTACAACACTATGATAAGAATTTGTGTATCTAGATGTATCTAAACACAGAAAAGAACCAGTAAAATATTGACTGAGTACTGTGTGGTCCTTAATCACTTTACATGTTTCTAGGTCAATAACTTGATGGATCCTCTTATTGGCTACATTAGTAGCCAATTTTGTAGGCTTCTGGTCCATGATGAACAAAAACCAGGAGATTAAATCAAGCACAAGAGAAAACCACACAACCAAAACTTGGAAAACACCAGATGTATGAAGTACTGCTGGCATAACACAGCATCCTGTTTCAGAGTCAGTTTTCTCTTTAATAAATAGGAACAATTCTAAAATAATAATAAAACCAACAGTATAGTAAATACATAAACCAGCAACATAGTCATTTATTATAACCATCATTATAATTGCCAGAGGGCATTTATGCTCACCAGAGAGACAGAGAGAGAGAGACAGAAAATCACTCCAATGGGGCATGATCATGCCACAGATCTTTTTCCTCCATTTATTCATCCTGTTGAGACTTTGAAAACAGACATATGCATCCAGCATGTTTGTCAATCCATCAAGACTGAGATTCAAACTGTAGCTGGCCACGTTGGTTCTAACTTTGTACGCACAATGCTTAACTACTGCACCACAGGGCTGATCCTATTCTGTATTTTCACAGAACTTTCAGCATAGTAGGTTTGATTACACTAGCATCACCACAAATTCATGAGTCACATGTTGCACTATGACATTAAGATAGTTATGATTTCACTAATAAGAATTATTTGGGCCTATTATAATCTTATGCAACCACCATTGTACAATGTAGACTGTCTATTGTTTACCAAAATGTTATGTAATATGCTCATTTGTTTGTGAACATGACTTGGCCAGACACATAAAAATGGCGGGAGGCCTCTTTATGCTAGTTTTATATTAACTTGTTCTACTTTACCAGGAGATCATGGTGTTGTGACTTTGGGTGTTTTCTTTTTTCTTTTCTTTTCTTTTTTAAAGAGAGATTTTTGCAATAGGGCGTGTGTGCTAGCCGGAGAGACAGAGAGGGACAAAGAGACAGAAAGTGAAAAATCACACCCCAAGGGGGATGACCGTGCCTCAATCCCTTCTCCTCCATTCTCTTCTAGGGTTTTTGAGCACACACACATTCACCTGGCATGAGTTTTAAGCCGCCAAGTCCAGGACTTGAACTGTGGTTGATTATGTGAGAGTCCAACGTCATAACCATTACGTCATCTGCTGGTCCTGACTCTGAGTGTTTTCTAACAGCACGACAAGGGAGAGTCTTTCCCCCTTTCCTATTAAAAATAAATAAATAAATAATAAGAGTAGTTTTGGAGGAGAGAAGTGGAACCAAAAAAATGCAGTTTTCTTTTGTATTGTTGAATGTGAAAATAAAATTGTCAACTATTTAAGTTTAAAATAAAAAAGAAAGAAAGAAAAAGAAAGAAAAAAGGAGGAAAGGAAGGAAGGAAGGAAGAGAAAGAAAGGAAGAAAGAAGGAAGGAAGAAAGAAAAAATAACAAAGAAAGAATTCTTTCTCTAAGGCCTCATCTCTTAATACCATCCCACTGGGGGTTAGAGTTTCAACATATGGATTTGGGAGGGACTCATACAGTCCGTAACATATTCTGAGAAGATTGCTAACACTTTGCTTCTGAAGAGAACATGAAGCAATGAGCAGTACAGATAAATGAATCTGAACTTTTTTTTTTTTTTAGCAAAGCCAGAATTGCTGAAAAGAGAAGCCATCATTTGAAACTCAAAATAAATAAATTTAGAGCAAATTTAAAAATAACAATTTACAACTTTACTCATCTCATTCATATTTGGGATCCAGTACTCTACAAGATAGCAGGGGCAAGAAATAAAAAATGACCAAGAAAAAATGTGAATAGATTCATGTACATTTGAGCCATAAATGGGCTTTTTGGGTAAGCAGTGGTTTGCAAAAAAAGATTTATCTGAACAAATGTTGGAGAATTAAAAGCATACATCTCTTGGGCTCCATAGTCAGGATATTTTACTTCAAAGTAGAGAAAACGCTGCAGGTCCTAATGTTCTCAAAAGATGGCCTTGTACTTTAAATGGAAAAAAAAATTAGAATTTCTACACTGTTATACTGCCACAGAAACACTGGCCCCCAGTTCCATTTGAAAACATGAATGTTAGTTGTAAGCGGGTCCTGAGTTCCCTTCTTGGCTTATTTACTCTAGTCATGTCACTTTGGGGCAAGATAATGCATCCTTTTCAAGCAACTCCCCACTACATCCCCATACTTCATGTAGAAAATGGGGATAAAACGACCAATGTAGAGATTTAAGTGAGGATTAAATGAAACAATACCTATAAAGTACTTGGTGGATGCCTTGTATAGAGTAAGGGCTCAATGAGCACTACTGCTAGCGGTTTAGTCTTTAGTGGCCACTAACGTGACATTAAAGTGACGAAATAGATGGGACATCGTTTTGAATAAAGAAAGTCTCAGTTCCTACGACTTTATAGTTTTGAAATCCATACGAAACACAAGATAATTATTATCTAGGGAATATAGTCTGTTTCCTTGGGTTTGCAAATTGTATTAAAATAGAATTATCTGTACATACTGAAGGTAGCTAACAGTACTCAACCGTATAATGAGGAATATGATGTAATGACAGTAATAATACTTGCTAGCGTTGATTGAGCTCACTATGTTCCAGGCACTGTTCCAAGTATTTTATTATATTTATTATTATTTTTTTAGGTAGATTTTTGCTATCATAGAGGCAGAGTGATAGCAATAAACTACCATGCAGGAAGATGGCCACACCGCAATCCCTTCTTTGGTATCCTCTCAGGATTTTGAGCACTCACACACACACGCCCAGTGTGAACTTCAAGCTACTGAGTCTGGGATTTGATCTTCTCTCTCAAATTGGCATACTTTATTTTTCTCTTTAGAGGCTTACTTACTCTTGTAGCTCATTTTTCAACATTAATAACATATTTTTTAAATTATTTATTCAATTTTATTTATTATCATTCTTCAGTTTGACCAGAGAGAGAGACAGAGACAGAGAGGGAGAGGGAGAAAGCAAGCTGCCAGGTCCTAGACTTACACTGTGATTGCCTTGTGGGAATCCAGCACCTCGAACATGACTCCACCTGCCGGCCTCTCAGCATTAGTAATGTATCAATAGGGAACCTTTGGGCAGTCTAGGAAAACACATTTATTAGAGAGGTTTACATGGGACCAGCAATTGGCCTAATGGCTATGTTGCTGGACTCCCATGTAGTCAACCGCAGTTCGAATCCCAGACCCAATAGATTAAATTTATGCAGGGCATGCGTGTGTGCACACCCAAGATCCCGATAGGAGAATGAAAAAGGGATTGTGGTGTGACCATCCCCCTGGGGGGGGTGATTTCTCTCTTTCTGTCTCTCTCTCTCTCTTTTTGATAAGCGCACACATCCTATAGCAAAAACCTCTCAAAAAAAAAAGAGTTTTACAGTGGTGTGGAGGAGATGGTCATTTCAGGTAATTTTCTACTTGTACTATTCTTTTTGTAGCTTTGTGGCTACATCACAGCTTTGTTCAAGGTAACGGTTGCTATTTGCAACCTTACTTTGTCAATGAAGTCTGTTGCAGTAGAATATTGAAATCTATCTTCAGCTGGAAAACATGCAGCATTTTACTTGTTTGGTATTTTTATAGGATGATCCTATAATAATAATTATTATTATTTGCCTCTGGTTGTTTCTTTCCTATATGCTTTGCAAATGAGATTTATTTGAGTAGAATATTTACACCACTCATCCTAACCCAACTTTCCTTCCTCCCTTTTGCTTCTCCTCTGTAGCGACATGCTGTTCATGCCAGCTTTATGATTTGGGGAAGGTGTTTCAGTTCCTTCTAAATCTGAATATTCTGGAAGTCTCCAGAGGATAGACCAGAGACTTCTGATGCTGGCCATAAATGGTTTAAGTGAAAAGCTAAGGCACAGGGCAGAGAGATTTTCTGCTTCTCTATGGTTGCACAGGACCCATTTCTGTACTTGGCTGAACAGAATAGAAGACTTGAAACATAACCTGATTAATGATATACATTGTTTTAGTTTCATTTTTTTAATTGGCAGAGGGCACATGCACAGAGAGATGGAGAGATAGAAAGAGAAAGGGAGAGAGAAAGCACCCACACACATGCAATGGGGCATGGTCATTTCATGATCTCTCCATCATTTCTCCATCCTGTCTGGACCAGGGGCATGCACACACATGGCCAGGATCGCTTTTAGGTTGCATGGGGGCCAGAATTCTATCTGTATTGGCTATGTGGAATCTGGTCCCTTACCATTAATCTACAGGGCCAACTTAGATATGCATTGTTTTAAAATTTCTTTCTTTCTTTCATGAGAGTGAGAGACACACACAGAGAAAGATAAGTACCCTCGAACAGCGTCCCACACCGTGACCATGCCACTCCCAACCTTTCCAGCCAGCCAAGATCATGAACATGTGTGCCCAGAATGTACAGGTTGATCAGGGAACCAAACCCTCAGTTTTCCATATGGATCCAGTTTTGTTTGAGTAGTGCACTATTGTTGTGCCACTGAGTCTGCTTAAGGTTTTTTATTCTGTTTTTCAGACCATTGGAGTAAAGTGATGTCTTGGCAAAAGACATCTTCTAACACAAGGCTCTGTGTTGGAATGACATCAGCGGTCACTTTCTTTATAGCAATCTCAAATACCCCCAGATCCAAGCCTAAGTGCCCCTCAGCACAAGAATTGAAATTGCTTCCCAGCTGTGGCCGCAGCAGGAACATCAATCCTCATCTGTTCCCCACCACTGCACTCTCCACCGAGCACGAGAAACTAGCATCACACTCACCACCACCAGTGGGACCTGGCTTCTAGAAGTAAGATTGAATGGCTATTAGGAGGAGTGACGGGTATAACCTAACATTCTGTACAGAGAGACCATGTAATGAAGAGACACGGCCTCACAGAATGGTAGAACTGGAAGCCTCCTTAGACATCATGCTGGCCAACTTCTTCCTTCTTTTCACAGGTGAAAAAACTGAGGTCCGAAAAGGTTAATTGACTTATCCAAGGTCATGGTGTGAATTATTGTAGTTGGGATATTCCAGGTCACCCTTTCACAAAATTATTTTATTCAAGGTTTCTAAGAGGTCATAGTTCATCCGCTTTAATAGTTTGAAATGTTTCCCTTTAGAATGTATTCATTCTGTAGTACTTAATGGGAACCTGTATGTTCTTCATATTACAGGTGATTATAAAAAGGAAAAGGGATTCCTGCACTTACATATCATACCACTTAATCAAAGATTTCAGAAATATACATAGCAAGAGGAAAAATCAGATGCTTAATGTATGTAAATAAATTCCGTAGGTAAAAAGAATTTTGTTGAACAGTTGTCTTCAGCTTTGTCTTGAAGAAAACTGATGCCGATGGGTTTGTATTAATGTATGGAAGGCCATTTGTTTATTAGCGATTATAAACTAAAAGTGCCGAATAAGAATCTACACCTTTTGTTTTATCCTCTCCCCACTCACCACCAAGTTTTCCAAGCATTTTAGCAACCATAGGCATCATTTCAGAATATGCTTATGGTTTACAAAAAAAAAAAAAAAGAATCTTGGCTCTTTGAAGCACAGCTTCCTTTTGGGATCATGGTTTCCTCATTTCTAATATAAAGTGATCAGACGGATGATCTGGAAAGTCCACACTATTTTTCACCTTCTATATTCCCTGGATATGAATGAGTGATCCAAGATGAAATGTAGAACACTTCAGATATTCTAAAAGATTTACATTTAGGTGTGAGTAAAGTCTTGACCCTCCTCAATAGTTTAAAATGATGTTCCGAGTGGCAAAATAACAGATTTTGTTTTAAGCTTAGATTACTTTCTTCTGAGTGAGAGGCATATCCAGCAGGGTCTCCATCCAGTAGTCTACCCCGAGTCTTAGCTGGCCTGGATCAACGCACATGCACATATCTGCCATGCACAAGGAGACTCCAAGACTCAGATCCAGACCTTTTCCACATGTGTCCAACTGAGCTACCACTGTGACACCACCAGGTCTTACACTAAGAATTTTATGTAGGATTCTCTCTTTAGAAAAAATGGTTTTAGAACTGTGCAGTGTCAGTGCCAGCAAGTAGTGTAGTGGTTAAAGTACTAGACTCCCATATGGCAGACTCCAGTTTGAATCCCAGACTTGCCACCTTAAAAATCATGCCAGGCATGTGTGTGCCCCAAATTCCAAGAGGGGAATGGAGAAGAAACTACAGGCCATCCTTCCTGGGGGATAGTTTCTCACTTTCCCTCTCACTGTCTCTTTCTCTCTCCCTCTGGAGAGCATATGTGCCATTAGGCAAAAACTTTAGAAATATATAAATAAAAATAAATAAATAGGGGCCAGCAGGTGGTGTGGTGGCTAAGGGCACTGGATTCCCACATGACTGACTGTGGTTAGAGTCCTGGACTTGGCAGCTTGCTTTCTTGCTTTCCCTTTCTCTTTCTCTCTGTCTATCCATCAAAATAACTGTCAAGAATAAATAAGTACTCAATATTCACATGAACTTTTTCTTGTCTGCTGCTACAAAGTTATGTCTAAGAGTGCAGTAGAGCTAACCACACTGAAAGCCCTAAGTCAACAACAGTCTTTCTTTTTTTTTTTTTTTTTTGAGAGAGTTTTTTGTTATAGGGTGTGTGCACTTGCCAGACAGACAGAGAGAGACAGAGAGACAGAAAGCGAGAAATCACTTCCCAGGGGCGATGGCACACCACAATCCCTACTCCTCCATTCTCCTCTCGGGATCTTGGACACACACGCACATGCACCCAGCGTGAGTGTTACACCACCGGGTCTAGGACTCGAATCGCAGTCAACTACATGGGAGTCCAGCAACATAACCATTACACTAACTGCGGGTCCCAACAACAGTCTTTTAAGTAGCTTTCATGAATGGTAAAACATATCATAGACGCCGAGTACCTGAGTGTCTCTTAGATAACATTTAACAATCTTTGCCAATGCAATCAGCCAGTAATAATGGTGAATACTTAATGATTACTGACTGCAGACCAGGAACTAAACTGAATGTTTGCATGCATTATCTAATTTAATACTCCCAATCATCTTATGAGGCAGGTACTGTTATTATCTCCATGAGTCAGATACAGAAACTGAAGACGAGAAGGTTAAATAGTTTGCTCAAGACACATCCTGAAGATAGGAAAGCTGAGATTTGAAAACCATGTTTGACTTCAGAGGCAATAGCACATTAATCACTACACGGTGTCACCTCCCGGCTTGGGACCTTCTAGAAAACTAGGTGTGTTTGCGAGTTGAGTAAAGGGGCTTTACATTGCAGAACAGACAACGAGTGTGCAGAGTGAGTAGTGTGTGTGTGGTGTGGTGGAGGTTGGAGGTGAGTAGAATCTGATTTTTATGAACTTCAGCTAATTGTATTTCATTTGAATCTCACTGTGATTCTCAGTAAATGTGCATTATGCCGGGCTGCAATGGTACTGAAGCAGAGAGTTGAGTGAAAGACTTAGTATGCATTGTGCCCGTAGAACCTTCACTTGCAGACACAAACATGCATCATCCAACCCGGGTCTGCACAGTGCATCCAGAAGTCATTTCATTATTTAAATTTCTGATCTGCCGCATTGTATGAAATACCGTTAAGAACTCTGTGCTTTAGATTCTGTGGAATATCAACATACCTCCAAGCCTAAATCTAAAGTGATGGTGCTTAATAATTTATACGACCGTATTTCCCCCCTCTCAATGTTGTTAAAAATAATGAAATAGAGAACCCGTGCTCTCAGAGAATGTAACAGGCCAATTTATGATTCTAATTCTCTGTTTGGTCATCTGAAATATACTATTTTAGCAGCTTTATGCCTTTAACAGGTATTTCTTAAAAGCAATTCCTACTTGCATTACTGTTCCGTAAATGTTTTGGCTTGAAAGAGAAAATGTGTCCTTCAAACAAGTTTATTTCTTTCAGGGCTACTTTTGTACGTGAATTCCTCGGTGGTGACTACCCAGGGTTTTCGGTTATCATCTTCTCAGGGTTCAATTCATTACCCCTGTTCATTATTCAATTTGTTGGGCTTTGAGCACCTGAATAATTGAAAGCTATGCAAGTATTATAAATTATATTGTCCACGTTCATAAGCCCCGTTTTGGAGTTTATAGCTCCACTGTAAAAATTCACTGTGTCGGAACATTACATACAAGGTCTTATATTGAAAACAAATTAATTTATAAATACATTTTTTTCTTCTCCAAACTCTATTTTATCAAATCTTATATTTTTTCAGTTATGATTTTATGGCTTTTACTGCCACAGCAAGACTTATGAAAAGAATGCTTTACATATTTGCTTATTCATTCTTTTTTTGCAACAAATATTTATTGAATGACTATTATCCTTTTGACAGTGGGAGGTTGACTAGGACAGCCTATTCTCTTTGAGAAGAATAAGAAGGAAAACAGGCTTTGCCGTCCTTTAAGTTATAACCTCCACCTCCTGATACTTTTCAAAAACCATACAAACCAACGAACATGACTGAAGAAACACATCCTTGGCAGCCCCCGCCTTTTCATGCCCTTAGCTCTTCCTCGTTCACCTAGGACCATGTGGACTGAAAGACTTGCCAGCTCCTGGGACAGCTAGGCCAGGTCTTTGCTCTGCATATAAATATTAGAATACATCTCTCAATGAAAGGAAAATAAGAGTATGAGGGTGAGATTTAAGGGACTGATGCTCCTAGCTAGTTAGCGCCTGAACTAAATCAAGTCTTCCCGTCACTAATCTGGTGGAATTTTCCATTCCATCAGCACCACCTCCATATAGCTAGACCAATTAATTGATTGGTTGACTTTAACCACAATCAAAGTAGATTTACTGATTTTTCCCCCTAATTATAAAAATCATACTATTTTCCTTATAAAATCTGAAACAACGAAGGAGACATAAAGTAGAAAGTAAAAATTACCTTCAAATCAATTTGTCTAACACTGGTTCAGAAAGTATTTATGGTGCAAATTCTCTATCTCTCGGGTCTGGGTGAATAATACTGATGTGGTTCCTGTCCTTAATTACCATAAAGTTGGGGAAAGACACATGTAACAAACAAGAAAGCAAATAGATAAGTATACATTACACTTCTGTGAAAGTTGAAAATAGAAATTCATAATGGAAAACAGAAGAGGGGCTATGTAAGAGGAATTGTTAGCAATGATTTCTCTGGGAAAATGGCATTTTAAGGGTGACCCTTCTAGATTGTTTTATATGTACATATTTTTATTTTTTACAAAAAACAAGATTTTACATGCATATTGTTTTGCAATATGCTTTTTAAATATAACAATGTTAGTGTAAATCTTCTATTTAAATAAGTACAGTTGAACTGTTACCTTGTGTGATTATGTTATCATTTAAATAGTCATCTGTTGATGGATATCATTTTTTTTGCTTTAATATGCATTGCTGAAATGGATGGCCTTTTATATGTTCCTTGGGTCATATTTACCCTTATTTCTTAGCATAAATACAAGGAAATGGAATTTCTGGGTAAAAGAGCATATACACTCTAAAGTTCTGATGTATGTTGTTAAAAATAGCATATAGAAACTTGTACTAATTTATACTTCCTGTAGCATAAATGGTTAAGTATAAGGAAGACTACAACCATTTCAGGAGGTAGACTTCAGATATATATTGTCTGGGTGCAACATGTGTGCTATGTGACAATGGACAAATTGCATTATCTCTTCATGTCTCGGTTTCGTCATCTAGAGTAAGGGCCTAGTAATTTACGATGTCATCTTACAGATTAAACAAGATAACTTATATTAAGTATATAACACAGTATACATGGTATACATTAAATGTTCTTTAAATATTAGGTATTGCTACTATTTACCTGATACCCTTGCCAATAGTAGGTGTTTTTCTAACATTTTTGAATTGTGAAGATAATACATGTTTATGGTAAAGAATGTCTCAAACCATGTCAAAGGATATACAGTGATAAGAAAAGTCCTCCTAATTACTCCTTCTTCATCTACAATTTCACTCTCCACCATTAAACACTTAGCACTTGCACTATTTCCACTATAATTCTAAATTAAATGCCTATACCTGAAATTTCTTTTTTTTTAAGAGGTGTTTTGTTTTGTTTTGTTTTAGTGGTTATGTGCTCAGTGGACAGAGAGAAAGATACAGTGAGAGGGAAAGTGAGAAATCATGGCCCAGGGGGATGGCCGTGCCACAATCTCTTCTCCTGCATTCTACTCTCAGGATCTTAGTTTTTGTCGGTTATTTCCCAGTTGTTTTACTTTTCAGTTCATCTAAATAAAAATAGCATTGAAGGACTGGCTCTGTGGTGTAAAGGTAAAGTGCTGCTCAAGGGAGTCAAATTCCACATGGAACTGCTGCTCAGATCCCTGGTCTGATGAGCCTGTGATGCATCGGACATGCACATAAATGCCCAGGATGTGGCGGGATAGAGGGCTGGAGGAGGGGGATAGTGCGTGGTGTGACCAGACCCTGTGGAGGGTGCCACTTTTTTTCTCTCTCTGTCTGTGTTTCTCACTCTTACATGCACACACACATATTCTATTATGAATAAAGAATTTTTAAAATAGTACTAGAAACCAAGTCTAACAACATTTAGACTTCTCTTTTCATATTTGTCCCATAAAATCCACAAAATTAGATAAACCTTTACATGGCAATTGTGACTCTATGGTATATTCACTCATCCTGGTTTGTCTGGGACAGTTTCAGTTTACCTTGTTTTGTCCCAGTCAAGTTTTTAGTAGCATTCCTATTCACTTTCACAACTATATAATTGGGATTTTTTTTAAAGAAATAATTTATTTAACTTTATTTATTTATTTATAAATTTTAATTGGACCAGAGAGGAACAGAATGAGAGTGAGAGAGGGCAAGTAAAGGAAGCCACCAGTTCCGGCACTTGAACTGTGGTAGGCCACGTGGGAGTCCAGTGTCCTTAACCACCACGACACCTGCCGGCCCCTGCAATTTGGATGTTTACATATGT